>NC_136882.1:22369348-22691848 GCF_949152265.1 Phoxinus phoxinus | reverse complement strand
CAGAACTTCTGCTGCCAATTGACACAACAGCACACACAGAACGGTTAGCTGAGCACCGTCCTTGTTGCACTCGATTCTTTCGTTTACTTCTCCAGAAAATAGGTCATAGTGTCTCAGAATACAAAGAAATAATCGACACAAATAAATTTCTAGGTTAGGGTTTTATTCTCTCGACTATGATCCAATTTCACGCCACACTCCGCAGAGGCACCAACACACATTCATAAAAATAATGGATGAAGAGGGAAAAAGAGAAAAAGCAGCGTCTAGTGTTCCCATGTTTTATGAAAAAAATAGTATTTCATATTACAATAACAGCAATTACAATAATTAATAATGATATAGTAATACTATTAATATACATGTATTATTATTATTATGTGCATCATGCGCAACGAGGGATTTTCCGTGTAAGAACGCAATGCTCATGCAATGTCTAAATAAAATGCATCGATTATTATAAACGCCTCCAGTGAAATCCAATTGGTCTTTAATGAGTACATCAAACAGCACTGGCGTTTTATTGGTCAATTAGTAATCCCTACAAAAAAATGCATGCATTTAGGGAGGGTAAATTTCTTCACACTGTACCAATCAGAGTGCCTTTAATATATCACGGAGTGCTGTAATAAAATGAAAGATTGAAGGGTGAAGAAGGCTGTGGAAAGGAGGAAAAACGTTTGAAAATGTATATAGCGAGATTTGTTATGATAGCTTAGATTTTGGTGGAAATAAATTGTTCTTGATCGCCTGCTGCAACAAATTCATCAGGTCGGGCTTGAAATATGCAACAGAGTCACTAAACTATCACTTTTAATTGCATTGTTCACCCTGGAGCCCATAAGCAGCCCATAAATTACACACTGAATCACATATAAAACATACGCGTGACAATTGCAAATGCAACATTCATCACTGCGCAAGAAAAGAAGTAACAATGAAATGCCTGAAAGAGAGAGCGCGCGCACACACACACAACCACACACAGGTGAGCTACCTGTCAGATCAGTGCAGCACCGGCAGCCTCTCGTGCATCTTTTCAGCTCCTCTTCCTTAAGATCATGCGGTCAATGCTCGAGTTCTAACCATTCTTGCTCTGTTCCGCTTACAGGATAGAATGTCCACTGCCTCACCTTTCCAAAGTCCCACCTGTGTGTTGCAGAGCGATAGACGCGAGCACCTGATCTGATTCATCAGACGACCTCAGTGTTTCTCCATCTATCCCGCCCTGTAAAGATAGGTGGCGTGTGTGTCAGAGTCTCGGAGCGCAAAAGTAAAAGAGAGAGCGCAGAAATGTCATCTGAAGAGGCGGAACACGTCAGTGCGTCCTCAGGTTTGTTCCGTGTTGTGGCTCACAGAGATCAGTCCAAACCTGTCCATCAGGAATAACGGTCCCTCATTATAGTCCTCCTCAGCGCTCCAAACATCTCTGTGGCGTTTTCCTCCCCTCTAACCGGCTCTTTGGGGGAATTTTCATATAGAATCGGGTAGGTGAGCCTGTTTCGTGTGTACTTGAGTCCTTGTGGATGCTTTTTATACAGCCTGTTTGACTTTTTTAACCCCCTCCCGAATATGAGATTTCAATCAACTTGGCTTCAGTCGGCTCAGGTGAGAAGGTGAGAAAGGTGCGCGCGCCTCACGGATGCTGACACACCGGCAGCTTCACGCAGGGATGATGGTGATGATGTCGCTCGTTAAATTTATCAGTGCATGTTTACGCGGCTCTCATAAACGGATGCTTTCCCTTTAGAAAACAACTCAACACTTTTTTTTCATCCGCATTTCATTTCAATCTTATTTTCGATTTTAGGCACATTAGGCTACTTTAGTTTTAGTTTATATTTAAAAATGAAATTCCATAAATAAGCTGAAAAAAACTATAATTTAAATTTGTCATATGTAGTATCCACGAATTGTCCAAGACGGCGGTGATGAGATAAACTGTGATGAGAGGGTAATGTGCCTTGTTTATTTGTTTGTTTATCAAGCTTTATTCCGTGTGTTATTTTAAGGGTTCGCCACCACAATACTGCACATTTTATTTTACATTTTACATTGTGATAAACTCACATAGATTTCGAATGTAAGATTTATTCTAAACAATAATTAGAAGAGTTTACTCAAATGCAACACGTAATGTTTTTGACCCTTTTCATATATATATATATATATATATATATATATATATATATAAAAGAGAGAATGAAAGGGAACTATATGCAAACCTTTTTAATCAGCACGGTATGCTACTTTATAACATAAACTAACGGGAATATCCTGTCATTTCCGAGGAAAAGTAATTATGCTTAATTAAATTCGGTCAATCAGTATAAGTCAGGCAGTGGATAAATTATGAAGCCAATATTTACATCCATCAGACTCACAAAGAAAGTAGCCCACCAGATCCGATGCTTATAACAACTTAAAGCAAAAAGAGTGAAAAGTGAAAAAAAAAAAAAAAACTACATAGCCATGTCCGCTAAACACAAGTTGCCGGAAACTTTAATCGCTTTTCATTCTATGATATGCTCTATACGCACAGCATGCTTTATGGTGACTTGAAGGTGTCGGTGTGTCCGTCCCCCTTCATTCGCGCACTCACGCGCTGCTGTCCGATCACACACACACACACACACACACACACTTCAAAAGATCAGACGACGCGCAGGACGCTCACGGTCCCTCTAAACAAACCCTCCTGGATAACTTCATTCGGACATCTCAGTCACTCTACCCCCCAAATATACTTTGCTCTCCTGTGAGCGACACACATCCTCCTTCCTGCCCTGAGAGTCCAATTGTTGCCGTGTGTGTGTTGGTTGCTAGATCTTGGATGAAGGAGCGGAGCCCATGCGGACTGCTGCCATCTGACCCACTCTTATCAATGAAGCAGGAGATCATGGCGGAGGGTCCCCGGTGTAAGAGGAGAAAACAGGCCAACCCGAGGAGAAAGAACGGTAAGAAAGTATCTTATGTCGAAAAACGTGTCTCGAGCTTGTTCTCGCGTCTTTAAAACACAGTTGGATTTGGGTGATATTGTGCGTTGTCAACTGAAGCGCTGTACAGAAGAGTGCGGAAAACTCAACGACAGTGTAAACTATGTTGCAGTGTACTTAAGGTAGCTATAAGCCTACTGATTTAATTTGGTTTCCTTGCCGTGGAAATGTTTTAAGTTGTAATAGAGTATGAGTTAGAGGGAGAGTTCAGATGTGAGCGTCTATTATCTCACAGCACAAAACCGTTATGTGTGTGTGAGTGCGTGCGCGCACGCGTGTCTTCTGCTGGACACAATACGGCTCTAAAATACCTTAAAACGCGTATGAAAGTTGTTTTGGGTGTTTTTATTTGTTTAGTCAAACTTTTACACTTGTTACTTGTTATGGACTTCTGTCTTCTGTGGAATTGTAAAGGAGTATTGCTGTACGGTTACAGGTTATGTGTTGGGACACTTTTCGTCACTTTCTTAACTTATAAATAGTCACAACCGTTATGACTTATTAAACACATGACTTTGGATTTGTGTTGAAGGGGTCATTGCCGTGAATTGAAGTAACGATTGTTTTGTTGGGATCCTAAGGAAATAAAACAAAAAAGAAAAGTCCTGGTTTGGGCTATTGGCCTGAGGAGAATTTTAGACACAAAGAAAAACAAACACATCTACAAACACCTTCAGACTATTACCCACGCTGTTCCGTCCTTCTTTTATAGATACATATATTTTTTTGTAAAAAGAAAATATTTAATTTAATTGGATCAGAGTGTAATATTTTTTAAAACACTTCTTATTATGCTGATCAAGCTGTATTATGTAAATAAATGTAAATAGCCTATTGCTTTAGTTAATTCGGGAGTAGAATTGACACACATTCCCGGACCCTGTTAGCTATGTTTGACCTCGATACTTTATTAAATGCGATCTATTGATTTTATTAAAATCAATGTTGCCTGTCGCGGAGTGTATGACACTGAATAAAGTCGATGGGTTGAAACTATTTTCAAATGGGGGCAAAAATGAGTGAAGCGGTCATTCAGTTCTCGTGATTCGGATTGAAATTATTATAATTGTTTTCAGCTATTTGAAAACATCTACCATGGAAAACATTAGTTGCTCATTTATTTAACTTTCAGGAAATTGACTTTTTCCATTCTTTTTAATGACAGTAAAATGTATTTGAGGAAAATAAGTAGAGGGGTAGGCTATAGCCTATAGATAAATAGTGTATATCCGGCGATGACTGTAAAACGAGTCTTGTAGGCTATGAGACGTGAGTTGAATAAAATGTTTTGAATCATCTTCACTTGCCGTTATTATATATATAAATAATAGAAAGAATACACACACATTAATAATATTGACTAGTTGGATACTTCTCTGTTGAACAGCTACACACTTAAGCCTACATATAATTAGCCTACAATTATTATTTTAAATGATCAGTTAAAAATGTATTATTGAATGTAAAAATTCAATTGTTTACTTTATCGCCTCATTAACTCGAAGACACATTATCCAATTTAAATATAATACTGAATATAAAAATGACAGATTTGTTAAAAAATTAATCCAAATGTATTTTTATAGTTTGTAGTTCAGGTCCTCTTCTCTTTGCAGTGCGGCCCCACCCCACTGTTTTGAGGGCCCAATGGGAGGTCACATTAGGCCCTATGTGAAACTCGATCCGCTCTCTGGCTGCAGTTGTGTTGTGGTTGTCATTTACCCTCCCACACCCCAAACCTCCCCCTTTTTTTCACAGCACGTCACATCCAGCTGTGAGGGCCAGCTTGACAAAACTGTCAGAGGCGCAAGACTATAAAGTTGCAGCTTTCTATAGATTGTCATGGTTCTGTTGTTGTGTGTTGCTTTCTCTTTATTGACAGATCGTTGTAAGTTTGATGTGATGCTCAGCTGCGTCGGTTTTTAATTTCTCTCATGTTTTTTCTCTTATTAGGCATAATTTGTCTATGATGTGTACTACAGCTGTCACTTTCACTTTTGATTCATTCTCGTTTTTTGGCTCGTTTAGAAACCGATGCTAGAGCTACTAATACAGATGATCAGAAGCCTTTGTGAGAAGTCACTGTATTGAGTCACTGCAGCTAACAGATTAAATCACTTGTTTCTATGAAGGGAACATTGTGTGATATTTGTTCGGGTGGCATAAAGAGGCTAGCAGGTTCACCGAGACAAAGCGCTAAGACAATGGCTTGTCATTGGGGCATCTCATTGGCATGCTCTTATAATCGGCAGTACCAGGGTGTCTAGTGTACTGTCTTTGGCACGTATTGTGCACAACCGGGCTATTGTGAATGCAGCTGCAGCAGATACCTTTCACCCTCCTTTAACCACTTCCTACGGCTTTAAAAAAAATTATTGCAGTTATTTATTTTCAAATATACAAATAGTAGTCTCACTCTCTAAAACACATGCACACACCAATCTCAAGTAGCTCTCCAGTAGTACCATCATCTGTGCTGACCTGAATGCCTTTCATATCTGCTATGCCATGTTTCAGCCACCCCCTTTCCTTCTTTCTCTCTTTCTCTCCTTCTCTCTCTCTATTTTTTCCCTCCCTCACTCCCTCACTCCCTCCTCCACCACACACCCCCTCAGTAAACACCCCCGAGGGCAGAACAAAGAAAAGGAGCTCCTCTCCTCCTTCTTAATCACAATTCAGCCCTTTCACTGCCGCCAGGCCACTCTCTCGCTTTCAGCATCCCAAAGCCAGAGATGAAAAGAGCGCAAGAGAGAAAGGAGAAAGGGAGAGTGAGAGCGAGTGAGTAAGGAGAGAAAAGGTGGAAACTATGATCTCGAGCTAGAGGTATAGAGGTAGAGTGACATAACTTTGGTGCCTCTTTGCGATTGTTAAACTCCCTTGGTTACGCTGCCCACGCCAGTCAACTGCCCCAGCGAGGGACGGGGTCCTTACTAATGGCTAGATAATGTTACTGGATGCCAGTCTGAAACTATTAACGGCCAAATAGCAGACGAAAGAGAGCGAGAATAGGGAGGGACTTAGAGAGACAAAAAAAAGAAAGACACTGATAAGGTTAGAAAGAATTGAGTGAGAGAAAACAAGTTAGTGTGTGTAAACGGGAGGGGAGATGGGGCCGGGGGAATGGAGGGGCAAGCAACAGATTGTTTTATGGACCCAAAAGAAATATCACAAGTGCTTGAGACTAAGTGGAATTCATTTTTAAAGTGCTACTACAGACGTTAGGTGTTAGTTGTTTATGTTGTCACTTTGTAGCAAAATCACACACTCAGTTTTAGCTGACTTATTTGGAAATATCCCCCCCACCACCACCACCTTAAATTTGCCATACATCTGCCATATTCTAGATAAGCCAACGACCCAGATATAGAGATAAGAGAAACAAGACGTTAGTTATAGAGATTCATGGATTTGTATTGATGGCGGGACAGATGCCACTCTCAGGACCGACACTTTCTAGCAGTCCATCGCTTTCACGAAGTGAGACAAAACATCCAGTCAGGGGCCAAACGCCTGTGCCTTTTCACTGACAGACAAGACATCCATTATTGTGTTAGCCTTTCATTCGCTTTTCCCCCTGTACCTCAATAGGTCAGGGATCACAAATGCAAATCCACAGGCATACCGAGAGACAGAGGGAACGTAAGAATACTCAAATGCACCATGTGATATGAATTCTTAATTTTATCTGTTTCGCTCCCTCCCCCCTCGACTTTTTTTTTATTTGTAAGAAAAGGAGATTATCTGTACACCTTCATTCAAGTCCCCTCCCCTTTCAGCTGGGCCAAGCTGTGCGGGATTTAGGCCGATTTACTTCAGCAAACACCTATGGACACTGGGGAGGGGACGGACCCTGCTTGGAAAGAGGGGGTCCTTTGTTTGCTGGGGTGCAGAAGGCCTAATGCTTCACCGGGCGGCCGTATTATCGCATTAAGCTGTATGCTGGTGGCCCAGGGAGGCTGGTTAAAGCTAAAGCAGTCTGCTATCTGCCAAAGACAAGGGAACATACATTAGTGTAGAGACGTGCCCCCATTGTGTGCCTCAAACTTCTTCTCTGGACGTGAGAGATTAGAAGGGTCTAGGTAGAGGAGTTGTCTCGGGAGCATCTGCACAAAGTGCATTGTGGTCTGAGTACATGCCGATTCAAAGAATCCTGCTGAAGCTTGTGATATTTTGGAATATTTGCTAGGAGATGCTTAGATTCCTATATACTTTGTGGCAGGAAACTGTCTAACCGTGGCATAACTATGGTGTTTTTATTCCAAGTTAAGCTACATTAAGCCCATCCCCCAGTTTTTTTCTTTCTCCAAGCTAGTGCAGAGAGCTTTATCTGACTCTGTTCTCCTAACATCTGTCACCGCTAAGAGGGACAGGAGAACACCACCGGAGGCTTCGTTAGTCCTGTGTCACTTGTGACTAACCGGAATGGGCAATTCACAGTAGTGAGTCTGTTCCCTCCTCTTTTCTCTTGCTCTCCCACTCTCTACTAGATGATACAGCTTCAAATACCACAGCTCTTGTTGTATGCAGTCCATCGCTACGTTGGGTGTGGGTAGTTGGCCTAAGAATGCCAAAAACACCCACGTCGGCCATGGTGATCAAGATAGCGTGTGATGTTTCCATAGTCAGAGGCTGTACTTTACAAGTTATCTGTTGTTGTTCAAGGTGCTCGGCCGTGGACGTGTATGTTTGTCGTTCAAGGTGACTGACAGAGTTTATTGTGCGTCTTCCCCCTAACTAACCATGTGCACATTTTCTTCATGAGTGAGTTGCAGAGTAGCGCTGTGACATTTTGTGGCGCCGAATTGCCGTTAGCCTAAACAGCGAGGATTTACCAAGGTCAATAATGAGGTATGTCACTGCAGGCAGCAGAAACAACAGTCCCGGTGATAATGAATGGAACTAAGGTTGAGCGTGACTCGGATGTCTGTGTGTTTGTGTTGTTGTGATTACAACGTGCATACAAAATTGATAAGCTTTTGATAAAAGTTGTTTTCTTTGCATTTAGCCCCTCTATTTTTCACTATTTTTCGACAGTTTGGAATCACTGTTAATTGTTCCCTCAAGTCCGACTTATGTTTGCCTACACATATGGATGTTCTCTCACAAACCCCACACATACACCGTACGCACTCACATGGACATGTCCCGTTTGATTAGTGGAACACCTCCGGCAAGGTCACAGACACATGGAACAATCAATAACGGATCGGTGGATTAAGGTGTCATGACATCTGTGGGCCCAGACCTCCCATGTATGGGTGAATGCCTCTTAAAGCCCACTCTGTTGACAATGCTCCCGCCCTAATGCCAGATCTATATTACAGGCCCAAAGAGTCTGTGTCCATGGGCTGCGGCCTTGCTGCCAGTCATCTGCGTTTGAAGGTTCCCCTCGCTGAGCTGCTAGGAAAACACAGGCTGCGTCTATCGGCGCGTATCTTCCCTTTGCTGTGATGAGGGTGGAGATGTTGGCCTGTGATACAGTGGTTAAGTAATTGGAATAGATTGCTCTCAGAGATTAGCTTGAGTGTAATGGCCTCTTTCATTCTGACCCACAGTCACAGGCACTGCTCTGAGATCAGACTAAACATGCACGTCTATGTTAGAAGGGCCAATAGCTGTAATTACATCAGCCTTGTTATCTAAACTCATACTTATTCAGTCATCAATTTGCAACATAAAAGTGAAAGTAAAAGGACTGGCAATGGGCTCTGACATCTTCCTTTGACACAGATGTGGAATCTACAGTGTGAAAGTGTGGTGCTATTCCCAGCACTTGCCTGGGACAGAGGGGCTGTGGGCACTGTCATAAGCAAATGTCAACCTGCTACCTCAGGAAATGAACACTACTGAGGAATTACTCCTGACAGCATTCCTTCTATGCCTCCACTTTGACAGACAGACTGCATTTGTAGCACCTCACTCCCCGTCACTCCTCAAATCTGCTGTGTCTTATCATTATCTTAGGTGAGGTTTTGAAAGCAGTCACCGAGCTCTGCCTTTTCCGTTTTACTGCTTTTCCTACTGTCCACCAGCAGGGCTCTCATCTGAGATTACAGGGCATAACTTTTTTTGAGGGTTGCAGGTCTAGCAATTAAAGTAATGAGGAGACTCTCCGCTCACAGAAGCCAAGGAGTGTAGTGCTGACTTGCTGCCTTTCAAGTCGATAACTCCTGGCCCACAACCTCGGGCAAGGCATGCCTGCTCCTTATCAGGGAGGATGTCCTGTGCTTTACATTCCTGGGCTAAATGATCCTCTTCCTTAGTGTAAGCGCTAGCACTCAGGAGGATTGGATCTGATGGCCCCGTCAAAGCAGCCTCTGGTTGCTACAAATGAGACTCTAGCATTGACTAGCTCTTTCACTCTCTTCAACTGGTGCATTTATCCACAATAGGGAACCCGAGCTGCTCAAAGGTGTTTAAAGTAAAGATTATTTAATAGCGCATGTGGGAATTTTTTTTTTTTTTCAGAATTAAAAAAACAAGCAGGGTTTGGTCTGTTTCTACTTAACCTTGGTTGTGAAGTGCTGAAGTTCAATTGTCAGACTGAATGATGCTAGACTTCCTTATATTGATGTACAAGGTGCCCTGAGGGTCTACTGTAACTGAATGATGTCAGGCCTTAATTGTGTTCCAATTGCTAGGCAGTAGCAGGATTGAATTGCCATGTGTGCCACAGATCCAGATGGTACAACTGAACCCACCTTTTCAGGCTGGCAAAATCACTGGTCTTAATGCCATCGGCTTTTCAAGTTTTACAATGGGCCAGGCCGCGTTATTACCAACGGCGGCCTCTTTGGCGAGACTGCCATAAAGAAAGTGTTCCTCAGCAATTAAAGCTAATGAAATATTCATGTGTGGCACCTTCCTCAGCCATCCTCGCAAATGAGCAAACCATGCCACCCCCCCCCTCAAAGCAACTCCCAGCTTTATTATGGTGGTAGCCTGGCATGTCTGCAATTAGTGTGCTGTCTAGCAGCGCTGGCTGGGTATGGCGGGTAGCGATTGGAGGAGAGGGGAGGGGAGTGTTAGAGATGTTGGAGAGGTCACATGATGCTCTGGGAAGGTACACAGGAAATGGAAAAGGGGAAGGACCAATCAAGCCATTTGTAATGCGAGGGTGGCACCGCCTGCTGATTCAGTTCACACTCCAGCTTTTGTGCAAACATGCAGGGAGGCAAGGATAGTGATACTTGTGTTGAGGTTTGAGGTGCGAGACAGAGAGTTATTACATGTTATGTGTGAGGACTACTTATTGATAGTGCTGAGCTTATTTTCTCCATTTTACAATGTCCTTGTAAGCAATGTATGTAATATTAAAATTTTCTTTCCCCACGTTGTATTAAAAAACAGGACACAGCTAAAAAAAAAAAGCTCACAGCTGTCAATCCACTAGTTGATCTCTCTCTCTCTCTCTCTCTCTCTCTCTCTCTCTCTCTCTCTCTCTCTCTCTCTCTCTCTCTCACACACACACACACACACACACACACACACACACACACACACACACACACACACACACACACACACACACACACACACACACACACACACACATGTTTCTTTCTCTTCTTCCTTCTTTCTTTCTCTAATATCTCACACATTGAGACAGATGGACACTGATAGCCATGACAATGTTGTTTTGTTAAACTGAAGACAAAAGTGGGAGGAAACAATGAATAATTGCTTATTTTACCTGTGAACTTTCCTGTTATATACCACACCATTTGTTATGGCAGCCAAGACTTCAGCATTTATTTAAATAATTTTATCGCACCACATTGAATCCTACATTTGCATTAACCAAAGACTTTACCCATCTCCACATCAACCTGGAGAGGCCTTTGTCACTTTATGAGGTTTTCACTTTGCCAGTGACCCCTTTGCATCTCAATGAGGTGCTGTACCCTCTCCTCCCTCATTCCCACGCAACGAGGCCCTATCCATGGTGCACCTTTCCTTGGAGCTCTGTGAGAAGTCCCGTGCATCCTCCAAACAGGCCGGCCCTGCCGTGTTTACTGTGGGATTAGGGGGGTGAAGGGGGCGGCTGCGGGAGGGTCTGGGGGCAGCTGAGGAAGAGGTAGCCATGGGAAGGGCCCCCCAAAGGCATGGAATGCCGGTGAGGTCAGCAGGGGTTGGTGCGGGGGGAACCAAAGAAGCTCTCCGGGGATGGAGCAGGTGCTTTTGTGTAGTCCGTCAGGCATCAAAGACGTGACGAGGCTGAAAAGGTTAGTGCTGGCGCTGCAAAGCGAGCACTCCCCCCTCCCCCCCAAACATACTTTTTTTGGCTCCGTACTTGTGAGAGTGGGTGCAGGAGTGAAAGTGAAGGCTGGCTCCCATGCTCTGGTGTTCAGAGGTCAATTTTTGTACCTGAATGGACTCCAAAGGAAGAGAGGTCCATGGCAAATGCTCAAAGTAAAGTTTTCCGCTCCGTAACGGCCTGTTTGCAGGGCTGTCATCACAAATGCGATTCAATCGGATGCTTAGGGGTCCTGAAAGTCCCATCAATCTTTTAGATGACAGTAAATTCATCATACCTATGGAGTGTTTAATTAACCAAAGTCGAGTGATCATGTTAAGCTACATTATATTTCACCAGCTTTGAAATGTCGCTTTAGATTTGTTTAGGTAAAAAAAAAAACATATTAACATTATTATTTTTTATTTCCATTATTTAATTTTTTGTGTGGAAATATACAGGAAAAAAAAAAAAGTCTTTCAGATAACTTTTTTATTTGTTTTTCAGTTTTTGGGCCTGTCACTGCTCTGACATGGCATTGGGTCAAAAAGCCCAGTCAGGCATAATGCTGAGGAGTCTTTACAGCCTAGCGACAAATTGTCTTGCCTCTCTCTGCACTTGACGTCCCAGCCTTACCCAATCGCTGCACCTCATGTCTTTTTTTCTCTCCGTTAGGATGGGCAAAGCAGGAGGAGGAGATGAGGTGAGGAAGCAGGGGGGCGGTGGGTTTCAGTTGTTGCAGGTTGCGTCATGGGACCCGCGGTGTCCCCTTTTGTGCAGCACGTCAAATGTGGTTAACATGCGGCCATTTATCTGCAAAGCCCCCTGGGTGTACAATGGCCTGGCTGTGTGTGTGTGTATGCAGAGGGGGAGGAAATGGTAGAGCGGTGGGCTTAGCATCGGAGCGTTCCCATTCTCTTTCCCTGTCGCTGTCACCTCCCCTCCTCCCCTCATTTCTCCTCTTGGCTGCACACAACCCCTCAGTCATTGTTTCGTTCTTTTTTATTTCTCTCCCCTGGGGTGCTGTGTGGAGCGACTAGGTCAGGCGGCATCTGACAAGGTGCTTCAGAATGTTGTGAGCTCCCGTGAGACGGATGGTTCCCCACAAATGTGGTGTAAAGCATCAGGGTGATAAAAAGAAGGTGCTCTTTAATTCCCAACAGCACCTAGCATATTGCAGAGTGCTTTCTGCAGAGTCAGAACCAAAAGACATTCTGTGACGTTTAGTCATCCTTGTATCTGTAATGTGAAAGTTTCCTCAGACCACGAGGTCCTTTAAGGTCCTTCAAAACAAAATCATAGCCAGCAAGACAGTTATGGCTCTTTCGAACGCCTAGTTTGTTTTGCCTGAGCTAAGCCTCCTTTTCAGTAGTTCTGTGCCAATAGAAGTGGCATGCATGCATTTCACAGGTAACAAGATTACTCAGACCGGTGATTGACTCATTTGCCAAGAGAGCTGTTGAAATAACCACACAGGAGCTCAATGTAAAAAAATAATAATTTTATTTCTTCAGACATGATACAGTCAAACTGAAACTTATGGCGTCAGTTCTGACAAACAGCCTTTGCTGTTTGTGTATGTCTCCCCTAGAGAGAGCAGATGCAGTAGGGTCAAGGGCCAGTGTAATGATACAAGTGATGTGAGGAGGGGGGTATAAATGTATTTTTTCCATGTGAGGCTTCTCTCTCTGCATTGGTATGTGGCCACTGGCATATACCCATCACATTGTAATGAGAGAGATGACTAAAACAGTACATTGAGAGACTATTTGTCACAATCTCAAAAATTATTCACTTAACAGAACGGCACATTAGAATAGAAAGGCAGTAGGTGTAACTGAATTGTTTTTTGCTGAGATATTTGTTATTGAAAAGCCAGCTCATTTTAGGTTGGACGAGTCACTGCTTCAGACATTGTACTTGTACATGTTGTTTTCCTTAGAATGGGTGGTTACTGTCCCTGGAGGCAAAGAGCTCTGAGAAGCCACAGAGAGCACTACCATTTTCATTTTCCATGTTCTCCCTAAAAATACACCACAGTACATCCCTGCATTTTTGCGGTGGGTGCTGTGAACCGAGTTCTGTTGGATGGATTTTTGAGTTTCAATCCCATGTCATGTAAGGGTAGCTGATGTCTTTGGGACCAGCCAATAATTTCCCATTTCATCTGATTCAAGGAAGAGTAGTTTACATTAGTAGTGCCAACAAAAACCATTGGCCGAAAACGTTCCAGGAACCTCCCAACTGACCGTGAATGTTATCTATAAATTTGTCTGCACAAGCTATTTACCCTTTTTCACTTGTTGTTGCTTTTTACCTTAGTTTTCTTTTCCTTCAGCTAAGCATACTGTCAACAGCGCGCTTGCGTCAAATAAACAGTTCCCAGGCCAGTCCTACACTTATTTCCCATGACTGCAGGGTGAATGTCTTTTTACTGGCTTTCTTATTGTGATTGTGAGTTGACTAACACAGAATAGTATAAGATGAGAATGAAGCATATTTTAGTTTTTGTAGTTGCTCGGTTACAAATATTTGCTGGAAAGATGCTTGTTTGGTCAAAAGTTGCAGCTTTATGTTTGAAATAGTTACTCATAATGTTTCTCAACATAGGAAGTGGCATAAAACAGTCATACCACATGAGATAACTATGGTTGAATGTTTGAGAGAAGCAGTATGCTCCAGCTGTCTGTTGCTACTCTACTGACGGCAATCAGCAGCGAGCTGTTGACACATGGCCATCTGTAAACATTTAAAAGGATGAGTTTGCTTGCAGTCTCTCCCTTTTAATTAAAGAACCGGGATGGCGCCCACCCTTTTCCACAGGTTATGTGATAACTGCACCTCTCTGTGAAGAATGAGAAGGTCTGCTGACGTCTTCTCCAAAACACTTTAGCAAGGGTGGAGATTCAACTGTGTCCTAAATTAGGCACTCTGACATGAGCCGTTACAGTGCGTGGGGAACTTCCTGTTGCATTGATTTGAACCAGGGCTCATCCGAAATTCACTTAAGTGAACTGGATGAGATATCAGTGGCCTTTAAGATGACACACTTTACATTTTCTTGGCTAAGACCACCTAAAAGTAGGCATATTTTCTGCTAAGGTTGTCATAAGTGTGTGTGTGTTACTGTACATGATGAGTCGTTTGTTTATGGCAGTTGCTGCTGAAACGGAGGGAACCTCTCTGTCTGGCAACCAAGTACGCAGGGAGAAGCAAACAAACAAATAAACAAAGTGGGGTGAGACAGGAGACAGGACGGGAAGGGTGGAAGGAGTGGGAATCCTTCTAGGGCACCATGTCAACCAGTTCACCTGAAACTAATGCCCCAGCAGACACTCTTCCTTATGCAGGGCCCTAATGAGTATGAGGTTGGCGTGGGAAAGAAGACGGGGAGGCACAAATAGGTGACCCACTAGGCCAGGGTGGGGGTCATACCTCTTGTCTAAGGGGGTCTTTTGTTTGCATGTCTGAGACATGGGAATTAGCGAGACCATAGTGTTGTGTGTAATGCCTGGTTTGTTATGAACAGCTTGAGGGAAGGCATATTAACCACGGATTAACAGTTTTGTAATTATATACTCCATATGATGGATGTTATCAATGAAGAATATTTTCCAGTTTCATTTTTATCTTTTTACACCGTTAGAGCATTAGACTTTGAAGTCTTGACCAATTAAGTTAAACACTTTGTGTATTTTCTTCACTCTTTTTCTTCTATGAAGTAAATAAAACTGTACTTCTCAAAATAAAGACAAAACTATAAATCCTATGAATATACTATAGGCAGAAGTCTATAGTGTTTATAAAGGTAGTCTGTATTAGTTCATATTGACCACACTAATCACATGGTGTAATCCCTGTCAACTGGAAATCTAGGTTAAATGCAAATTGATTCAAGCAATACCAGACAGTAATTAACATGTTAGATGTGTATACGTTCACTAGACCAGAAGGTCATTCATTAAGATCTGGTTATGTCTACAGTTACTATTCAAACCAATTGAAGGAAAAGTAATTATTTTTCGAACACTCCCTAAAGCAATAGCCAAATCTGTCAGGAAATGTTTTCACATCATGTGAAAGAGGGAGAAAATATATCTGTGAACCTAAGATCAAAAGAAGTGATATGTTGTATAGCCTTGAATATGGTTATCAATATCAAGCATTTTATAATCGTAAAAATAGGAGTTTAAAATATAATATAATTCATATAATATATGGTGAATATTCATAAACACATAATTATTCATTTTATGTGTTTGGTCATTATTTTAATTCTGTATGCACTAATTCTCTCTTTCTCTTTTCTGTCTCCCCCGGTGCTGCATCTGTTAATCAACATAGGTAAGAACATCTTCATATAAACACACATTTCACACAAGCTAAAAGACGATGTTCTGCGTTGTCTGCTGGTTAAAGACGCCCTGAAGAAAGCTTTAGACTTCCTCTTTATTACACTTCCTCTGCTGCTCAGTAACAAAGTCACAATTGCAATATGGTTTGCTAAGTATTTGACTCATTCCTGATAAGCAGCCTCACTGTGCTTCATTGCTGGGTGAAGTCTATATTGCATGTCCAGCTGTTCATACGTGATGACTATCTGTGCTTGTGTGGAGCTGTGTTGTTATTATTAGATCTTAACTAGCAACACGTTTACTATACTTCTGGGTTGGCAATGCAACAACTGGACTTCAGGAAACCATTAGTTTCTTGATTCGAATATAAATTTGAATCACTGCTCATGGTTTGAGTCCAATAGAAGCTTTCTCAAACATATATAAATAAATAACACTCTAAACAAACAAACTTTGAGTGTTTACCAGACACACTGTGAGCATTTCTTGTCTTAGTCCTTTAGCTTTTGGTTACGAGTGTAGAAAAACAGCTTTTCTCTCTGTCTGAGGAGATCTGTGGAAATATTTGTACTGTTGTATATAAGGGACGTGACACTATGAAACCTAAAGTTGCTTTTCACAGCAGCTAACAGAATGATTAATATTAAACCGTTCTAATAAAAGCTGCATGGTTTCACGGGCCCCTTTAAGCGAGGCAACAATATCTCCTTCCACCTGGGGAAATGAATAAATCCCGTTTTCCAACTGTGCAAAATCTGTTCTTTAATGTGTAGCACAGCCTAGCCTGCATCATGTGGGTGGGCCTATGTTCTTCCCACTAAAATTCTAGGATACTTCTCTCTTTTTATCCATTTTTGCCTGGCTGAGAAATGCATTCGAAACCAATGAAAAGGTGTCCCCAAGGAAGCTGGGAATGATTTGCAAAATATAACCCAGAACTCAAAGCGGTTATGTAAAAAATTATTAAAACAGTTCATCTGATTTAGTAATGTAGTATTTGTTTGTGCTTTTTTCCAGCTCTTTTTCAATATACATGTAATCTTTCCTTGGGTAATATAATATAATATAATATAATATAATATAATATAATATAATATAATAATTATGGTTATTTATTTTTATATGATTAATTTATTTTATTTCACCCTATGACACAGTAAAATTAATAACTGAAAATAGGCTTAAAAAATACATCACCAAATAAGACAAATTATATTATATTTTATTATATAATATAATATTATGGAATATTATATTATATCACAATATTTAAGTTCTCTGCAGACAACAACAATAATATTTTGTCTTTTTTATTCAGACTGCAGTTGTAATGGTCTGATTTTTGAAGTTAGACTAACAGAGCTAGATAATGCTATTGCTGCTTGACTCCGATACACGTTAATCAGACTACAGTTGTCCTGGGTGTTATGCACATCCCCTGAAGGAAGACCGAGATGACACACAACATGCATTTAACTCAAAAGTCAAATGCAACACAAGCGAGGTGGAGATATCAAATTTTCTATTTCATTCATACTTAAACAGACAGATGACGACTGTAGACAGAATGCTGTTGCTCGATTTTTACTGCACATGTAAACGTGCATTACTGTCATTTTGAAGCTGCTTATATTAACCTGTTAAATGGTTTGGATCTTTAAGGGCATGACTGTTCCACACCTATACCACAGAAGCTGACAGTGAAGGCTATTTTGAAAAGTGACGCTACTGAACTGATACAACTGAACTTACAGTGTGAAGAAGTGGTGTGCGAGTACTTCCTACATACTGTACATGTGCTGAGTGTTTAACAGACTTCATGTAGGATTGTGGCTGAAGAAAAACAAGACCAGTGTTTAGGGGGAGTAAAATGTTTAAATGCGCAGAGAGCGAGCGTGTGCGTATGCGTGAAGATGGGTGTGTGAAGTACAGAGAGCTTTTTCAGATAATAGCTGAAACTCATTCTGCTTTTCAGCAACACTTCTATTTAAGATACGATAATGTCCTCACACCGATCCCTATTTCTGCTGCACTATCAAGACTCTTAAAAACGACTAGTGCTCTTAAAACTATTCTAAGCAAAACAGCTCGAGCATTTTTGAGAAGTCCCGTTTTAAGTGGCAAATTGTTTTTCCACAATAGAACCAGGCAATTGCTAATTGGAGCCTATAGTCAATTTGACCTAGGACTGATTGGGGAAGAAAGACAGGAGGAGAGAAAGAAAGAGAGAAGGGTCCTCCACGCACTTGCTTTAGAGTGCACCTTGAGTGGGTATGCTAGTGTCTCAATGCTTTGGGATTTAAAGAGCAGCGAGATGGTGGCGCAGGTCCCAGTCTGTGGCTTTGCGCTCGGGTTTCCATTTTCAAAATGTTTATCCCGCTGCCGACTTCACCGGTAAGGCAGCCGGTAAGCTACATGACTTAAAGGTGTCTGTGGGGGGAGACGTGAGGCATAATCTGCCGGTAATGGAACGATTTATTTGGAAGTGTACTTCGATCTTCAAGCTCCACCCCCTATTTCCTGATTTACTCTGTACTGCGACACTCCCTCAGTAATAAGTATCTCCGGGAGTCATCTGCCAGGCTAAAGGCAGTAAGATGCCAGCATGACTCAGGAATGAGACGTGGCGGGTTGACATTTGTAGTCCTACCTTCTGTAGGTGTCGTCCCCCCACTCCTTATTATTCGACATCTGGAGTTGATCAAGCGGTCACTTCCTAGTGCTTTTAACCACCCTCACAGCTTAAAGGGGGTCGGCAGCTGTTAAAACACCTGAGCACGCTTGCCGGAGACCCCTTCCTCTCCTACCTCCCCACAGAGGTGCACACATTACATGCTGGTGTGGAGAAAAAGGGCCACATGCTAACTCAGGTGGCCTGGCAACCTGACACCACCAGGGTTCATGAGTCTAGACTAAAGTTCTGGCCTAATTTTCAGGGCATTTGAGGGTCTGCTGGGATTGCAGCCCTACAGGCCTCTCCTACAGCAGGGAACCACCGTCTATGGGTAGATTGTATCAGCAATTTAGGTCTTGTCGGCGGGTGATCTTTAAGGTTGCGAGGCAAGCTGGGGTTCAGACAGCTGTAGCCTTTTTGATCTTGCAGTCTCCCACCGTAGCGGTCCAAAGATAGCTGTCAGTCACATACACCTAAAAATAGTAAGCCTGGAAAACAATATGCATCAAAGACACCTTGCGCTGTAGTGCATGTTCACAATTATGTGACCAGCTAAATGACAGAAAGAACTTCGGATTCAAAGGGTGTTTTTAGTGTGAGAACAAAACAATGGCTTGATGCTGAGGTGATTCAAAAAGTAGTTCATGACCTAGCCTTTCTTTCTGCTGCGACTCAATGTAACAGAATCAGTGTTAGCCTCTAGCATCCCTTGGGAGAGGGCATTATGGCTGCTGTATTGTTGGCTAACCTCCTGCCAACTGTGCGGGGAACAAAAGGCCGAGCATTTATTACCAGACCCTGCTGTGTTAAAGGAAGCCCAGACCAGCCCTCCTTTCCTGGGGATGGCCTTCTTTTGGCTGTGCTTTCATCAAGCAAATGTAGCTTTTGCTAATAACCAGGTAGATAGCGAGTTCTCAAGAACTATGTGTCATTTTGTGCTGGGCGCGAATTGGATTACTGCTCGAATTGGCACGTCACTTTGTAATTTGAGCACTTATGTATACTGTTTGTGCTATCTTACATTTCTCTGTTTTTCAGAGAATTATTTTGTAATAGCTTGATTTTAGTTTTAATATAATTTCTGCGAATTAACATTTAACAGCGTGTTGATGGTTTTGAGGCGAGTTTTTTTATTGGGCATCATATAATTTAATTCATGACAATGAGAAATTGTAATATTTAAAAAAAATATATTCCCATAACATCTTGGGTTTTTCTCTCCCAAATTAGTCTTTTAGGTTTTCACATTGAAATCAACTTCCGTATTTTAGTGCAGTCATATGATAAAACAGGAAGTGGCAAAGAAAACAACTTTTGTAGGCTAATTATTGATCAAAATGACTGATTCAATGACTTCTGCTTCATACAATCAGAGTTGCTTCCTCACATATCCACTTAAATTTTACATTTAGCACAGCGTATTTGTTTAAGTGTGTACTTGATGTACTGAATCTCTTCGTTGTGTTCCACATGTTCCAAAGAAAGACATGTTTATACAAAGCTGGACACAAAATGGCAGCTCAGCGCCAAGAGGTGAGCTTGCTTAGTTATCCCTGTCCATCCCTCGCTGCTAGAGCACATTTTTGGCGCTCGCCCTTGAAATCATCTCCACCTGGATGTTGTAGGCTGGAGTCCAAACACAATAAGGAAATAAAATACGAGTGTGAAAAGCTAGCAAGAATGGCTCTTCCCCCACTGGGACCCACTGCACTCCACAATGCACTTCGATGACAGGAAAAGTTTATGGCGATTTGTTGAATCAAAAGGAGGCGGATGGGGAAAAATGCTATGAGCATGAGCTGTCACATTCCGCACCCATGATGGAGCCATGCGTATTTTTTCACTAGCTTAGTCCAGCTGCTACATGCTAGCCTGAGAACTAATCGTCAGTGTTGGCCACAGTCCCACATGGAGGAAATTTGGGTTGTTGTTAAGTGGGAGTGAAAGTTATTTCCACTGAGATTGATCATTATTGTACAGCATGACTGAGGGAAACAGTTGTGTGGGCCATCTCAAAACTGTTTTTTTTTTCATTAGCATTGTGACCCACTGTAAATTTTTATATAAATTTTTCTGTGCAGCCAACTCTTCTCTTTTAATCTATGTTCTTGTTATCATGGGATAGATTAGCTAGTTAGGCTTGCTCCGATAGCTTTTTAAGGCTGTATTGGACTTTAAGGATTGCACATAGACAGTAGTTACGGTTGGAGCTAATGCTAATGTTGTTCAGTTGCCAGGATCAGATTCTATAATATTTGACCAACATTAATTTAAATAATACACTTTTAAGGTGTGTTAAGTGTTAAAACCTTTTTACCATTCTGATATACAGTGCATATTTTTTAAACACCCAAGAGAAAAGGTATGTATTTTACAGTTATCACGTTGCTTGCAAAATATGACTTGCCAAGGAAGCAACATACTTTTATAGTCCTGTTAAATGCATGTGGGTGTGGAACAGGATCATTTTTTTTGAGGAGGGAATAATGAAGACCAAATGACTACTCAGAAGTCATTTATTAGAATTTTTTTTAACCTTCATCCTACCGATTCACTTGGGTGGAAAGTTTTGCCCTGGGGAGTCCATGGTTGTCAGTTCCTCTTACCTCAGACAACCATCGCCATCGACAGTGTCGAATAGGAACAGTGGGACAAATTACCCGCACTGTGCCCAGGGGGCAGGTGGCTTTTAGGGGTCGTTTTCTCAGGTCACATGTTGTAGACGTACATCTGTCACTGTGAAGGTAGCACTGGGGGACACACGGCTTGCCGTTCCCTGATGTGTAAATTGATTCAAATTGACAGACGGTGGTACCTTTTGCTTCGTTACTCCCTGTGCCCTCTTTAACCGGAGGACAGGATCACAAAGCAGGGTTTGTTAGGGTAATCTAGGCCTTTGTCCACTTATCAACATGACGAATCATCTGTGTGGAGCTAGACGAGGTATAATGCAGTTCCATTGAGGACCCGTTTATTTGCCATTAATTCAACACTTGAATTAATTCCCCCATAGGACTTTTCACATTATCTTATTGGTACACAGAGACATGTATGGGTTGGATTCAGGTTGCTTAGGACGACAGAAACATATTTGCAAAGAGAAAAAAACAAGTGTTAATTAAGTGTGAAAATAGTCATCCTTTTAAAAAAGTATTGTATCGAGGTCTGTTTCCCGTATATGATATCTGTAAGCTGTAAGCTCAAGGACAGGTGTGAGGAGACCAGTATCAGAATTTACATTTCACTGGTCTAAACAAACTTGTTTATCTTAATTTGTCGTTCACTTTCATGTGTAGTTTATCTTCAGCACACATGAGACTGCTTTTCTATCTATTTATCTATCTATCTATCTATCTATCTATCTATCTATCTATCTATCTATCTATCTATCTATCTATCTATCTATCTATCTATCTATTTTATTTATTTAATTATTTATGCATTATTATTGATTTTTTTATCATTTTTATTTTTTAAACTTATTTTTATTGATATTGATTATTTATTCATGAAATAATTCATTATTAATAAATTATTTGTTTATTACGTTTTATTTGATTAATGATGTGGTTTCTCCTCAAAACCCACTGTGAATTTCATCTTGTTTAGGAAACAACATTTTTCTATATCTATATATCAGTTGTGGCTTGTACAGTGGCGATGTCCTGTAAATGTCCTTTAATCAACTGACCCATTTAGAAAGCAAGTCTGTAGCTCAGTGTGCAGTGGTAGTCAAACATCATGGCTAGAGGTCAGATTTACATGGTATAGGCCTGCGTGTTATGGGTGGACGTTCATCTGGGTCGTTGAGCTGCAGTGGCCATTCAACCGAGATCTGCTGAGTTATATAGTTTCACTACTGCAAAAAAAATTTCACAGGAAATTAACAAATAGTTGGAAGGACACTCTGAGAAAAAAAGATGCTTGACATTATTTGTTGTGCATGCACACATACATGGTTGAACGTGTGTGAGATGGAAGCCTACAAACGGTCTTGTGTGTGATGTACTGGAATGGGATCATTTCATACAGTGACTTTCACGAATATTCATGAGGCTCTGGTGATATCTGTAGTGTTATTCATCATAGAATAATTGCATAAATCCTGTTCGGTGAGAGAACCCCAGATGCCCCACACATTTAATCTCAGATATTATACTGCTCCCTTGATCTACTTGAACAACACTCGTACTAGAATATCCACGGCAAACGAGAACGGAGGTTTTGCAACGATTTGTTTTTCTTATTTACATCACGGCACTATCGCACACACACACAAAGCTGCATGTCAAACTCCCCTCTGGTTACACTAGTCAAAAATTGGAAAAAGTGGAAAGAACATACCAAACAATATTATCATTGAAATGTCTATCCATTTAAATTTCCTAACTTTTTAAAACCTGCTGAGATGTGAAGTCTGTGCTCAGAAACGTAGAAACAAAAATGAACTCCACTAGCAGGGCATGCTTCTGTGCCAGCACGCATAAATTACATCACATACAAACCAGTTAATATTTCACAAGGGAATGAAAAAAAAAAAAAACTGAACGAATTCTATGCCCCGGACCAACGCAAGCCAGTTGCAGAGATTACAATACATAGTAAGGTCTGAAATGTGTTAGATGTGAAACAAAGGGTTCCCTGCAGTCAGCCTCTCAGAGGTGAAAGGTCAACCCGGCACATCTGACATACTGCACATTAAGATGTGTGGGCCAGGGAGCCTTGAGGTACTATTTGCCACCTGGCAAAGATCAAGTCGTAGTGCTTTGTTTGTGTGTGCGAACGTAAATGTGTGTTTTGAGGGCACCTAATTTATTTTTTTGTTTCGCCAAAATTGTAAATCAGGAACTCTAATATAGCACCAGAATAAAATAGTACTGCACACTGTTTGCCTGTAAAGTTATTATTAAATGATGTATGGAGAAAGTGAAGATGGTGTATTTTTGTTTTGATCTGAAACATTAGGAATTAAACATGTTGCTTTCTTTTGTCAAAAAGGGTTTGAACATTTCCAGAGAGCACTCCCACCTAGGTCAATAAATAATTCAAGCTTTTTGGAAGTAGGCCTTGCGTCCCCTTGAGAGGCTAGCGGGCTGCTGAAGCCGGAATGGCTTCATCATTTCTAGCATTTACACGGGCATACTGTATGACATTAGACTGGAGCTCATCTTCTCTGAGGCAACTTTTTAGATTTGAAGAACGTCTAGATTTTCGAAACAGCGCAAGGTGATTCCCCAAAGCGGGTTTTCTTGCAAATGAATGTGATATGAAATGTGTAAAAGTAGAATTAGCTACAGTTAGGAGAAAAAGGGAGAATACCTTTCTCAAACACACACATGCTCGCATTCACAAACAGAGCAGTTCATATCTTCATGTGTTAGGGCCTTATCAGAGACAAACAGCTACAGAGCCAAGCCCCCCCCCCCCCCCCCATCTTTTGACACACTGTTGCAACAACATTACCAGTATGATGAGGTGAAGTGTTTTCTTCTTCTTCTTTTCTTCTTCCGTGTGACTGTTTTGTGTTCACCTTAACCAACCTTACCACAATAGATTTGTACTGATATTAAAGGATAGTTCTTTCAATATTCTGTTATTGTCACAGACTGTCAAGTCTTTCTTTCTTTTATAGAACATGAGAGGAAATATTTATAACAGAAACAGAATATTTAGCAAAATGTCCAAGCTTTTTTTTTCATACAATAAAAGTGAATAGGGACTGTTTTCAAGCCTTGGAAAAATTGCTTTGCCGTTATATTGAGAATCTTTTGAGCAAGCCGTCTACCATTTTACAGTTGTGAAAGAAATTTACTGAAAATATTCCCCTCTTCCCCCTTTATTTAAAGATGATGTTCAGGATCATGACTAATTTCACCATTGATTGATTGATTGATTGATTGATTGATTGATTGATTGATTGATAGATTGATTGATTGATTTGACCACAACCTAGATGAAATTTGTGCGCTTTGCCTTTCCCTAAGGAAAATATCTTTAGTGAATTTCAGCTTATATTGTGGATTGTGGTCGGTTCCTCACACAAATGCAATGTATGGTTTCAAAGACTTGGTGCATGATTTGTATGAACTACATTCATGATGCTTTTAGGAGGCTTTTTTCATGTTTAGAGCTTCTCAGATCCAGTACCCATTCACTTCCTTTGTATGGAAAAAATCAGCCTTGGACAGATTTGTCAAAATAAAAAAACATGTAAATGTTGACATCTTACTATAATATGAATCTTACAATATACATGTTAACACTATCCGTTCAAAAGTTTGGGGTCAGTAAGATTTTTAAAAATATATTTTTTAGATACCGGTAAGTCTCTTGTGCTCACCAAAACTGCATTTTATTTGACAAAAATGCAGTAAACAGTAATATTGTTACATGTTTATAAAATGTTATTACATTTTAAAATAACCTTTTCTATTTTTAATATTTTTTTAATTGTAATGTATTCCTGTGATGGGTAAGCTGAATTTTTAGGAGCCGTTACTCCAGTCTTCAGTGTCACATGATCCTTCAATAATCCTGATAATAATCCATGCTTATTTGCTGCTCAAGAAACATTTATTATTATTATTATCACTGTTAAAAACAGTTGTGCTTTTTAATATTTTTGTTGAAGCCGTGATAATTGGTTTTCAGGATTATTTGAAGAATAGAAAGCAAAAAACATGTAAAAGTCACTTTTGATCAATTTCATTAGACCTTGCTGAATAAAAGTATTAATTTCTTAAAAAAGTAAACAACAAACTGTAGTGTATGTAGTAGCACTAAGGCATGCAGTTTGTAAGTGACAGCACAGTTCATATTACAGTTTGTTTTAATTAATATTGTGTATGTTTAGAAAAAGGGTTTTGGTACAGAAAAAGTAAATCCCAGTGGCATGACATTCTGATATAACAACTTTGTCTATCAACTATAGATTCTCTTCTTCATTTGAAAGGAAGTTGAGCTCAATCAAGTGACACGGCCTCTCGGTCAGATGTTCGCTTCTTTCTCTGTGCGATCCATGGTAACACAAAATATTTGGTAAACAGGCAGAGGACCCAAGGAAAATATGTGTGTAGCTGTGTGTGTGAAGGCACGGTAGCGCACATCAGCGGCCTGTATATCACATGCTTTGTGATACTCTATCTGAGTTCAAATGAAGCTTACAGTGACTCACAATCTCACCAGGTTGTTTACGCCAAGAAACCTAAATAACGCTGCTAAGATTGTTTCAGGGCTGAGTTCACAGTATCAACGAGAGGTAATTATGTAGGACATACACATTAAATATATGTATATAAACAAACAAGAGAAATTCATTTGTTTATTTATTTGTATCTTTTTGAATGACAGTTAATTCGCCAACGAGTTGGAAATAATTGAAAATTGACACTACAAAAATTGTAGTCCGCGTGTAAAAGGTGCAACTGCCATTTCGGTTAACGTCTGCTCAGCACCCATCTCAAGGTGCTAAAGGCTGATTAAGTTCCTTCTATACGCGCCTCTGGCTCAATTGCTGGGCCCCAGTGATCACACCTCTGAAAGTGGAACTTGCCACCCTTACCAGGTCACACCTTATCCCCCTCATGACTGATAAGAGCAGCACAAGGGCAGAAAAGAGCTTGTGTTAGTGAACACGTGACAAACAAAGCAGCAATAGTTTTTTTGTTGTTGTCACTAAGTCACTGTGACATTCCGTGTACCAAAGAGAGTTGTGGTTTAACGTGCAAATGTTCTATTTATCAGCTCATACTTGAGAGATGTTAAAAAGAAGAAAAAAGGAAGTGATTACATTTTTTATCTTTCATTTATAATGAAATATTATTTAAACGGAGCTCAAACAGTTAACTGCCTTATACGAGCTCAGAAAACGAGAAGCCGTATATGGGAGAATGTGACCTACGGTCCTTCACCCTTGTTTAAATAACAGGTTTTGAGACCGTGGAGGTTTTTCTTGGCACCTGTTGAAGTCAAAACTCCCCAAAACAGACAGTTTCACAGGCTTTTGTATTTTAAGAAAACATGTATTTTTGGCCACTGTCTAGCTCTGGTTTCCATGGAACTCTGGGAGAAGGTCAGAAATCAGCTTTTCTTTTGAGGTGACCATGCAAAGATTGTGTTATTTATTGATGTATTTGTTTAGCCATTTTTAACTGAAAGGTTTGAGCTGTATTGCATTTTTTAGAGGCACCGTTGTATTACCCAACAGCTAAAATCAACAATAACAGAGCCAGCGTTGAAAGTTTATGAACATAATATGGATAATTATACAGTAGAGTTGTGGCGAATGAAAAAACAATAAACATTGGGGTGTGAAATAAGAAACCCAGTCTTATAGGGCATTTATATGGTCTCTTTTAGTCTGTAGGTTTCAACACAAACTACCTGATGCCATTTTTAACAAACAGAGTTTTATGGTGATATTCATATAACGTAAAATGAGTGACCATCCGATAACATGAGAAACTAACTTTTCTAGACTATTGCAGTAAATATAATTGCAATAATGTGATTAATATTTTATAGCACACTCATTTGCTTTGGTGGTTCCTCCTGATGGCCATTATCATGAGGGATTTAGTCACAAATCAAGCAACATTGAGCTGCAAACGTTCTTGAAGTGACTGTCCAGGGTACAGTAACTCTAACGCCAATAATTCAGCCTGTTTGTAAATGGCCTCGGCTAACGCTTTGCCACTCCCTGCGTTAAATCATAGATGATTCCCTAACAAAGCGGCAAACCCTGACTGCTCAGGAGTTAACATGGGTCTTTCCTGTTCTGTGAAAGCCCTGCGGTCCTCAGCATTACGAATGATGTGGCTTCTGAGAGCCTTAACACAGTCGACGGAATGAATACGACTTCCGTTTTAGACGATAATATGATCCGCGTGTGCTCCCTGGAGGTGTCATCAAGGAGAAAGACGAATCCTCATCGCTGAACAGAGGAAGTGAAGGGAACAATGGCCCCCTCAATATTTACTGGTTCTCCACTCTAAGCCTGTCTTATAATCGCCTGAGCCAAGGAGATGTTTATGGCTTCCCCCTGGACTATTTGTATGTATGCTCGTGTGCGTGCGTGTGTGTGTGTGTGTATGTGTGTGTGAGAGAGAGAGAGAGCTTACCCAAAGGAGTGGTTACAGAGGGAGGCTGTAGCTTTAAGCTCTGCAGTACCTTTTGATTCCTGTAATCGGCATTCTAATTATCCACTTGAGCTAATTAGCACCTTGCGTTACCCCAGGTGTGTTACTGTAAACATCATCAAAGTAGCTCACTTTCACACTCTTTGATGTGCTCCTAATCCAGCACCTCCTCCCAGAAAACCAGAGATATTCATCCTTTGCATGTTACCCAATTTGCAAAATAATGTTGGTGTTTTATAAATCATTTTAAACAGATTTTTTTTCTCTAAAATAATGTAATATTTATTTGAAATATTTTTAATTATGAATTTATTTATGTAAAAATCTCCATATAAGTATATAAAAGTTGTTTTTGTTTACACACACACATAGACACACAAACCGATTAGATTTAGAATGTTTCGATTTTTTAATAGTTTATTAAATTATTTAATTTATATATAAATACATTTAGATTTTTATATTAATTAGATATTTTAAATATATGCATGTAAATATCAAAATATTCTTTTATATTTTAATATGTATTTTTTTGCCTATATCAGTACATCAGCCAGTATTTCTTTTTATGTATATAAATTACTTCGGTGCAATTCTATAAATGCTCAAGCCAATACGAGTCACTGATCAGCACTATTGTCAGCATTGTTGTTCATTCATTCTGTTCTTGCCTCTATAACAATTCAGAATGACAATACAGAAGGGCCAAATATGGGTCCCTGGTGCATCCCTTGGGTCATCTGACCTTTGTCAGAGAATGACCACATAAAGGGCCGAATCGTTCCCTTGTGTGCTACCTGCTGGGGAAACTATTCAGGTGACCAAACTCCTCACACAAGTGTGTATGTGCTAGGATGTGTGTACGGGAGGGGGTGCTGAACAGATGTGTTTTACTCCCTCATTAACATCAGAAAGAGCTACTCTGATTGAAGGTCCTGGACCAAGGGGGCTCTATTTCTCATTGGATGTGGACTGTCCCCATTCACTCACGCACACTCACACACACTGACCTCTTTAAAAGGCTCCCACCTACACTGCCAGCTGGCAACTGGTTAGGTTTTGCTGTGGTCTCAACAGTCCACACCACAGATCCATGCACATGAGCTCTCCGAACACCTCAGGTCGCACACACCCATAAACATGTTGGCAGCCGAACACAGACATGCACTTTCCACAAATGATCTTCCCAGTGTCACGTTTCTGCAGGGTCAAACGATCCATTTGAATCCATTTCGAAAGTATCTTAAAACGTGAAATAAGCACTGCGACCTTACATATCAGCCACAACCCAAATTCAAAAACCTTTATAAATTAAATACTTTTGAAATCCCTGCTAACTGTTAACTAGTTGAGAATACGGCTCCCACAATCGTCAACAAAGTACTTAAGCGGCGAGACGCATGGTGATTCAGGTTTTGCCCGGCTCTTTTTCAAGTCAAAGGAATAAGGCTTACTGTAATCTGCACTGGCAGCGCCGTATGTTATTTTCCTGTCCTAATTAATCTTACAGGAGGTGTAATTCAACTTCAGATTAGGCCCGCACCTCACACAGATTAATTAATGTCTCTAATCAGCAACAGCAAAATTAATTTTGCCCTGATTACGCGCTTTTGAATTTGCATGTGCTTAAAGCAGGCTCTTTATTTCATTATGATATCGAGAGCAGATTCTTGCACACACACACACACACACACACACACACACACACACACACACACACACACACACACACACACACACACACACACACACACACACACGAAACAAGTTTAGGCTGCTGTAAATGGACATACACACAACTGGATGCGGGCATAATCTGTGTTATTCACTCGTGTTTTGGCACACACAGCACACAAGGCGCATGTACACACACGCTCGCGGCAGTAGCCAGGAGCTGTTTGCAGTAGAGTGTTATTGATGGGGCTGTGGGAGTGATGGAGAGAGAGAGGCTGAAGAACAACGCAGCAGATGCGCTGACAGTTGTTCACAGGCAACCTTGTGCATGTTTAATACCACCCCAGCTGATCCTGGGCCTGCCGAACACAGGAGAGCGCAGCTTCCATCCAGCATGCATGTGTGTTTGACAAAGCCATCTTTGCCCCGAGCGGCCCATGTATATGGAGAGATATAGGGAGGAAAATCGCATTCAGCTGAGCTAGAGGTGTGTGAAATGGCACGGTAATGCATGGCCGTGCCTTGCAAGAGCAAGACACCAATCTCAGCTGGATTTTTGAGGTGCAAAAAAAATTGTCAATAGTGTAGAGAATGAAGCACAGCTCACACAGAAGTCAGTTTCAAACCAAGCAGCGTTCTGTCTATCAACACAACTAACTTTAACCCGAGGGGAAATCTTTCACCTTCACACAAAATTCCTGATCGCGTTGATTCGTATTGAAATGACTGGATTTCACTCGTGAAAAATTTCTGAACAATGTAAATGCGGCTGCACCTCTAGGCTTGAATTATTCTCTCTGAATCAAACGTACAACTCTCTATCCATAATTGAAGCACCAACCAACTCCGAGAATGTGAGGGATTTTTAGGGAATTGTTATAAACGAACGCTTTTGCGCAGCACTTGTGAAAGTACAATTAGCGGTCATATGCTGTGAACACTTGCCAAGACACACTGAAGAACGTCCAAAAAGGAGAAGTTTTTGAGAAGAAGGCTTGAAATCAAACAATGCATCGCTAAATTCTCTGAGGGTTTCTTATGATAAGGTAGAGATTGAGTTCGTCTTTGTGGTGCCAGTGAAAGAGTGCTTGTTTTCTTTTTTCCTCTCAAATGAAGCACACCATAAAATGGTGGAGGGCAGAAGAAGGAAGTGTGGGAAGGTTGTGGGCAGGATGGATGGATGGATAGATAGATAGAGCCACTCCTTACATGAATATTTCATTAGCAACCTGTCTGCTGGTCTGGAGCCTTCATTTAAAGCCCCCCTTTGAGGTCTTATTTTTTTGCTCCATCTGGACCTGTTAGCTTTCAGAAACCCAACAAGCACCTCTGGCAATGCCACTGAGGAGTCTTAGTAGAACACAAGCTGTTTCCTTTTAGTTTCGCCTTTTGTCTGATAGTAAACAGGTATTAGGGAAAGATCATTGTGTTCCGTGAAATCAGCCTTAAATAAAAGTAATGAAAAGCCTGCAATCAATTTTCCTGAAGTGGAGAAGTTGGACGCTGTTTCAGGCAGTGCAATAGGAGTTATATTGATGGCATATGAGGAGATATAATTGTATTCACACCATAAATATGTGCTTTAAAGTGGTAGTTCACCCAAAAATGAAAATTCTGTCATCATTTATGCTCCCTCGTGCCAGTTCAAAACTGTCTTTATTTTTTCTGTGGAACGTAAAAGATATTTTGGGTAATGTCTTAGTTTTTTCCCCCATTGGTAACTAAAACTGTTGTTTGGTTACCAACATTCTTCAAAATATCTTCTTTTGTGTTCCACAGAAGAGTCATACAGGTTTGGAATGTCATGAGGGTGAGTAAATAATAAAAGAATTTTCAGTTTTGAGTCAACTACCTTTAAAAAAAAAAAAAAAACCCAAGTATGGTGGTTGTTGTTTGAGTACTTTGCATTCTTACTTGAGAAGCAGAATTAATTGTACCTCTCTAAAAAGTACAAAAACATTGCTTATGTAACAAAAAATTATGTAAAGTGTCTCGTTGGTTTCTCTCCGAGAGGGAACCTGGTGTTGTTTTGCTCGTGAAACTGTTTGAACAGCTAGTGACCGACGGGCCAATCGCATGCTGAGAGCCACAGAGCATCTGCCGGGAGATTTGCATATTAATTGACCCATATTAACTTCCAAAAAAAATTGATAGACTCCGAACTCGGCCAACAAATTCATCTGCCCGTGCTTCTAAACCCTCACCTGCCGATTTTATGGTAGGGTATCACGGTACAAAGACGTTGTGCTCAAAGGAAAGAAAACCTAAAATTGCAGGTTTTGTTAGTGTGTGTAATTTGCGTCGTCTCTTTTCAGCTCTCTCGCCCTGAGGCGGTTTGGGCTTTTTGTGGTTGTTCTTTTCTCCCAGAGTGCAACCTGACTGATAGTTCGTCTGAGATAGAGGTTGACTTCTTTATCTTCCTCTGTGCAGCATATTGTGTTCTCCTCTCCTCCTGTCTTTTCTCCTCCTCAGGGTAGCCCAGTGAGCTATTGTGTGTCTCCAGCCCTACGATCTTACACACACACATACACACACAGGCACTCTGAGGCTGGTAGAGGCCCAGAACAGTTGTCGAGAGAGAGAGGGGTAACATGTGCATGGGGTGGGCACAGATGGTGGGTCTGCGTGGGGGAGGAAGGGGGAAAGGTGGGCCGTCTGGCGGCATGAGCAAGCCTCAGAGAGCTCTCTCTCTCTCTTTCTCTCGCTTCCTCTCTTCCCCTTCTCTCCTTCTTGCCTGTTGCGTTGGGTCCTATAGTAGACAAATGGGAGTTTAATTCAATTAGGGCCAGGCTACTGTTGCCGCTTCACGGCAGGGTCTGTGGAGCACCGCCACCCATTTACTGATGGGTGCACACTAGATAAGTGCGCGCGCACAAGCCGTCTTTTTCGCTCTCCTTTTTTTCACTCTCACAAATATTGGCAAGTACTGAAATACTTAAATACAAGGAAAACAAAGACCACCACAGTACACACACACACACACACACACACATACACCCTCTCCAGGTTTGCAGTAATGGTTCACGCATAGCTGAGTTTTCACTGAGGATCACCGCAGCACAAAAGCGGCCCCTCTCTTCCTGGGCCCTTTGTTCCCCCAGCACCAGTGTGACCTCTTCGGCTGCCCGGCCTTAAAACAAACATGGAGAGCCTTCTCCCCCCATCACATGCACCATAAACAAGAGCACTTTCACCAGCAGTTATCTGCATGCTAACCTTACAAGAAAAAATAGACTCAATCCAGACGCTATCTGTCAGGTTCAAGGCCTTCGCAGCCTTGCGTGGGAGTCACGGATTCATTGTTGAAAAGTGTGTAGTTTTGTACAGAACTGCTCCATGGCTATTTATATGCTTACATACTCGTGTTGAGATTGACAAGTTTCAGCATATATAAGCATACATATATTTTATTTTATTTTAAATCCTGTGCATTATTTTATTTTTCTTAATGCTAATGTACTCTTAAATCCTGCATAGATTTTGTTATTTTTTTTAATGCTATATACCTTTTAAATACTGCACAGGTATTTTATATATATATATATATATATATATATATATATATATATATATATATATATATATATATATATATATATATATATATATTTGTTTTATTGTTAAAGGAATGTGTTTCCAAAAGGCAGCATAGGACACAAGCACTTGTTGACCAATTTCATGTTCTTCACAGACTGCTGAAAGCTATTTTATTCTTTAGACCTAAAATTGGATACATTATACAACTTATTATTATATCCAACAGGTGAAATCAAATCATTCCCTTTCAGAATGTGGAAGTTCCCTTGCATTTAAAAAAAAAAATCTTGTTACAGTTATTTCCCATTCATTTTAGAACAGACGGCTGCCTCAGTGTGTTCTTTACCTCTGTGCTGTTTTTGAAGCACGAAACAGGTAAAAGTTTGCCCTCCCTGGCCCTTTTTGCGCATGAATGGAAGATGGCTGATTTGATTTACATGGATCATTTCCAGGCTATAGCCACTAGGCAGCGACCTCCTTTCAAGTGTTTGAAGTCTTACCTAGTCGCCCCCTCCCCCACTGCACACTCAGGTGATGCGCACCGCACAGGAGAGAGAGAGAGAGAGAGAGAGAGAGAGAGAGAGAGAACAGAGTGGTTATTTTCCACCGTCTGTTCCGCCGGGTTTCATTACCGTGGCAGAGAGGCACCTGGGAAAGACCTGCGGCAGGCTGTCTGATTCTCAATATGGATGTGGAATACGCGCTCACCTTTCTGTTTCGGCCGCTAGGAACAGACGGAAAGGAGATTAAAGGAAGGGGAAAAGATGGATAGCAGGCGGATTACCTGGGAACAGGGAATGTTGAAAAGGTGTGTGAGCCAGCGGAGGTGTCGTTCAGTTCAGATGGATGTGATTGTTGAGCGTTCGCTCTTACAGAAGCCTTTCCTGTCTGAAATAATCGAACGCTTGAATCATCCTTCGCCACGTAACAGGGAAATGGCTCCAATGGACATTGTGGCTTTGAGTTTGCAGGTGTGTCTGCAGCTTTCCCCCGAGCGCTGGGAACACACTCCGCATATGAGATGAGAGGATTGTAAGAGATTGTGACAGAGCACACACATACCTGTCTAAACAGCTAAACTGCTCAGAAGAACATGTGTGTGTGTGTGTGATTGCACAACTCCAGGCTATGGAATGTGTGAACCTCTCCCAGTTAGCGGGGACTCTTAGTTTGTCCAAACTGGACAGGCACAAGGTATTGTTTCTGTAATTATGTTAAATGTTTGTTTGCTAATTCCATCATCAGCATTTAAAAGATTCTGCCAATGTAGTTTGTTACTGAGTTCTTGTTAAGGATGACTTTTAGAACCATCTTGAAATGCATTATGCCTTATTCTCAAAGGACAGCTAGCAGAATGATAGGTGGGGTTGTTCGAGAATATGAAATGGCACAGAGAGAGAGAGAGAGAGAGAGAGAGAGAGAGAGAGAGAGAGAGAGAGAGAGAGAGAAGGGAGGGAGGGGAGAAAGGAGAAGTAAGGGCGAGAGAGAAGAGAGGTGGCCTCTTTGTCTCTAGGGTGAGCACAATGGACCGTTCACTGCAGGAATTATACAGCAGGACAGCTGCCGGAATGACACACTAAAATGGCAGCCAATAGTATTACAATGGGGGCTGGACTACACAGGAGAAAGCGCATTTGATTGGTAGATACAAAATAAAGTTACAAAGTATATGTTTTAATCATACTTTTATTCTTACTTTAGTTTTACTAGTATATACAAAATAATATTAATAATTATGATAATATTAATAATAATATAAAAAAATAGAAAATTGAACAAATCAAAGTTACAACCTGCAGGAGTTCATTCCATTTTTTTTAAATCAATTTTAATTTTATTGCAGATGACGAGGTTCACATTTTATTACGGTACCTGAAAATGCGAAAATTTATAGAAATTACATAAATTATTGTGACTAGTTATATGGATGAAAACAAACATCTTATTACAATGGTGAAAACATTTATACAGTGATCTCTTGATTTTATTTTTTTACTCCCACACACACAAGTGCACAGCTGCATACAATATCTCATTCACATCTGTCAGACCCATGTGACCTTAGAGGCAAATTGTTTGATGGATTGCTTTGAGTGTCCATCATTTGCTTTTCTATTACTGACACACACACACACACACACACACACACACACACACACACACACACACACACACACACACACACACACACACACACACACACACACACACACAGGCAAAGTATCTGCTTGTCAGAGTTCAAAATATGCCTGTTCCTTTTTCCAAAATGGTTTTCAAACCTCAGCGTTTTCTATTTATATTTGTGTCATGAGAGAATATGCAATTATAGTCAAATTAGAACATACTTTCAGAACAAACCATACTGACTTTCTGTAAAAAAAAAAAAAAATCTCAAGCATCCACTCAAGTATTCAAGCTATGTCATTAGGAATGTAGATGGCTAGCATATGCTGTTAAAAAACACAAGCAAGAACAGGAAAATGTGATGTAAAGAGTTTAGTGTTTTGTGTGGGCTTAAAGTCAAACCGCTAAGCAGTTCACTATTATTAATATTCAGCTCTGACCTCTGTATTCATCCTCTTGATTCTTTTCCCAGTCCTCCCACTTCTTTCTTTTCCTTCAGAACACTCCCACCATTCAAACTCTGAATGATTGGCCGCAGCTTTTTAGCTCCGGTACCAACATTCAGTGCTGCCTTTCGTACGGTACCTGGGCAAGAAAGTGAAGTGCACTTATTACTGGGCTAAAGGTGAAGAAATATATGGGTTTGAGTGAAAGGGATGAAACGTGGGAGGAGGTAACAGAGGATAGGAAAAAAAGTCAAGATAAAGTTGCTTTACGTCCAAGGTATACTCGGACCACACAAAGAGCCTCTCATGTCTTACTTTCAACCACTCCCTTTATGTCTCTCTTTTGCTTTCTCTTGCTCGCCTTCTCCTTTTCATTCAAGGAGGGGGGGTCTTCACCCTCGGCCTGAAGTCGCTCTTAAATAATCCCGCTGGTCACACCTCTTAGTTAGAAAGCTTTTTGTCCCACGCCCCTCACCCCCGCCATACCACCTCACCCCACTCTTTGGTATTCAGCCCGGGTCAGTGCATTTCGACCATCCCTTGTACCCGAGATGGTTCCCCTTTTAATTTGCACCTGTTGCGCAGTTGTCCGGGGGAGCAAATGCAGCCCCACGGATCAGACAAAGATCATATTATGATCAGATACGTGCAGCTAATCTTCACGTCCTCTGGCGAGAACCGGCAAAGGGAAGCGGTCAGCCTTTTTTGCATGGGAACCTGTGAAAAAAAGACATCATTGGCATTTTTTTTAAGTGAATGGGCTCCTAGGGAGAGATTAGGGGTAGTTAAGGTACGGAGGAGGGAATGGAGCGTTCCACAGCCCAGTTGAGTCCATTTGACGCCAACGAACTGGGAAATAGAGCACTGATGGAAGGGAAAGTTTGTTGTTTTTTAAAACTCTGTGTTCAGAAGAGGGAGAAAATTGTCCTGAAATCAGCAATTAGGGTTTTTTAATCTAACCATTAGAGAAACTTCCCACTAGTTCTCACTGCTTTGGCAGCGTGCCTCTGAGATAAGGTGCGCGGAGAGCCTGGGGAGATGTATGCTGTATTAGGCAAGGAAAGAACTTCAAATGAACCTGAACGTTAAACTGTTGTTCCCATGATGTAAGCTTCATAGTTTATTAGACCCTCATCACCTCTCACCCCCAGAGTTGTGTGGGATTTTGGTTTGCTTTATCATGCTCTCTTTTGTTGTGTATCAAGCAATCTGGTCTTGTGAGGCTTCCATTATCTTGACATCAAGACTTTGGAAATGTTCTAATATGTAATATATATTATTAAACAAGTTTTTATTTACAATCTATTTACATATTTATTTTAGATTATTTAGATTATCCATGGGTCAGAAAATGTTGACAACCCTGCTTTTTACTTTTTATCAAGCTACGTACTTGATAAAAGTACAATATCAATCCCCCCCCCATCTCCATTTATTTTCACTGGCGACTCTGTCTTTATTGTGTGCTTATTGCATATGTGAAGAAGTGGGTTAACAGGCCAAGATTGTAATCGTATAGCCATACCACTAAGACTGCACAGACTTCTTTTGAGATGTCGGTAAACTCACATAGTAACACATTAACTCTTTTCTGTCCTCAGTGCTGAGTTATGAAAACGTGGTGGATGCGGGTTCAGGGTCCGATGAGGAGGACAGACTGCTGGGTTCCGAGGGCGAAGGCAGTCCAGCAGGTGTGCCGAGCCTGGAGGCTTCACCCCGGGTAGCCCATGCCCTGCTCTCCTGCCGGGGGGATGAAGAAAACGAAAGCCAGGATGGGGCAGGGGCCCATGTCTGGCGCCACGAAGACCTGAATGGTTCAGGTAAGAGTGAGAGCTGAGAATATTAGAGCGATTTGTGGTATTAACATATGAAACATAGCTGAGGTTCATTTGTTTTATCTATCAAACTTGCAGTTTTCATATTACCAGGACAGAGTGGCTTTATTTACTAGGCCAACACCTAGCAGCTGTCTGGCATTTTTGATGTAATGGCAACTTTTAGACTATTAGCTCACTTTTCTACTTTGGTTTCTTACTGTTGTCACAAAGTAGGTTACACCTAATCTTTAGTAGATCATCACTCCACACCCCTTTCTTTTGGCTTCGTTTTGACTCACCCACCCAAAACCGAAAGCGATCAAGATCACGGACAAGACCCAAGCTAGTGAGGCTTTAAAGATGAATTCTCTTAATTAGGATCGCAGAGCTATCATTTAGCAGGAGCCTGCCCTGCTGAAGACTCATTAAAGGCCTTAAATGAAATTTTTAGCATTATGATGGCCATTTACATACATAATAGGCCCACAATTCCCTGGGCCTGGCTGACAGTTACAGAGTGAAGGGAGAACTCATGCGAGTCGCCCGGTTTGATAAAATAAAAAAAGAAAGAAAAAAAACCCGACCCCCAGCAATCAGTCTCAGCTAATGACTAAACCATATGCATCACTTAACTTCAGAGAGTGTCACAGTCACAGAACTAAACAGGGTCTTCAGGGATGTGTCATTCGCTTGAACAGTGTTTTGTTTAGTTGATGTTCACACTATATGCTAGATTAATGAACGTCAGTTTATTTGAATGCCACGCCTCTGGTAGCATAGCATTATTTTATCTTAGTGATTAAATATGAAGAGATGAGTCCACTAGCTGGAAGAAAAATACTGTGGTAGATGCTGGTAAATGGAGCATCTTAACAGAGGCTGCATGAATCATCTTCCTCTTTGCTGTGGTTCCTTGAGAAGATGCACCTCAAGTCTTTATATGCTTTTCTAAGACAGTGGGGTTCAACAGACCACCTGTGAAAATGCTTCTAATTAGCATTTTTCTGATTTATAAAAGTTATTATTTTTTCAATATTTTTTTCCTATTAAAAAGGATATGATCAGAATTTAATTTGAGTGAATATATGTAATTAATATACTCCACCGTTCAAAAATGTTTTTGAAAGAAGTCTCTTTTAAAATGTTATTTATTCCTGTGAGGGCAAAGCTTAATTTTCAGCAGCCATCACTCCAGTCGTCAGTGTCACATGATCCTTCAGAAATCATTATAACATGCTGATTTGGTGCTCAAGAAACATATCTTATTATTATCAATGTTTAAACAATTGCGCTTCTTAATATTTTTATGGAAACCGTGATCATTTTATTCAGGATTCTTTGATAAATAAAATGTTAAAAAGAACAGCATTTATTTGAAATAAAAATCTGCTCAACATTTATATTGTAAACGGTTTTTGTCACTTTTTAACAACGATTTTGTCTTTTCTGAATAAAAGTATTAATTTCTTTTAAAAAACACACACACACAAGAAGAACATGAATATGTAAAGTTCTTGCATTATACACTGTATAGAAGTATCAGCACATATCGGTACTGTAGCTCCAGTGTTTGCAAGCATATTTACAAGCATAATAAGTCCATGTCAAATTGACAATTGAAACAAAATATCATTTAATTATGCACCAAAAGAGATCTGGAACTTCTCTTGTGTTGCAGTGGTTAAAATCATTGCCTCAGGGGGCCTGCAGCTACCACAAGCAGAACTGAGACTCTAATGTAGTTGCCACTTTGTCACTCGAGGAAACTTATTTACTCGAAATTAATATCTGATACCTCATTGGCTTCCCTTAAACTGTTTTCGGTGCGCCGCACATGACGTTCGGTCCTTCATATGACCTTCAAATATCCACATGCTAATACTGCTAATCGCTAACCCTCCCAAAGAAGTTTTAAGCCAATGTACCTCAAAGGAAAACACAATTCTGAGAATATTTTCGCTGGCTCCAGGCCTTGCACTTTTATCTGCACGGCACAGGAGGAGACAATTTCACCAGGAAGGGGTTTCGTGAAGGCAAGCCCCCTATTAGCAAATGCCTTGTTTCATAAAACTTTGTTCAATGAAACGCATCCAAGTAAAGCTTTTGATGCTCAAATCATCCCTTCAAGAAGCATTGCTCTGAGAAGTTTCTCTCACAATGATTTCAAACACAGCTTTGAAAGACATCTCTTAAATGTGGTGAAAAGTGAGAGAATTCGCTGACTTTCAGGAGCTCTCTCGGTTGTCATACTTAGATAATGAGGAAGGAAGTGGAAGGCAGTTTTGAAATTAAACAGTACTTATGCCGTGGAGGCGTGCGGGTGTGTGTGTGTCAGGAGTCTTGGAGTACCCTTGTTTTCCCCCTGCGATGTGGTGTAAGAGGTGCTGTATATCCTCCTTTTGTGGGGGAAGCTTATGATACTTGTGACTGCCGGTATGAGGTCACATGAGGGGGAGGAGGAGGAACAAACACAATAGCTGCAGTATATGAGCAAACTTCTCTCAGACCACCCTCCTCTCCTCCCTAAATACCTTGACATGATTTCTTATGCCCCGCTTAAGAGAAGTGTATCATTCTCTGAGCTTCTGTCAACACGTTTGAGATATATCCCTTCCTAATATGTCCTCTTATCATCAGGATGATTTATTTTTCATTTGCTGTGTCATATTTATCTAATCTAATTACACTTAAACACACATTAAATATGTTCATTAAAATGAAAATTTGGTTATGCACAATTTTGTTTTTGTTTGTGATTATCATGATCATTTAAAACAAGTGTTTTCTCTTTTCTACATGGCACTATTACAGATGAGAGAAAAGCCGAGTACAACTCCATGAGCCCTGACGTCTCTCTTCATGGAATTGGAAATGGTACAGGTGAGATCACTTCACAATATTTTCAAATATCCGTGCATACAGTAGATACACAATAAATAACTATATTTAGAGAGATAGGTCAACCATTTTTAGTAATCAAGATACTTTATCAAATCTTGAGCATATTCATCATGAAATGCCTTTTATGTAAGTGTGTAACATCTCTTAAGACCATACGTAAACTCGTGCGTGGCACACACTTGAGCATCTGAGATAATGCTTCCTCGTGTGTCCATGGGAGATGGAAAATAAACATTTTTTAGTTGAGCGCGAGTGCATGGCAAATCACATTTTGCAGCCAAATTGAGTTTAAGACCAAAATCGAATTTGTTCAGTCCATGTACTTTCAAATTGATTCCAAAGAAACAATAACATTTTCATTTGCTTACCCAAAGAGTCCAGTCATCTGAAGAAAAAGTATCATTTGCAATAACTTCTGTCATTTTATTAGTTATCTACCCATATTACCTCATGTTTTTTTTATTTATAAATCTACTTTTCTATAAGGCACTCTTGTCTTCATCCTGTCAGTATCTTTTAGTTGTTCTCCATAAAGCATCCAAAAACCTATTGTTTACAAAAATCACGTTTAAAATCTTGTTCTGTGCAATTACACGTAACACATGATCCATAATTAGATTATTGAGTCCGATTTTATGTATACGATGAGCAATACAAAGTGAGATCAGTTACCCCAGCACGCCTAATTGCCATATAACTCAATTACCCATAATGCTGGAAATGTTTAAAGCATTTTCAAACATGCAAGAGGATGCTTAAAGAGTGCTTGATGATCAAGCTGGCTCCTATTAGTCTTTGAAGTGGCCATTATGTTGTAACTTAAATAAATACTTCCACCTTGAAAGGCCTTCTAATGGTTTGGTCTCCACTACATCACACTTAGCGGGACCAGTGTCCTGATATTCAGCTTGGTCCTTTCCAATGACACTGAGCATCAACCACTGGATTCATTTGTGCTTTTTCTCCCCACTTCCTGTGTGCAGTTAAGGGTATTGATGCCTCTTCAGAGCTGGAAAGCTTCTTTGCCAAGAGGAAACTGGATGACGGTGAGGGACATGCAGCGAGCATTGCAGAATACCTGCAGGATACTGTTATCATTTATCCAGAAGACCCAGAGGAGGGTACACGACTGGGAACACCAGAGGCCAACGGACAAGATGAAAATGAAAACGGTAGGCATTAAACTATACATATAAAAACGCAATACATAAAAAGATTATCTAACATTTACTACTCACCAAGTGCAAGTATAAATTGTTTTTGGCCACATTGTCAAAGAGACAAAAAAAAATATTTTTTTGGTAATAAAAAAATAAGTACAAATCTGTTTCATAACCAGTAAGAAATATTTGTATTTAAAAGTTTGTACAATACCTATCTATTTTATTATTATTATTAAATTTAATTTAATTTGACTTTATCTGCAAATTAGTGTGGGTGGACAAAGTGTAAAAATGTTTTTTTTTATAGATTTGTCATATCTTAAATGTAAAAAAAAAAACCAAGTGAATATAAAATAAACAAATAAATGAAGTAATTATTGGCTGTTTCAAATTTCTTTACCTATCGTTCTCCCATGGCCTCATATGGCAACTGTTTGTCCTACATATGCTGATTTTTTTTCTTCTTCAATCCCCCTCCTTCACTCTGTTTGCTCCTTTCAATTTTGCCCAGATCTGGCACTGAGGACGCCAGATGCCTTTGCCCAACTGTTGACCTGCCCCTACTGTGACCGGGGCTACAAGCGGCTGACCTCTCTGAAGGAGCACATCAAGTACCGACATGAGAAAAACGATGAGAGCTTCCCCTGTCCCCTGTGCAGTGACACCTTCGCCTACCGCACGCAGCTAGAGCGCCATATGGCCACACATAAGCCTGCCAGAGATCAGGTGAGACAAGGCCCACCTTTTTTTTAAGGATTATTATAGAAATTCATTGTGAAAGATGCTGCATCTCACATTCTGAGCATTTACTTAAGTACACGTCAGAGCAGAACATGTTTTAGCCTGTTGATAGCTCCAGCATTGAAAAAGCTCCTCCGGAAGCTCCTTAATACTTGAATCCTTCACACCGGAGCCACAGCTGTGCACTGTCATACTCCCCTGAGTGTCCGCCCACAGCCGGCCATGTGTGGGCTGTTCTAGCACATTGAGTCCTATAGGCCTTCTGACTTCTCACATCAGCTGTTGGAGTGGAGTCAACTCAAAAGATGCAGGGAAAGCTGATGTTAATTTTGCCTTTTAGGCCGGTCTCAACATGAGCATGCTGTGAAAAAATGCAGTGATATGGAAATATTTTGAAGAGGAAACTCTATATTGCTTTATTACTGAAGGAAAATGTTAGTTTTTGATGTGGTAAAAGGGTTTACGGTTGTTTGATAGGATTATAACAGGATATCCCGCATTTAGGCTTTCAACTCTGAACCTTAAGCAGTCTTGGGCACGTTGAAAAAGAATTTGGAATACTTGCCTTGCACTCTCATCTTACTGGCTGATTCACACACACACACACACACACACACACACACACACACACACACACACACACACACACACACACACACACACACACACACACACACACACACACACACACACACACACACACACGCACACACACACACGTATGTACACCTCTCCAGACTGAATTAAACATGACCAGATGGCATTTTTTTTCTCCTGGTGATCTAGAGTATCCTAATCCTTAAATTACTTTAAGTGTTTGTTTATTTGCTCTAAAGGGCTATTTTCCTGAAGGCTTTGAACATTCATTCCTAGTTTCACCTTGCTATGCTTAGTATTACATTTCAATGTCCATTCTGTATATATATTTGCATACACTCCTACAGTAAATGGACACCCCAATACACCTCTTAAACTGGCCTATGTACACGAGTATGACTGAACTTTTGAAGAAATAACTTCTGCATAGTACTGTACATAGTGACTATTAAACAAACGCGGACTCCCACATATTTTTCACAGACCTTTTGTGTCTGTGTGTGGGGTGCAGGGTGAACGCTGTTGTTTTTGTTTTGCATCTGGGGCCCACATTTGAATTTCAAATGGAGGAAGAGCACCTACGTTTAACTTTGAATGGTGAATACAGATACAGCCTACACTGTTTTAACTAAACCTAGACAATAAATGTTTAGAGCATGTAGATGGTAGTTTAACGGATAAGGTACTGAGAAGGTACAAAGTCACCACCAATTGATCTTGTGAACTTAATTATGCAGAAAGAAAAAAAAGATCTTAAAACTTGCTTCAGCATCCTTGGACACACATACCTAAATACAATTCTGACATATTTTTTGTCTATGATTCTCAATATAGGTAAATGTATTATTATTATTTACAGATTTAACCTTCAGAAGGAATTATTATTATATAAACTATGAACTATATCATGACTGTTTTCTTCCTGTATCAATTTCTATAATCTTTCTTTCCCTCGCAGCCTCAACTGCTAAACGAAGGGGCTGGTAACCGCAAATTCAAATGCACAGAGTGTGGAAAAGCCTTCAAATACAAGCATCATTTGAAGGAGCACCTCCGCATTCACAGTGGTGAGTGTTTCATTGAATAAATGTTGAGAGCCTCTTTTCATAAGTGCTGTAAAAAGAATGCCAATAATGTATATAATCTTATTCATATGTCTTCAATTTGCCTAATGGTGATTCAGTGTGGTTTGGACAGTCTAGATAGATGATGAATATTTAAAACCATAATTATATAATTATGCAATAATTATTTGTTATTGTATGATCCCATCATCCTATCAATCATTAAGTTGAATGATGGAATGGTGAAAAAGTTAAATGTCTAAAATATGTAAAGGAACATAATTTAATTTTTGTATTTATGCAATAATAAAAATAAGGCATGTTTTGATTTTTTTGAAGGTGAGAAGCCATATGAGTGCTCCAACTGCAAGAAGCGCTTCTCCCACTCTGGCTCCTACAGCTCCCACATAAGTAGCAAGAAATGCATTGGCCTTATCTCTATTAATGGACGGGTACGCCATGGAGTCAACAGCAAGCCTGGCTCATCACCAAACTCTGCTGCATCTTCCCCTGGCAGTCCTGCCTTAGCTCAGCTCCGTCACAAACTGGAGAATGGCAGGTCCATGAGCCTTCAAGACCCATCTGCCCACCCAGACATCAAGTCTGAGCCCATGGACTTCAATGAATACCGTCTTATGATCGCATCTCAACAAGAATATGGTGGGTCAGGCGCCTTTCTCAATGGTGGTGGCCGTAGTCCTCCAGGGATGCACAGTTCATCTCAGAACCCCCTGCAACATCTGGGCATTGGGTCGGATTCTCACCTATTGGGCTATCCAGCGTTCATCAACAACATGAGTGAGGTTCAGAAGGTTCTTCAGATTGTGGACAACACAGTTTGCCGACAGAAATTGGATGGCAACCCTGAAGAGATCTCTAAGCTTAGAGCATACATGAAGGAATTAGGCTCCCAGATGGAGGAGCAGAATCGGGTACTGGCCTCCCAGCAAGGCTTCCTTGGCGTTGGACACAACAGTCCCACCAAGACTATCATTGACTACACACTGGAAAAGGTCAATGAAGCCAAAGCATGTCTCCAGAGTTTAACAGAAGACTCTAAAAGGCGAGTGGTGGATATTAAAAAAGAAAGACCCAGCCACACCATGGATCTTCTATCTGAAGACAAAGCACAGGAGAGGGATGCGCAGTACGCACCATTCTCTTGTCAGTATTGCAAGGAGACGTTTTCTGGCCCTATTCCATTACATCAACACGAGCGCTATCTCTGCAAGATGAACGAGGAGATAAAGGCTGTCCTCAAACCTAATGATACTGTACAAACCGGTCGCAGGGGGCTTATCGGCTCAGAGCAGCATGATGGTGTGATCTCCTCATCTTTTGAGAGGAATGCCACCAGTCCAGTCAACCTCTACAAGGATCACATGACAGTACTGAAAGCCTACTTTGCCATGAACACTGAGCCCAACTCAGAGGAATTGAGGAAGATCTCCATGGCAGTGGGTCTTCCTCAGGAGTTTGTGAAGGATTCATTTGTGCAATGGAAAGCTCAATCTCACCATAGCTTCTCAAGGAAAAGATCTCCTCCTCTTGATCGAAGTGGAGAGCTCAACCATGGCTTGAGCAGGGAGTCCACTTTTGCCCGGTCACCTATTTCTCTGGGTCAATATGGCGACTCAACAGGGGAGATCCAAGCTATCACCAATGGGGATTCAGGGCACAAGTTGTCCAAACCACATCAGTTTACAGGCATCAGGCAAACCAATGAAAAGCCACTTGACACTGTGGACCACTTAAGAGGTGAGACACCCTCACCTTTGAATCTCTCATCATCATCATCCAAACACTCACATAGCAGTTCGTACACTCCTAACAGCCTCGTCTCTGAGGATGCCCATGGGGAACCACTGGACTTGTCTTTGCCAAAACAAGTTTACAAGGCAGAACGGAGATCCAAACACAATGGCTTTTCTGTTGACCACACTAGCAACTCTACTCGTGAATCAGGAACAGAGCCTTTAAATTTGGCCCACATCAAGAAGGAGTTCAACGGGCCCAATAGTTTGGGCAATGAAAATCATCTGGAGAAAAGCTCAAGCCCCATCTTTAGTATAAACCCCTTTGGTGGTGGGCACATGTACACCTCACTTCCACCTCACGGAGCATTCCCTCCACCTACTTTTATGTCTACGGCTCAAGCCAGCATCCCGGGACTCAGGCCTTACCCAGGGTTGGACCCCATGAGTTTCTTACCACCTATGGCTTACACTTACGCAGCAGGGGCAGCCACTTTTGCTGAGATGCAGCAACGGCGGAAATACCAGCGGAAACCAGGCTTCCAGGTAAATCGAATGTTTTGTTTCTGGGAAAAATAATTCCCTGTGTATTCCTTTTTTTTTAAACCTTTCAAAAAGTGTGATAAAGCACATTAAAATTCAATGTTTTATCATGCATTTCATCTTAACCAAAGTTTGATTTATTTAAAGGCTAAAGTAAATGAATAAAGAAACTAATAAAAATGTCTATACATTAAATAATAGATGTTATTAAAGGTTATTGCTTCCTAAACATAATTGTCTACAGCATTTCCATACTCTGTTACCTACATTATTTCATACTACGTTCTGTACTAAACTGAGAGAACCCTTGTAAAGTCTTCTTAATATCAAGCCATATGTCCCTCTTTTGAGACCTCTTCAGGCGATAAAGGTCTTATATAGGTTACAGAGATAAGCTCTGTCCAGACGTGGGATCAAACATGGTGCAGGGGCTGTCTCCTAGGTGGCAGGTTAGGATTAGGATTTGTGGCAGGTTAGGATTGTGTGTGAAGTGTCTAAAATCTGTTTCTTTTGCAGGGGGAGCTACTGGACAGCACAGGGGACTATCTGTCAGGGCTAGAGGACCTGACAGACAGCGAGTCGCTGCTCGCCCGGAAGAAGATTAAGAAGACTGAAAGTGGTATGTACGCGTGTGACTTGTGCGACAAAACATTCCAGAAGACCAGTTCCCTCCTAAGACACAAATATGAGCACACAGGTATATCACATTTAGACAACTCTTTTTTTTTTACCCTCGTCCACCCCCCTCCAAGTAATTCCCTTTGATCACATTGTGTTTTTTTTTCGTTTCTTTCATTCCTTTCCTTCTTTATTTTTTTCATACCTATTTTTTTCTGTCCATTGCCATACTTTTGTTGTACATTTTAAACCCATGACAAAGGTGTAACAGTTTTCTTCCTTTTGACAGGCTCAAAGGGGATTTTTTTATTATTATTTAGCATGTGACAGACAATATTTATAATCCAGCTAAAATTTACAAAAATAATTTCCACTTTAAATGGCAGATGCACACACACACAATATCTCGTATTTGCGTTTTGTTCATTGAACCACAAAAAATCTTGCGTTGGTTTTAAATTGAGCATTTGGAACACCAGTCGATATATAGACACATTGTCAATACGGTTTACTGGCATACCAACATGGCACAGTGTGCCAGGTGTGTGAAAGCCTGATGTGTGCGTGGCATTTCTACACCACAATGTGACCTACCCTCCTGGGGAACTCCTCTCTTTCACACGTTTGCATCATCCTCACTTACATTCTTCGGTCGGAATTCATAGAGAGGAATCTGCCGTCTCGTCTATTTTTGAACTTGATGAGGGGAGGTGGGGAAGGGGACCATCTCAAGTATGGCTGCTATGGAAGGTGTTGCAGGCATGCCAGGGCTATTCATGGCCAAGAATATAGTACATCTGTTCATGTGCTTGGAACTGATGGCAAATGTGTGGGTTTTTATGGCAAGTATGTTACTGGTGGAATTATTGAATGCCAAATGGCAAGTGCCTCCTACTTCACTGATTAGAGTACAATTAATTTCCTAGTTTCTGTAAGAAAGACGACGTGATCCAAGCTGGTGAAAGAGGAAGGTGTGCGGGAGGTGAAGTGTTTGGTGTTTGTATTACACAAGGCATCACGAGACAGATGTACGTCTTATCTAAGCATTTTCATATCCCAAGTCATGATGTCATAAACTCTGTCAGGGATGCTGACTGCCTCACTTTCACCTTGTGCGGCATGGAGTGATAATCACCTGATCTTCTTGGCTGCGTTCATAACAGTCACAGACAACCTCAGAATAGCGCCTCAGGACTGTGGCTTCCCCCTCACCTCCCTGCACTGTTTTTGGTAACATCTAAAATAAACGGGTGGGGTTTGTCGCTGTTTGAAACGAAGGGGTTTTTAGTCAGGACTTTTTTTTCTTTCAGTTTTTTTACCCAAACTAATCCCAAACAAGAGTTTATTTGTGTAGAATTCATCACGAGGTACAAGTTAGGAAGGAGGGATTTGTGTGGTTTCTTCAAGGATATGTGTCTTAGTAAATTGTCATGTTTTACCTTAAATTTGACTGTAATGCAAACAATATATTTGATACAAGTTTGTGCATCCTCCAAAGAGAGGATTTTCAAATAGCTTTTTATAGCTTTAGGATTTTATGGATGCTGTGCTAACCTGTTGGCTCCTCTCTCTTTGTGTCTCTGCAGGAAAGCGGCCTCACCAGTGCCAGATTTGCAAAAAAGCCTTCAAACACAAGCACCACCTCATCGAGCACTCACGTCTACACTCGGGCGAGAAACCCTACCAGTGTGACAAATGTGGCAAGCGCTTTTCCCACTCCGGCTCTTACTCGCAGCACATGAACCACCGATATTCCTACTGCAAACGGGAAGCGGAGGAGCGTGAGGCCGCCAAACAAGATAGCCACGACAATGGCGGACCTCTGGAGCCCACGGAGCTCCTAATGCGTCGGGCTTACCTTCAAGGCCTCGGGCCCCTGGGCTTTTCCGATCCAGAGGACCAGATGGAGGACATCACACGAGAAAACACCATCTTGAGAGACGGCACTGAGAGTCGGGCGAGGGAGGCAGAGGAGGCGTATCCGGAAGTGACTGACAGGCAAGAGACAGGGTTGGTGGAGGAAGAGGAAATGGAGGTTGAGGGGCGGAGATTTGAAACTCAGAGCCCTGAAGGGACAGCAAAAGATGAGAAAGAGAGCAAAGTAATGGGAGGGACAGAGGACGAGAGCTCGGAAGAGGGGAAATTAGCGAGCAAAAGAAATCCTGACTGCGAGAATGAGGATGCTGATTAACTACTGCATTTCGGAATAAGCTTCTTGTTTTCTCTTTCCCTCAAGCTTGCATCGTGCCCTTCTTCCGCCCCTTTTGGAGGGACTTTGAGCCAGATTCACATTTGTACCACACTGCCACGTCTTGGTTATCTGAACGTGCGCCTGAGGCTTGCACTCATTGAAATAAAGAGTGGAACTTCAAAATCAGGCATCAGAAACTAGGATGGAACATGAAGGAATCCATATTATGCAAAAATACAAGTGATAACGATTGTCAGAATAAAATTTAAAGAAAGGTTTTTAAAATGTACAGTGGTTTCAGCCAGAAAGCTGTGTGGTGCTGATTTCCATATAACTCCTGTGTTTCATTGTGGTCGTAGCACAAGCCTGGAAATTGCACTCTGAAAAAAAAAAAGTATTAGAAAAAAGTAAAAACAAAAAACAAATATAAAATGAACAAAAAAACACTTAGGTAAAAAGCATTGCCTATATGTACTTATACTGCGCTTGAAGACGCAGTAGTGTGTAAGTGTTATATTTCGTCTATCACTTACTGTGATACCCTTGGTTTTACCTTTCTTTTCCTGACCAGCCATTCAAGTTTTGGCGTCTCACCATGGCTTTTTATGAAGCGACTTTAAATAAATAATATCTATATGATTCTTAAACGTACAAAGTCTTAAAGTTGGCCAGGGGTGGATGGAAAGAGTCTGGGTAACTGTAATGACGAAGGCTCATTGTATGAGGTGACGTCAGAACCCCTGTGTTTTTTTTTTTCGTTCGAGAAAAGCCTTATATGCAAACCCTTTCACCTGTGTTTTCTGCAAGTGCCATCCTTGTACAGTATAAAGCGAAGTCAACTAGTGTTCTCTTTGCACCTGCTTTAGTATTAAATGAAAAATTTCACCTTGTCATTTGAAATACCTACGTCAGTATTAGTATTAGACTGCAGTTGTTTAGTTTACATATTGTTTGTGCAATTTTCTGTATTTTTTTAAGATCATCTGTCAGTATTATCTTGGTTTGTTTTGTTTTGTTCAATACAAAGTTCATTTTTATTTTAAACTACCATTTTATTTATGTGACTCATTTTATATTTCCTAATTATATTTATTTCATACTGTAGTGTACAGTATTATAGTTCCTTGATATAGATATATTTTAGTAAATAAGGATCCTTACAAGTGGAGCAAATTTTACGTAAAGAGAGCATTTATTGTATCTGGAGCGATTGCTGTGAATTGCTCTTCATACTACACTTACCTGATGAAGGAGAATCTACAATTTGGGAACTTTTGATACAATATTGTGAAAACACTGTATTTTTGACTGAAAGGAAAAAAAATTCCACTTTATTCATCTTATTTGTTTTTCCTTTTTCCCTTTTTTAGCTAAAGAAATAAGGGGGGAGGGGGGGATGTGGTTGTTGGGATTCTTTGAAATGTCTGTTGAAGTATAATTTAATTTTTAATTTGTAATTTTTCTTGAAAATGACCTTGCTCGAATAAATGTAGCCCAATTTAATTTTGAAAGCCTGTGTAACATTTCACTTAACATATCACTTAAATTTCCTCACAAGTTGACAGATATCGACACATTTATTTTATTACTTTAAATACAAAATAACCATTCTCATATAGCCAAGAAAAAAATGTGTTCAAATAGTTGGCAATTTAGTGTGTGTGTGTGTGTGCGTGCGTGCGTGCATGCGTGTGTGTGTGTGTGTGTGTGCGCGCCTGCCTTATTGTGCAAGTAATAAGGAGTGTCATCCATATTAAAAATCACCTCCATAAATTGCATGGAGAAAAATAGCTATCAAACATCAGACTTTAATATTCCCCAGTATCATTTTCTGTGCTATCATTTAATTAATTACTGGAACCTTTACCTTTTGATGTGGATTACATATAGCAATATAATCCACCTTATCAAAGTCCCTCACAGTATGATAGCCTTCTATTAGTCTCTTTGAAGTTGAATGATGTTGGGTTGCGCTAAATTAACATCAGCTGCAGGCTGCCAAACTGGCTGTGAAGTCTCAATGTTGGAACTCTATGGAGTTCCATTAACCATGACCTTGCTAATTTTCTCAACTCACATACTCATCTCAAGTTTAATTTTCAAGGAACTATTCAAGACACTTTTCTCCCTGCAGGGATGTACAGTCCATTTCATTTTAGAAGCTAAGGTTACTGTATAAATGGCCCTATCAAATTGAACCGCATAGTACTTATACATAAGCTGCATTTTTTTTTGCAAAACACATTTTCTCTGCTGTCCAAATTTTGATGGGGTAACTTATAAATAAATAAATGCATCATGCATGAGTGGGAAAACCACTTAAATGTGTATATGTTCTGACACTGAATGATAATATTTGGGATACTTTATATGAAATAATATGCTAAATAACATGCTAATTAAAATAGAAGTGTATTACAAGTGTAATTGATCTGGTCTGAGACTGTACCTGTAGTTGTTCTATTGGTTTTCCATTCAGGTGATTATCTAAAGGGACTGTTGTAAGTGCTGTTGACCACACTGTACTTCACCTACACTGACCTCTGCACACAACCCACTTATTAAACACACATACAAATAAATAAAAGGTCCAGGACATTTATGCCAGTTATTAAAATATCAGTCACTTATTAAAGCTGAATAACTATTGAGACAGGCTATATGCAAGTACTGTAATATATATATATATATATCATTTATTATTATGAATTTTGCAAAACCAGATTTAATTATTATTTTTTAAATGGTTATGATATGTTGGGGTAAGTAAAAGTAAAAAAAATCTAAATCTAAAACAATCAAAACAACAAAATAAAATGAAAGTATGCAAACCTCTGCAATTAAATATGAACAATAAACATGTCCCTTTTGGTTACCAACATTTACCATTATAATTGTAGTTTTCACCAAAAATTATTTACTACTGTAAAACTGTGGTAGGCTAACTGTAAAACATCAATAAATCAATCAATAAAAGGCTAAACGCTTTTTACGTTATTTGAATGATGGACAGATACAGTAAGTAGTACTGTATGTGTGCGAGCAGTTTTGCAATTAACAAGGTATATTGAGAGCAAAATGTAGGCTAAGTATTCAGATAAAATGTGGGACAAATAAATAAGCTTCATAACTGACTGTCTTTTAATTATCAGAAGATATTATTATTTATTAAATGCTGTCTGTCATTCCGAAAATGTTTTCAGTTGTATGAGTTTCCACATATAACTGCTCTCATAAAAAAAAAAAAATCCACCAACAAATGAGGTTTTATATGGATTCTAGCAAGACCAAGCTGGTCATTTATGGTCATTATGGCCCAAGCTGATCTAGATGATGGATCAGCTGGACTACCAGCTGGTGGGACAGAGATCAACATTGTAGACCTTGATCAAGCTGGTTAGGGTTAGTAGACCACCTTGGCAAACAAACCAGCATGTTCCAAAACCTGTCTTAAGCTGATGACATGGGATTTCCAGCATAAAAACAAATGTATTTTGACAAAATTATTTATCGCTCTAAAACATTTTTTTATATATTATAAATTATATAAGTTATCATATATGGCACGTCCCACATCTGCATAGTTCATACAAACACATTATGACGCCTGCAAACAACTTTATGGTAGCGCTGGAAGAACGTAATCACGCACAATGACGTCATGACGTAAACACGCGCCGTGTTTCCTATCAGGAAGAGGTAAGACTGAATTAAACACGCGAATGTTGGCAGATTTCAGCCTCCGTTACTGGTTTAAAATCAACGAGTGCTTATCATTAGCTTGCTTGAGTAAAGGCAGAATCGAGAGCGCGGTTGTGCAGTTATAGCGATATGTGTCTTTGTCTTAGTGTCTGTTGTCTTCTAAACACATGTTAAAGTTAATTTGTTCTCATTGCTGTGATGTGAATTAATGTAATAAAAAAACGCTGTCGTTTGTACAACGTTCCTTACAACTTCCTCATACAGTGGCTCAAAATATATTTGAAGGCTGTGTTTGATGTCTTTGCATTAGATAACATCTCAAAGTAAGTTTTTTTTAAAGCACCCTTTTCAAGCATTTCATACAAAAAAGATTGCTAGGTTTGAAATGATTACACTAGTATAGAGACGTTACAGAATTCAAAATGACGAAAGAAATAGAGACTCTTTGCTTGTCACACGTTAGCGAATCATACTGTATGTTGATGAACTACGCATGGTAGTTCATGACACCTATGTGAACATAACAAGAACATCATACATGCACTAAAATGATCTAAAGTTTGTTTAAAAAACATTGCAAACATTATTTAGAAACGTGAAAGTTTTTGAAGAAAAGCGTTGCCAGCATAATGCCATACATTTGACATTTTATTGTCATTATGAACTTAATGTGGCTTTAGCTTCCAACACCTTAACGTAGGTTTGCTGAATAAAATCAAGATGTTTTAAAACGGCAGCCAGCTTTCAGGCTGAAATAAGAGACAAAGATTTTAAATATCTCTCTTCAGAATATTGTATTATTAATCAGTGGTCACAGAGATGCTATAATAGTGGACAAATGCAATATGTAGATACATGAGAGTTAACTAAATCTGATATTCAGACATTCCTGTAGTGATTTTATGTATTTAGATTATCAATATGGTACTGAATATGACCATCCTTTACTCTAAATGCTGCAATATGATGCAGAGTAGTTTCTTTAGATCATCATTTGCATGGTTTCAGCTGGACCAGCTGTTTTGCTTAAAATTAGTCAGCAAGAGTAAATGAAGAATGTAGCCTCGAAATGTCTCAAAGTTGGTCCTGGGGTTTTTGTCGACTTTTGAAAATGACTTTTCAACATCGCAGACAATTACAAATAACCCAGAATTTACCTGCCCTGTTCCATAATTTTGGAAGACAACAGTAGGACATTTTTGCCTTTATAGTACTATCGTTTTTATTGTCTTATTTTGTTGATCTGTTTTGCTTAATTCAGTCACTGAGATTTACAAGCAAGTCCTGTTCGCTGTGGAGTTTGAGTTTAATGACCCCTAAATGAAGGAGAACCTGTGTGCTGCATTACACTTTAAACAGGAAACTTTTTTTTGTTTAACCACAAATGGAAATAGGCCTACATAGATATGGAAAGCTAATTAGAAATGTAGTGACTTTTGGTAAAATCTGTCTACATTTAATCCATTCCAGTAAATTGTATCGATGAGGAATTAGATTTTACTGCCCTAAATTTGAATTCTAAGTAATGACAAAAAGAGAAATTCAGCATTGGGATATTTTCCAACTGGACCCTTTTGAAATAACATCATCCACACATCCAGTTACACTTTTGCCTGTTTGAGGTTACTTTGCCACAAAATGTTCATAATTTTCTTCACTTTTGTATTATTTCTTTTTTAATTAAATTTTGGTTACATCTTGATAGTTTAAACAAGGCTCTTTGAACTTTATTTGATCAACTTCATGCTTTCCATGTCTGTGATAGAGGCCATTTTCTGTTATCTTATCACATCTTGAACAGTAATAGACAGAATTTTCTTTTACTAGACATTTGAAATGAGCCTTCTGAAGGAAATTTTCTTTCAGACGACCTGTACAGGAATCAAATGTGTTTAGCTTTTGTATTATTAAAAGCCTAGTCTAATTCAGAATGCTGTAGTCTGTCACCTAATTGTCAACCATAAATGATAAAGAATCAGGTTAAACTCTTCAATTCATGGCACATGATTACCGTGCCTGCCGTTTCGCAGCTTCGTCTCTGTCAGCCGGGTGTGCAGTGATTAGCATGTAAGTGCTAGCATGTAATTACAGAGCAGCTTCTTTTCCTTTAATGATTACCGTTAACACAAAGCCTCTGACGAGGTGAATGAGGACACGGCTCACTCTATTAAAAGACAGAACAGACACTTGGATGGTCTGAAAATTTAATTCGTGGAAAATGTGAACTTCCTCTCGCTTTTCTAACGTGAGATCAAAGGCATTTATGAATAGTACTTTGTGCCCTCGGTGCGTGAACCTTCTGAAAGTGCCAATGTCAGTCTGAGCACTTCGAATTAAAAGGTTTCAGGAACAAATGACTATCATTTTACAAGGCTTAATAGTGTTTTAGTTGATTGGGATGCCACTCAGTTCAGCAGAGACTGTCTGGAGGTTGAAGAGGTTGTGTTGGCAACATTCATTAGACCAGTTTGTTAAACAATATCATTGCAAAAAAGCTTTTTTGACAGTTATTTCACGCTGCTTGAGCTGATGAAATTGTATTCCTCATATCCATTGACATTGGAAATGTTAGTTAGGTTGGATAGTTAGAAAAAAAGTAGTTAATTAGCTTTTTCTTTTATTCGATGTGGGTTTTAACAAACGTTAGGACATGTAATGTAAAAGTTTCACGTCTTAGGCGGTGTAGAGTCATAGCCAAAGTATTTACAAGGTTAAAATATTGCTCAAATATGAAGTCATCTGAATGCAAGCTATGGAGACGGCCCATTGTCTGAATTTATGCGCACAGTGAACTTTGAAGGAGCTTCACTGTTTGCCCACTCATTCGTGACCCAGACAATATGTGATGGCACTAATATTTTTTTCCTCTGTGTGTAGGTTTCGCTTTTTTAATTTGAGCGACCAACTTGTGAAAACAAGGCACGTTGATATGTGTCTACTGCAGCTCTTGTTGTGCACTTCATTACATAACAATAAAGTGTTTGCAATAAAGCAAGAGAAAAATCTCTAGTTTAAAATATGCAGGTTCATTCCTTTGCCTTACACCTTTATCTTAAGATACACATATTCAATAAAGGTTTAAGGCAAAGAAGCATCTCATAATTATTATTAATGTTATGTTTTAGGCAAATTATTTTTCATGTACTTTTTCATGCATGTTGGCAAACTCATGACCTGAGTTGTTGACACCACATGGCTTTTATTTTCCCAAAAAAGTTTTTCGATTATTAATAATATGCAACACAGTTTTGTTAAAATTGTTTTTAATAATAATAATCCTTCATCAATAATCATCATTATCATAAGTAAATCAATATTTATTATGATCATAAATAAATAATAAATGTATAAATAATTAAAATATTATGCAAAACTAGTACTACCCAATCATTTTTTTTTGTAGAATAATTTAATTCTTGAGTCTTTTTTCCTTATGATGTCAGAACAGTTAAATCACCCATTTTTGACTTCATGCATACAATCAAATGAATTGGATTTAATTAATAGATTTTGGAAAAGATGAGCATCATGTCATTGACCCATATGCGTACATCATTTAATAGCCCAGTTTATTTTGCTTGGTGTTTTACTTTGGATACAATCCCGATGCAGCACGGTCAAGGCTCGTCCTCATGTTGTTCCTCGTATCGCTCAAGTCTAATTTCAAGTGATCAGCCGTGGCTTTGGTCTGCTGTGTGGGAGTACATAATCGGATGTTTCATTCTGGCTGAATTAGCCCTCCAGAAAGACCACATCACTTTAAGGCCTCCTCCTGCCCTGTCAGAGTCCATCGCGGATGATGACGCAAAGACACACACACATTCACACACGCATACACACTCAAGACATCCACGGATGGCTAGAGGCTGTTAAAATGAGGTGTTGAGAGTTGGCTCACACGCTCCAATGCGCCATGTTTCTGGGTGCTTGTCACTGGGCAGTGCCATGCTATCCGCCCCCCTGTACTGGCACTTATTGGTGCCATTGGTAGAGTCACTTTTACTGATGGGTTTAATCGTCAGGATTGGTACTGGCGCTTAATATGACGTCTTTGTGCACTGCCCCTGCGGATGTATCAGCTGCATCCCAGTTTTTTTTCTTCTGTACTCTGAGGCAGAATCTCTCTAACGCTGCCTCTTCCCCAGTATTTTGAGAGCCAAAGGAAATCCTGTATTTCATCTGGAATAATGCAGTGTAGATAATGGCCTGTCTCCTCGGGAGGGGGGGTGGATGTTTTTCTACAAGAAAGAAGGAAGGAATTTCTATGGTTTATTCTGTAGGTGGACATATGGGTAAATGTGCCACCTTAGATGCTAGTGTAGATTAATTTCATCAAGCTTCTTATAAATGTATTTAAATGAGTAATAAGCAGTATAAATAGTTACATTTAAATGCCAATTTATTCTGTTCTTGTTTTCATGCTTTTATTTTTCATATGGTCATGACTTGGCAAAAGGTTAGTAGCTAGTTATTTATAATAGTCTTAGGCATGTAAATGCAATATTTCATGCCGCCTTCAAAGGTATTTTGACTAAATCAGTAGAAATTGAATCTCCTCTCTGGTGTTGTTATGGCGTCCCATTGATTTGCTGGAGTTTACTCTTACACAGGCGAGCCTTTTGAATGCAGCAATGACTCAGCATCCATCGACAGTCATGATTTTGCTGCTTTTTGGTTGTGAGGCCAGGCACTGCGGGGTTTCCCTTTCACATGAACTGTGTGGGGGGCTGAATGCGACAACATTAACCCCTCACTTTCCTCTCCATCTTGAGGTTGAATGCTTTTCACGCCTTACCTGTGTAAAATGGAGGCTCTGAGGTAAAAGGGTAGAGGTAAATCACTGTGTGAGAAAATCCCACTCTGTGTATCCGAGCGATTGGGAAAACCCCAGCATTTCAGGTTAGACGTTTAAACCTACTTAAGTTGTTACATTTCCAGTTCCCTGTTGCAAAGTTTTGATTGGTTTTCACAGTTCTGCTTGCTAAGAAGTGCTTAGCTCAGCAGTGTTTATCACATGGGTGTTTACTGTTTAGACTGGTAAAGTATGGTCGAAGCACCACAAGATACCACTTAAATTTGTACAAACAAGTTAATGTGATTTTTGAAGTTAAACTTGAGTGTTGTCTAAGAGGGTCAGGTTGCCAGTTTAAATTGTTAGATGCTCAGGAAGTTATTTTGAAACAGTAGCTTCTCAAGCTACAAGCTTGAAATTAGCAACAAGCTAACTACATAAATGTATTTAAAAAGCAGTTAGCTAGCTATAACAAGTTGCTAACTACATTAGCTGTGTCTTTTGTTCTCACAAATTATCTGTATTTATCTGCCACATTAACAATAAGGGGGATCTGAATGAATGACTCACTCACATGAAAATAAAAATATACCCCTTTATCGGAAACTTAGTGACAGCAGCGTTTAACTAAATACTATGCCATTGAAAAGAAAACCTAAAATGGTGTGTAGGAAGGAACGTGGAACACAGAATCATATTTTCTTTCTATGTCCGATTAAACCAATTTACTCAAATGAATCCAACTTCTTGTTGCTACTTGAGGAAGAGCTTTTGGTTATGGCCTTAGTGCATTCAGTAGTACCGGTACATCTATTTATTCGACAGAGCTACATGCTTCTTGTTGGACAAAGTAGCTTTTTTTACTGGAAAACTTACACTATTTAAAGAAGAAGAGGTTGTCTTACTGAAGAAGTGAGTTAAATTAGTAATGATGCTTTAATTTCTCGCTTTAAGTTAAGTTATCAAAACAACATAATCAAATTGCGAGGTATACATTTCCAAATGATCAGCTGAAGTATTTTAATTTTTTTTGCTACATAACTCATTATGCACTCCAGTTATGACTTAACCGTGACACATATATGATGAAATTCTAGGTGACTCGGAAAGTACTGTACGTGGGCGAATTTTGCCGTGCAATTATTATTAACACCCTCTCCAATACATGGTTATTAATCATAGGTTATAAAAATATCATTTTCGCTATGATTGTTGTTTATGGCCTTCTTTTTTATGTGAGTCATTGAAATGTGATGTTTTTTGTATTCTTTTCTGATTGATTTTTTTCCCTGTTTATTTGAACTCTACAGTAAAAGCCTGCATTCACAATAAACATCAGGTTTGGCTGGGCCTGTATCCATGAGTGTGCTCTTGCTGGAGGCGTTCTGTGGCGGTTCCCACAAACAGCTGGTTGATCTTCTCAAGCAAAGTGTTGAAGACTGTGTGAGCTTCACTCTACCTGCGAAGAAATGGCACTGGAGGGCCAGAACTTCTGCTCTGTACTTCATGCAAGCAGTTCCAGCAAGTTCCACGTACAGGTCAGCAGAGGTCATCAGTCTCGTTGTGTTCCTTAAAGTAATTTTATAGTTAAAAAAAGAAGATAAATATATAACTATACTGGCACAAAAATATTTGGACAGTTTTAGACATTCTATGTTATTAATTATTTCAATGCATTCGATAAAGAATGTCAAAGCAAGTGTCATCTGCAATTAAATCTTCATGTGCTTATTGGGTTCTCGTAGACATATTATTTACCAAATCAAAGAACACCATTTCAGACATTTGCATGATCTTAAATGTTGTCAGGTTAAAGGACAAGTTCGGTATTTTACACTTAAAGCCCTGTTTACAGATCGTATCTGATGAAATAGAACGGTTAAGATTAAACTTTGGACAGATGCTGCTGTCGCGAGAATTTTAGGTTTATATCGCTTTCCTCCCTCACCCCCACAATGGCAGTCTATGTGCACTGGCAGATTCCTTCCTAAAACACATTAAACTTTCGTTTACAAAGACGTGAAACTCACCGAGTCGTCAGGGGTGTTCACTGATACGGTCCCAAAAAAAATCGCTGAAAAAGATGCATTCCAACAGCTTTTATCGTAGTTTTTGTCCAACTCCATGACTTGTATTGAATGTGCTGTGTGAGGTGCGGTATTACTCCGCCGCTGGAGTGTCTATTATTCAAGCTCTCAACGGAAGAATCACGGGTGTGACACGTTTGGCAAAATAGGTGCACAAAAGCTAAATAAACCTAAAATTCTCGCGACAGCAGCATGTGTCCAAATTTTAATCTTAACCGTTCTATTTCATCAGATACGATCTGTAAACAGGGCTTTAAGTGTAAAATACCGAACTTGTCCTTTAAGTATAATCTGTCTTCAATGCACTTACTGACTTACTCAGTTCTACTGTACTCATACTTCAAACATATGTCATTCCCCAAGTCCTATACTTTAAAGCCACATAGCTGTTTTTTCCTATTTACTGCAAATCATGGCTGAGGATATTGCTATACAGCTAAACTTGCAGGAACAAATATTTTAGTATACCAAATACTTATTTTTTTTTAGAATTCTAAATCCTGTATGAATCTAACACATTTCTGCATTTCCTGCACAACCTCTCCATAAAATTATGGATCAGATTTCATACAGTTTTTTTTATTGTTTTGCATGTATATACAATGCTTATATATTTTAACCTAAGACTTTTACTAACTAATGCTAATTTTCTCTGCGCTGCTGGTGTAAATTCATCATGTTTTTTTAAAGCTTTTTCCTTCTTCTGAAATCACAGACATACTGTACACTGTAAAAAATTCTAACTTCCCCAACTCAAAATTTTCTAGTGACTGGTCAAATCTAAATTTTTCATTTGGCCCAAGTAAAATTCTGCAAATTTATAAAATTAAATTTGCAGATTTTTACGGGCCAATTGAAAAATGGAGATGTGAGCAATCACTAGAATATGTTGAGTTGGGGAGGTTTTTTTTTTTTTACAGTGTAGCTATCTAGCTATTGTCATCTTTTTTAAAATGTCTACTAACACATCACAGTGCTTTGTGTAATAACACCAGTGTAATGTGGTTTGACATTTTTACACGTAATACTAGGATGTTCTTTAAAGTCAAAAACAAACTTCAAAGTTAAAGGTGTTGCTGGTACATGTGGGTACACATTTTGATCAGTCACTATACGATCAGATTAGCTGACACAAGATAAACACCAACGCTGAGATAAATGTAAGGAGTGTAATTATAGCTGCCTGTTTTAACAGAAGAACCTGAGTAACACTTCACAATAAGGTTCAATTTGTTAAAGTCGGCATGAGAGGTGGCCATAGTCTTTCTTCCCTATTGTGACATATATTCGAGTGAAATAGCTTTTCGAACAAGAAAGATTTTGTCCATCGGGAATTGATTGGATCTTGGATGGTTGTGGTTAGCTATTGCTGGGATGTCATGTGAGTGACAGGTTGTCCAGCCCTCATGATGTTAGTTAACACATCATCAGAGAAGAGTTGTCATTGCTAGAGGGAGGGGAAGTTATTTTGATTAAAGATTACAGGGGCACATGAATTAAAAACAAATTATGTGCACGGATAAATAATTTGTATTAAATACGACAAAATAATTGTCGATTTTGGTTTCATGGTGACTTTAACATTATATACATCAATGTATATGGACTGACAATACATTTTCTTTTTTTTTCTTTTTTTTTAGCATTTGTCTAATCTAAATTAATTATTTATAAATATACTAGTGTTTTTTTAAATTCATGTTCATTCAAAATATAGCTAATGTTCATTTATACAAATGTGTAGAAATAAACATAAATCTAGATTAATGAATACTCAAATAATATACAATGATATTTTCAAATGTGTGCCTGCACCTAAAGTGCAATACATGGGGAGATTATACACTTATATTTCTTAATGGAACCCTGTGATGTGTTGGTTCAAATAGAGTTTCTAAAACTGCATAAACAAGGACACAAACACATTTAGATAATGGGATCCGATAGGGACTTTCTTGCTTCCTTTTAAGGGACGGAGAAACCGCAGGTGGGTGGGGGAAGCCCTGAGCATTCCTTCAGCTGCAATCTCATCTCGCTGTGCTCGAAGCTAAGCAAAAGGAAAAACATACGTTTCATTCCTGAAGTCAGGTATCAAATATGCACTGTCATAACCCTTCACATGTCAACTGGACGCACTTTCAAAACTTGTGTCAACTGTCAGGCCATTTGCAACTTGCCCTCATGGCGACTATTGTGAACATATTTGAATGTGGTCCATTTCATTGAATAGTGATTGTCAAAATGGTTCATCTCTTCTCATGCTTGCAAAACAAAATAATGAAGAGGTACTAAAGAGACAGTAACACTTTACAACAAGGTCCCATTAGTTAGCATTAGTTAAGGCATTAACTAACTGTAACAGTGTTGTTTATTATATCATGTTTCTGGTTTGTGTTTTCACTGTCTTTGGTTTTTTCATTCAGTTTGTACCTTGTTTATCTGCCTTGTTAATTGTTAACTATCCCTAGTCATGTTAATTATTAGGTCCCTTGTTTCAGGTGTGTTGTCCTATTAGTTTGTATGGTCCCGCTCGTTGTTCTCATTTGCCCCAGCTGTGTCTCATTCCCTGATCCCCTTTGTGTATTTAAACCCTGTGTACTCTTTTGTTCCTTGTCAGTTATTGAATATATGTACGTTCCTGTTCCGTGTTTATTAAAGTCTACTGCTGCATTTAGATCTGACTACCGCCTTTGCTTCCACGCAATTCATGACAGAATAACTGACCACACCAGGATCTAGCAGTTAGTACCGGGGAACAACCAAGCAAGAGGTATTATGATGGAAGACGGATTCTACCAGAATGGACGGTCGCTTGATGAGTACGTGGGGGCTTACCTAGAGTTTTATCATGAGACCAATTTGAGTGAGGAAACACTCAAATATAATTTCTGGAGTGGGATGGACGACACGCTCGGCGCAATGCTTCTGTTAGATGCGGAACACCTCTCTTTTGTGCAGTTTCTGGACCGAGCGTTGTGGGTGTGCGGTTCGTCACTCACTGTAGGACTCGCCGAGGAAATCAGCTGTGGTCCCAAACCAGTGCATTCTGCCAAGACCGTTCCAAGTAAGTCCAAGCACAGTTCATCTAAGAGAGTTTCTAACCAAGCACTGAGGAAGCCCGTTCGCCGCATCCGCACAGCCGAGCCCGCTCAGCGCGTCTGCACAGCCGAGCCCGCTCAGCGCGTCTGCACAGCCGAGCCCGCTCAGCGCGTCTGCACAGCCGAGCCCGCTCAGCGCGTCTGCACAGCCGAGCCCGCTCAGCGCGTCTGCACAGCCGAGCCCGCTCAGCGCGTCTGCACAGCCGTGTCCAGCCCTGCCCAGTTGTCTGAGTCCAGCCCTGCCCAGTTGTCTGAGTCCAGCCCTGCCCAGTTGTCTGAGTCCAGCCCTGCCCAGTTGTCTGAGTCCAGCCCTGCCCAGTTGTCTGAGTCCAGCCCTGCCCAGTTGTCTGAGTCCAGCCCTGCCCAGTTGTCTGAGTCCAGCCCTGCCCAGTTGTCTGAGTCCAGCCCTGCCCAGTTGTCTGAGTCCAGCCCTGCCCAGTTGTCTGAGTCCAGCCCTGCCCATACAGAACCATCATTCTCTGCAGCGCTCCCTCGCCGACGTAGGAGGAGGAAGAGGACCCCCTACAAATCCCAAAGTCTGGAGGTCATACAAGTACGGTCTGTTCTGCCTGTCACTCCTGTTGGGGATGAGGAGGTTGCTCTGTCTGTATATGTTGCTGCTCTTATGTGTGTTTGGGCTACCCACACAGCAGCAGATTCCTGCCCAGATACTACCCCAGTGCCTGCTACCAGCCCAGAGACAGTTTGTGAGCCACCTGCTACTTCTGTCAGCCCAGCTATGGCCCAGAGAGTTATCCGTGCCTTTTATGCCATGATGGCCCTGCGTGCCTGGACAGCACACACCTCCCAGCTGACTGTCTCCTGCCCTTTCCGTGTTCCAGAGGCCGTCCCAGAGCCCGTTGCCTGCCCGGAGGCCGTCCCAGAGCCCGTTGCCTGCCCGGAGGCCGTCCCAGAGCCCGTTGCCTGCCCGGAGGCCGTCCCAGAGCCCGTTGCCTGCCCGGAGGCCGTCCCAGAGCCCGTTGCCTGCCCGGAGGCCGTCCCTAAGCCCATGTCTCTTCAGGCCCAAGAGGCTGTTCCAGAGCCCTATGCCAGCCCGGAGGCTATTCGCTTTAATTTCCCCAAGAACTTTTTGGGGGGGGGCAGTAGGGGTCCGGTGGGGACCATGAAGGCCACGTCGACATGGTCCTTTTCCCTACTGTCTTTGCTCCAATCCCCTTCTGTGTATGCCCTGCCCTGGTCCCTGTCTGAGTCTGCTCCGCCGTGGCCACCGGCACGTCCTGCTCCACCGTGGCCACCGGCACGTCCTGCTCCACCGTGGCCACCGGCACGTCCCGCACCGCCGTGGCCACCGGCACGTCCCGCACCGCCGTGGCCACCGGCACGTCCCGCACCGCCGTGGCCACCGGCACGTCCCGCACCGCCGTGGCCACCGGCACGTCCCGCACCGCCGTGGCCACCGGCACTTCCTGCTCCACCGTGGCCACCGGCACGTCCTGCTCCGCCACTTACACCGGTACCGTCCTGTTCCGCCATGGCCACTCGCACCGGTACCGTCATGGAGTCTATGGTCCCCGACTACCCTGTCTGGGACTCCATGATGCCCACCCCTCCCGCCCAGGTCGTGTTCTGAAACGGCGCGAGGCCACGCCTTATGGAAGGGGGGGATAATGTAACAGTGTTGTTTATTATATCATGTTTCTGGTTTGTGTTTTCACTGTCTTTGGTTTTTTCATTCAGTTTGTACCTTGTTTATCTGCCTTGTTAATTGTTAACTATCCCTAGTCATGTTAATTATTAGGTCCCTTGTTTCAGGTGTGTTGTCCTATTAGTTTGTATGGTCCCGCTCGTTGTTCTCATTTGCCCCAGCTGTGTCTCATTCCCTGATCCCCTTTGTGTATTTAAACCCTGTGTACTCTTTTGTTCCTTGTCAGTTATTGAATATATGTACGTTCCTGTTCCGTGTTTATTAAAGTCTACTGCTGCATTTAGATCTGACTACCGCCTTTGCTTCCACGCAATTCATGACACTAACATTAACTAGCAATGAGCAATACATTTGTTACAGTATTTTGGTACAGTAATCTGTGTTAACATTAGTTAAGAAAAATACAATTGTTAATTATTAGTTCATGTTAGCTCAGGTCCATTAAACAATATTAGCAGGTACAACTTTTGATTTGAATAATGTATTAGAAAATGTTGAAATTAGAATTTTTCATTGTTAGTTCATTTTAACCATGTTGTTAACTGACGTTAACATATGAAACCTTATCGTAAAATGTTACCAAAACTACAGTGCGCCAATAGCAATGCTTGCTTTTCCAGATCAGCACCTTTGATAATGCAGTTACAAACCTGACTCAGCACTGAGGAGCTTGCCCACCCACTGTGTCTCTTATCACAAAGCCAAAACGTCTGGTTTAGTTACGGTTAATAGTTTGTGCTGGAAAAAAAATCAGTGGGCGACAGTTACGGTAACGTCACAGTTTAATGAAAGCCAACAATGGCTCCTGTGTAGGATTGTTTACACACCTTGGATGAAGTTTGTATCTACTGAGTACATTAATTTGAGATTTAAAGTTCTTTCCACTGAGATAGATGAGTCAGATCTAGCTTTTGGCTTTTGGTGTTCCCATCGCTCATTAAGGTTTATACGACCAATACCATTTACCGTCTGCCTACTTGCCTCGTCAACCACATCAACTGGACTGACCTAAAAAGTTGCATTAAACTCGAGTGTCTGTCCTCACCTCCAGTTCAAAGGGAACCAGAGTAAGCCTTCCTGTTTCATTATTATTGGACGCACTCCACTTGACAATTTCGAGAGGAAAGCAAGACTAAAAATAGTAACTTCCATCATCTGGTTTGATTTCAGAGTTGTGTGCAAGCAAGGATTTGGGAGGTGCCGTTCGGCGCTCGTCCTGATGGAGTTGAGGAATGGAGACGTAATCCTGCCGCACAGTTACGAGGGCACAGGGTGGTAGAAGGTCCCCCTTTCACGCTGATCTTAAAGCAGTGTGATTGGTTTTTCGTATAGTTAAGATTAGGAATTGGTTAGGGGGAGCTGGTCGTAGATTAGCATAAAAGGGACTCTTCTGACAGCGACAGAGTCACGGTCGCGAGGCCGCGGGCTCCCCACATCAAAGAGACTGGCGAGCGGGCTGGAGGGTTAGACTGACAGGCGGTGGGGGCTTAGAGGGGGCTGGGTTCATTTAGGGAGACCAGAACTGAACTTCAAAGCCCTTGTCCCATGGCTTTTAGCACATACAAGGGTAAAATTTTCAATGGTCTCCTACTTGTGTATATAACATCTTAAAGCAGTGTTCATTAACCTCAATAATGTTTCTTTCAGCAGAGTGTGCAGAGATTTCTGTGTCCTCTTGTGTTTCAAATGATGCTTTTCTTTTTCTTTTGCAGATCTAGGATTTCATTTTTTACTCTTAAGTCAATTGAAACCTCTGTCGCAGGCTTTTTATACATTTTGCATTTCAAAAAGTTAACTTTTTCAATGTTAGTTCTATTAACACTACTGTGAAAAAAGTTTCAGAAAGATTTTTTTACTTTTATTCAGCAAGGACACTGATTGATCAAATTGATCAAATGTGACAGTAAAGACATTTATAATGTTACAAAAGGTTTTTAAACTTTCTATTCATCAAAGAAACTTGGGGGGAAAAAACGTGTGACGGTTTCCACAAAAATAGTAAGCAACACAACTGTTTTCAACATTGATAATAAATGTTTATCTCAAATCGGTGACACTTAAGATTGGAGAAATGGCTGCTAAAAATCAGCATCGCATTAACATGAATAAATTGCATTTAAACATATATCGAATTGTAAACAGTTATTTTAAATTGTAATACTATTTCACAATATTACTGTTATATTATTCTGTTTTTGAGCAAATAAATGCAGCCTTGGTGAGCATAACACATAAAAAGAATATCAAAAACATTAAAAATAATCTTACCCAACCATACTCAAATATGGGTTAAAGTACTTACAACAGGAGCTCACACTCTGAAAAGTGTCATAAGAACAGTTTTGACTGGATTTTTTTGCAATTTTAATCACCCAGTGTGCCATAATCACACATGGTCACTGAATGATCATGATCATGGCTACTGACTGTTTAGAATCAAATTTTTTATCTTATTGTTTTATTACAATTCTCAACATGATTATTTAATAATTTTCCAATTGCAATGCCTTGAAAAAGGGGATATTAAGGGACTTTTTCCCCCCACATTACAACAGGCTTTTGTGGTCAGAACAATTTTTGTCACAATGAGGATCAGTGCTTAGACCTATGATGGAGCATTGATATGCAAGTGAGCCATGGCAGACAGCAAATTAATGGTTCCTTTTTTTATCTGTTTTTTCTTTCTCTGTCTCGCAGGGTTTTGTTCACAAGCTCCGTCCTCAATCTTGCCGAGCTTGTAGCCCTGCGGCCTGATCTCGCTCATCTTAAGAAGGTTCTCTACTTCCATGAGAACCAGCTGGTCTATCCAGTCCGAAAGAGACAAGAAAGAGACTTCCAATACGGTTACAACCAGATCCTCTCATGGTAATAGCAGAGTCTGGTGAACTTTACAAAAGTACCTGTGGAAGAAAAACATTACCTTATTATGGTTACCACACATATCTAATGTGCTGGATATTACACATGCTGGATTTAAAATAAATAATCATAGCACACAGTATGTAATTTCAATTTCATCATTATTTTCCACTATAGAAAAAAAAAAGAAAATGCAAATTTGTGCAGAACTAAAATACATTAGTATTTGAAAGAGAATGAAAGTGCTGTGAGTTACTCTAAATAGTTTTTACGGTTCATAGTGTGCATTGATGACTAAATATAATTTAGAGTAGTATGGCAGAGTATATGCCTTTTTTCTCATTACGTATGTTAGTATGCCAGTAGTCTGTTAATAACAAGTACCATTTCTGTACCAGATTGGATTTTTATTCACAAGAGAGACAGTGTGTCTGAGACAGAATAGTTTATCATGCGCGTTACTTGGCATGATGTGGTTGGTTAATTATGGGATCGTATAATGGCGCTCTAATTCTTAAGAACTCAATGTTTTAAAGCCTAATGTCATAATCAATCTTGATGCTTGAAAGAAAGGGTTTTAAGAGCTCTAATTGGAATACATTGTGATTGTTGTCTGTCAGAGTATCATGTCAATAATTCAAAGGCCCAACTTTATTAACGTGGCAGAACAGTGACACAAAAAAGAGCTCGGCTCCTCTAATTCACTCTCTAATTGAGTGCAATGCAGTGATTGATTCTGGCAATTGGGGTGTGCCATTTAAAAACATGGTTTGTTTGTGTCTGTGGATTCTAATCAACATGTATTAGATATTTTAAGTGACTAGTTACTATAGATGTCTGCTAAGCACGGCTTTCCATATAAGAGTGAAGTTCGCTTTTCAAAACGTATGTTGTTTTTTTCGAGAATTAATTAAGGAGCGGAGAAATATTGTGACATTTTGTGGCTTGCTTTGTCAGTGTTTATCTTCCTTCCTCATCTAAAATGAAAATGTTTTCCCAGCCTAGTTGCGGATGTGGTGGTGTTCAACTCCTCGTTCAACATGGAGTCCTTCCTCTCCTCCATCTCAACCTTCATGAAGACCATGCCCGACCATCGGCCCAAAGACCTGGACCGGCTCATCCGGCCCAAGTGCCGTGTCCTTCACTTCCCGATTCGCTTTCCTGATGTCACAAGGTCTGTTCTTTATATCCCTCACCACAGCCTTCTAGGGATCACTCCTCCACTGATTAAAAAATGTGCTAGCAAGTTCACTCTTAATCCGCCCCCAAAAGCTGATCGCGTATGCAAGCGTGGTTAATGGCGAGTGGGCAAAGTTGTGTAAGAAAGTGATTAGAATAGACAGCTTTAATATCCTGTGTGGATCACTTGACACGCTCCGGCTACAGATACGTGCTTGTGCTTGGGCGCACATGCATGGACATACACAACATGCCCACTGGGACAGAAAGTGATTTCTTTGTGTTATAGTCTGTTTGACTCTAGATGGTGTAGAAATTTGTGTTTGATTTTTGTGTGGCTGAGCGACCGCAGTATAATAATTAGTGATGATTTTTACTCGGGGCGTTTCATCTGCATTGAATGGCAGGTTATTAAAATTCACCATTTTTCCAAAAAACATTTTCAGAAACCTTTTTGCTCATGTGGACGCAAGCAACTGTAGTGAACTGACTATTCATGCTGTGTCCATTAATTATAGATTGCTTTTTAGTTGGTTATCATGACTTAAAATGCATATTCTTTTGGTATTTAAAATAATCTTGCATTTTGAGATTGCTTGATTAGAGGAAAAAGCAAATATTTCAAATGCATGATGTCCTTGCGGTCTCACTCGATGGTCCCTGAATTGATTTATACTTTTATTTAGGGTCTCTGAGCACACTACTCTCCCCCCCCTACAGCTTTAAAATCTCACTGTTCTGCGTACTTCATTTTGACTTGCGCAGTCTAGATTGGCTTCAAAATTTGCTTCCCGAACTGTCGTCTTCGATCAGCAAGCATGGGTGGTGTTTTTTTCATCGCCCCTTTCCAAAGCAATGTCAAGAATAAGTCGGCTAGAAGCAACTCCTGCTTCTTGTTAGATTCCTAATGAACAGCAAGCAGGACCCGAAACGAGTGGAACAATATTGTAAATTCATTTTGATTCAAGGCATTCTTGGGCTGGCTTATGTGTGCTGGTTTAAAGATTAAAGAGGCTGTAAGCATGTAGTGCATACCATTTCACATTCTCCCTTAGCTGTATAGCAGTCTTTGTCATTCTGATGTGCATGTCGCTATGCAATTAGAAATGTGTGAAAAGTTGCGGATTGGTTGCAAAATTTGTCAGTAGGTTTCATAATACAAACTTTATATAATTCTAAAGAGATCAGTTTGTGTCCATTCAATTATGTGTGGATTGAGTTTTTATATATACTGGAGGATATATAATATATATATATATATATATATATATATATATATATATATATATATATATATACTGTATATAAAATAACGTATAACCTCAATGTGTGTGTATATATATATATACATATGTAATATTTATATTTTAATATTTATACATATATATATATATACACACACACACACACATATATATATATATATATATATATATATACACACACATATATACACACACATATATATACACATATATATATATGTGTGTGTGTGTGTGTGTGTATATGTGTATATATATATAAATATTAAAATATAAATATTACAAATTATTTAGAAAAAGTGTATATATATATATATATATATATATATATATATATATATATATATATATATATATACAGTATCAGCTATAAAATATATATATTACTATATAAAAAATTATTCGATATTTAAATTATAAATAAAATATTATATACTGTATGTACACTCACAAACACCCAATATTATAAAAGCGTAATCTATTAATTTGAATCTGAATCTCATGTGTTCTATGTGTTAGCTCAGCATAAAAGTGTCATGTTATATATTTTTATTACATATTTCTATTTTATATGTTTGCGCAGTCCATTACTTTTCTGCCTTCTCTTTGTTCTTTCAATCTGTATATCTAAAATGTTTATCTTCAGGTCTGAGCAAGGCATGTTTTCCATTATCTCTCTGATGCATGATTTTTTTTGTTTTTTTTTGCTTTAGTCAGTTCTTTGTTGACAAAATCAAGATTTTTAATGCACACTTAAAAGAAATACCCAGCCGCTTTGTGTTTTCAAGTTTGTTTTTCGTGATTTAGAAGAGCCAGACCACTGAGGTTACGTTTCAGTGTTTGTCATCACTAAAACAGCTGTGTATGCTTTACTGTATATGCACCTATATTGATAACATAGCTCTCCCTTTTTGTTACGGAAAATACTTTCGTGTTTTAGACATGCAAACTGAATGAAAAAATACTGTATTGATGGAAACAGTTTGAGTGAATATAACGAAGAGCTGGGTCACCTTTGTACATGATATTTCTTGTGTCTTTCCTTTATCTTATATACTAATGATTCGCAATCCAATTTGACCAGATGCTAAATCTATCTTGACTATAAAAAAATATATTATTTTTTTTCAGCACAAACTCTCCTCCTTTCTGTGTTAATTATGCTTTTTATATATTGCACCTTATTCACAAAAAATATTACATAAATAATAATATGCTATTACCTCAATTTTATTTGAAATAAATATATCAGAAATTGGTGAGCTTGGTGAGCGGTCGGAAACCTTGTATGACCAAAACTGCTACTTTTCAGGAATTCAGGGGGGGAAAAACACTGTAGTTTTTAAATAATCAAACACTGTGTTGTCAAAGTTGATATTGATATCATTAAGTGGATATCATTATATATGATCATATACTTGCGTGTCATTATATTATAAAAATTTTACCAAGAGTTTTTGACCTGTGAATGTTGTGTTTTTCTGTTATTAGAATAGCTGCTTCTGAGGCAGTGCATCACAAGTTTTCATGAACTTAAAGGTTATGAAGTTTATTGTATCCGTGGCTCTGAAGTTTATTGTTGCTGTAGCTCTGTGGCTTGTGCGTCTGACTACCTCAGAAAGTTGTCAAAAGTGGACAAGCTCAAAGCGTTTTAGACCTTGTTTACACCTGTATTTAATGTCGTCCACTTGGGATCCGATCGACCAAAACGCATCTTAATACCAGATGTAAACAGGGCCTTAGTGTGTGGGGTGTTGTCTTGGTCACATCGCGGCACTCCACACACTATAGGAACAAAACTGTTAAATCTTTGTTTTTTTATCGTCATGTTTGTGGTCTCTCACATTTTGAAAATCTGATTTGATTTTAAAAATCTTTTAGTGTGGGCCAGCCTTTATATGATGATGCAGCACTGGTCTGATCGGGACAGAGACTATTCTGTCAACTGTCCCGAGCATCTTTAGCCCTGCCCAGCACTTTCATTATTGTTTTGTACCTTTCCGAATTAGCACAGAGGGCCTGTTTTGAACACAGGAGGTAATGTGTGCTGTTTCTGTCTCATCTGCGCATCAACACCCGGGTGATGACGCCGTAAATGACTGGTCATATTAGAGCATACATGACTCCCGTTGATCAAAGTTTGCATAGAGTGACTGTTTTGTCAGGTTTTTAAATAATTATTTTTACCATCGCTGTTGTAACAGCGTATTGGGATACCAGAATGTACCAGATAAGAGATTTATATGATGCAGGCAGCAGTTCTATCAACAGCTTGTCTCCTTCACTTGCCATACTGAACTGCAACACACCAACATGTGAGGAACTGTGATGTCAGCAATAGATCTACATACTAACAGGTCATTGCATGCGTTTCACATGAACGTAGCTGTCCAGAGTGTATCCATCGACAGAAACATATACATTAGCGGAACTGTCTGTCTGTTTTACGCGTTTTTATAGATGCCTCATCAGATTTGAGATTGACCACGGTGCAAATTAGAATTACGGTTATCATTTTTACATTTTTTAACCAAGAAATGTTATACCTCTAATAGCATGTACAAATAAAGAGCACTATCAGTGCTGTTTGTATGTCTACTTGTGTGTTGTTTGTTATATGTTTTGTTTCTATGAGGGGATGGATGTGCCCCTACGCTTGGTTGGATGTCAAATTTGCCCTGTGTGTAAAATGTGGGTTAAGATGACATTAGTAATGTTGGTCCACACTAGTGTGTGTGCATTTTTGCAAAAGTGTGTGTGTCCGTATCATGGCTAAGAGACGCTGTAAGTAAGCTGACACTGATGACGCAGGGCTCTCGCCTACAGTGTTTCTCAGCTCATTTTCAGATGGTAATTCGCCCCTTCCAAAGCAAACTCACAGAGTGTAAGGAAACGATTATATGCATGGCCGGCCATCCGTCAACATGCCCTGGGTTCTTTTCTCAGCAACCAACTTTGTCCAAGCCTTTTAAGAATTTAAAAATATTCCCTGAGACAAACAAGAGAAGAAACAGAGTATTTGATATGAAATATCTCGCAGGTGGACTCCTGTTGGCCCCTTGTTTATGTGATGCATATTTCTTTCATTATTTTGTTATTTTTCTGTCAAAAGAAACAAAAAAAAGAAGTAAAATATTTATAATTATGAAAATATTGGCTCTACTGTCATACCATATTCTCAACAGATGCTGTTAAAAACTAAAGAAAGACTGAAAGATGTCAAGAATACTGATGTAAAACGTACGGTATAGTCGCGAGAGGACAGCCCACAAAGGTTAGTATAAGGAAACTCCCTTTAAAGTAAATAAAGTACAGGGTTAGCCCGCAGTCACCATCCCCATTTAGTGGAGAAAGATGGAGAAAAATAAACAAGGTAAAAGTAACCTCAGAATGAAAATATCTTTTGTAATATCTCATTGAATGTAGTATAATCCAAAGAAATCTCTACTTTAAAGGCTTCTATTCCCTCGCAGTGTCCTTTGGATCAACTTCATCAGACCTCACTTATTAATTGGCTTTTTGCGTTTAGCCGTAATTCAATCGCGATTGACCCTAGTGAGCAGGAGCCCAGCTGAGCGGGGGCATACCACATCATCAATCACTGAAATCCACAACGCTGGTGGCCGCTATTAAAGGCCAGTCTTTGTATTAAAACACAACAGCCCAACTGGGCATGTTTGCATAAAGTCACATGACAATCAGGTGTCCTTTCAAGAGTTTCAGCCCTAAGGAACCGCCACATCACAAAGACACTCCTGGAAGGACTCGAATGTAATGCTGCTCTGATTTCCATTGTTCTCCGCTCTGGCAAAAGAGTGAATTTGGTTTCCATAGCACTTAACTGGCATCAGATGTTTGCAGAAAATCCCACGCACCCGATCGGAATGCTACGATTGATGGCCAGCACTGTATTGATCCCAATGCTGTGATCTAAAACAATGACAGTTCCTCCTAAGACAGGGACCACAGTGCTATCAAGCTCATTGAGGGGAAAATCCATCACAGGAATCTCTCGCTAGACTCTCATTGTCAGGAGGACCAGGTTTTCATTAGCCCATTTAACTCAGCACAGATAACTGAAGCTACTTTTCAAAGTTGGTGGGGAAAAGAGGGTATTTGGCTGCTTTTTAAAAAGCAGTTCAAAGGCATGGATGTGACTCTCTGTAAGGCGGCCTGCCGCCAATGACTGACTGGCGGAGCGATTCTGTTACTGAAGCAGATGGCAGGATATCCTGCTGTAGAGATTGTCTCAGAACGGTTCAAAGGGAACAGCGCAGTGGAAATTATGCGCCTTGGTCCCATATCGAAGTAATAAAGTCGCATCAAAGACGCCGATTACCTTGTTACATAAACCAGTGCCACGGCTTCATAGTTGTGTGGGTTACATTATTTAATTGAAGCGAGTGGGTGTGTTTTTGTAGAAATGTGTGTATAACATTGAGTTGTGGACTTCACTCAGTGATTTCATCCCTGGGCGGCTTAGGAAACCATTCCAATGAATTGGAAAATTTGCTGTTGGTCCAGCGCAAGCATGTTTTGTAAATACGCATATCTAATAAAAGCTGCTTTTGTGATAAAGCTGCGATGGATCTGCTGATGTTGAACTTCTGCTAATCCTACTTTTCATACTTACTCAGGTCCCCGTGGAGGCCTTGATTATCACTGTACTCCCTTGGAGTCGGTAGCCACCAGCGGTCAGAAACTCATCACTTGGAACCCGAGCTCCAAATCCTCATGCGCCTTGCTACTCATCCTGTAGCACTCTCTTTTTTGATTGCTCTTAAGCCTTAATGTGGGCAGGATGGGGTGATGAGGAGATGGGCTTTCTTAATCAAATCGCTGAGCGTTTAATCTTGTCGGTGAAACATCTGGCGGGCACCTTTTTTCATTTGTTTCTTTGACATCGGATTCCACCACCTCGTGCTTTGAGGACATTTTCAAAAGGGATCTCTATCGTTGTGGCATGAAGACTCTTCAGTATGTGTCCTGTGAAAATAATCCAATGGTAAAGCCCAAAGGTATGGCATGCGTCTGATCTCCAGATCACGTGTGCCAGGAGCGAACCACAATTGAGTCCATATGGTGCTTTCAAGTGCTAGGAGCGAACCGTGATAAATAGGAATGAATCAAGGATAAAGCCCCTGGCTTCAGAGATTTGTCCCAAGCAGCTGGCTTGTGGCCATAGGTTTTGCCATGATGTAATCAGGACATGCAGGTATTTATAAAACGCAAGTAAAAATGTGTCATCTTTGATTGTTTGCTCGTAGGGAACGTTTGCTCTTTGCTCTTAGCTTGCTCTTTGCTCATGAATTTTCTAGTCCCAGATCTCAAAAGACCTCAGACCATTTTAGAAACCCAATCAAAGTGTAATTAATAATATTTATATTTTAATAATAATTAAATATTCTGTAAAGTTTGCTGTGAACCAAAAAGCTCTCAGATGCTGAATACACTGGATTACGAGCTGCTCAGGTGCTGCGCTTCGCTTTAAAACACACAGCGCATCAGACTATAAAGTTATTTGATTAGTTTGCAGCACTAAACTATATGATAATCGGGCATCCCCATTTTTTTCTTTTAATTTTACATTGGATGTAATTTATTATTAGCTCTTCATCAACTTGCCCTCTTGCAGTTCCCTCAACACCCCCCTCCCCCTACCCAAACCCCCACCCCCCAGGTGTTTCCGAACCCCTGTTTGAGAAACCTTGGCTTTCTAGTTTGAAGTGACCGCCGTATGTATATCTTGCTAACAGTCTTGTGTTGTGAAAAGACTGAATTTAGATTCAGTTGGTCACTTTTTTTTCCACAGTGCCCAGCAAGGGCTCAAACATTTATTTTGGGGTTCAACTGTTGTCTTGGAAAACTAATACTTAATCTTGTTATCTTTTTGATACTGCTAACACCTGCTCAGCTTGTTAACAAAAAGAAGAGGGCATGTAAGCAAAGTATAGACAGTGAAACATGACATCATTGCTCATGTTCCATGTGTAACTGAAACAGAACTGGGCATTTTTGCTTACTGTTCTGTCTCTATGGTAACAGCACCTTTACACAAATTGTTCTAACTTTCTTATCATTTTAAACTAATTTCAATCTGCTATCTTCCATTAAGCAAAACACATATCTCTGTTTAGAATAAAACAATACTTCCATTGCCACTGTTAACATCTAACAACTGACGAACAGCTATGTGCTTGTGAGGGACTGAGATGTCGAGGTTTTGTTTGAAGTGATCATGCTGTTATGCGTCTGTTTCACATGACAGATGTCATAGAAGGGGCAGATTTTGACACAACTGCACAAGCCATGTCAGATTTGGTAAGCCATATGCACATTACATAATACGGAAAGTCTGTCATTGCTAACGCATTCCATAACCCGATGCGATCATATCCGTCATCTGCGTTAAATGGAAATGGGGCAAGTCCGTAGTGTCGCTGGAAACCTCTAGTAGCCTTCTGTTTGGTTACCTCCTGTGACCTACTTTAGCTGTACTGCATGTCAGTCTTTGTCATTAAGAGATGAGTCCTCATCCCAACGCCGTCAGAGGTATGATATTTTTATTCTCAGTGTCACGTAGAGTAGACTAAAGTCCAGGATGTGTGCCGCAGTTGGGACAGGAACTTTGGCGTTTGACTATGAGGTCAGTTGGTAATAATGAATGTAGATGTTAATGTGCAGTAATGACCTTCTCTGTCCACATCTCAGAGGCTCTCTTCAGGTCTCCTGTGCCCATCATACCAGACCTCTGTCAAGCCACCCTACAGGGCACCCACACTGATGAGACTAATGCTGGCCACGGTGCTTTCAAAATGACACACTTGGCCGCATTAAACCTTTGCGTGATCATTCGCTTTCGCTCAGTGGGCAGAGAGTGTTATAGAGATGTTTCAGGTTCAATACAATTTAAGCTAAATTGACTGTTTGTGGCATGATGTCTGTTACCACCAAAAATAATTTTGAAAATGTTTGCATTTGTGTAAATTTATTGGAAATATTTCAATTTCAATGCCAGTAAAGCCAGTTGTCAAAGTAACTAAAGCTGTTGTACTTTTTTTGCTATCATTTCATGCAGCTCAATCTGACTTGTGCTCTTAAAAAGAAAAAGTGCTCTCAATGATTACATATTTTATATAATCTATGTTTCCCATTTAATTGGAGCTTCTTGATTAGCAAATAACAAATAAAAGACAACATTTAGACAACTCTACAAGTCAATTCAAGTCACCTTCATTTATATAGCGCTTTTTACAATACACATTGTTTCAAATCAGCTTTACAGTGTTAATAGGAAATTAATGGAACAGAGATTGTTTTGGTTGTACAAGAGCTCTAAAAGAAAGTCAGTGTCTCTACAATTCAGTTCATACATGTAAGTGCTTTAACAAAAAATATTTGGATTTTTATACCCTTTGGGCCATGTGTACTTCGATTTTAAGCGCCTCAATTTCATCATAAAATTTGCTTTTTTTATTTTGCGAGTTAAATATATTTTTGGTATTAATCAACATTATACAATTGAGCTTAACTTGTAATGAACCCCGTTACTTTGAGCTGTCCTGAGCTACCCAGAAGAACTGCCCGAACTGCCGTAGAAAGTTTGCACGTAGCTCTCTCCGCTTCTAAGCCGTCACAACGGCCAACCTCAAGATCAATGGAATTTTTCATTAGCCTGGGAAAAAGAGACCGCTTGTGATTATTGCCAATAAAGGAAATTAGATGAAATGATTTTTGACTTTGATTTTCTTTCCTCCCTCTTTTCCCCAACCATCCTTTCACATTTAATCAAATGCAAGGTAAAAGTCATCTCTGAAATTGCGCCTGATTTATAAATAAGCTAATTGGTGGCATTCTCCCTCTCCTGTCAGTGGACACGGCTGTGTTTTTATTGCCTAGTCAAAACCTCCTTGTGTAATTTTCAAAATGGCCCTCAAAATGAAATTTTCCTCCCAGCTTGCAAGGCAGCTCCATCCCTCATACCTTGCCACAACCACCTTCTTGTCATCTCTTTAGTGCAGCTTTATGTAGCCTGGCTCTCCTGTCCACATCTGTTAGTTAATTCATCCATTGTGAAACTCTTCCCTGGCACTTTTATCAATGGCTAATCTAATGGAGGTGAACTGTTGAGTGACTGCTCTCATTGATACTCTGTCTTTCTCAGGGACGTTGGGAGAATAATAACGACACCGTTTCATATTTGGATGGCCATTGATCGCTGCTGAATGCAAATTTACTGAGATGGGGATTAGAGCATTGCAACTGAAACAGCAACTTCAAAAGAACGAATAGCAAATGCTCTGTGGACATTTATTCTGTGGCTTTAACAGCTTTCTTTGAAGGTTCTTCCATTCAGACCACAATTTACCTATCTGTATTTGACTAACGCTTCCAGAACTTGATTTCATCTAGATGAATTTGCGGTCAAAATGCACAAACACTTACACAATTGTGTCCTGTACCCGGAAACGCTTTCAACACAGTTGAGAAGATAAAGAACCAATGAGAAAAGGAAAATAAAGGACTGCTTTTTCTTCTCGTATAATTATTTATGACAGGTACACAACTAACTTGGAAAAAGTAGGCGGTAGAAATACACCCAACATTGTGGTGAGTCGAGGCAGCCATCTGTACGTAACTCAGAGAGAAACTCTCTTTACACCCGACTGGCTTTACAGCCCCTTTTGTTTTGAAGTCGATGAGTTCTCCAGCACTTGGAAGAATCCACATATATTATAAACATATTGTGGGAAGTCGTGCTAAATCGGTTAGTAGTTTGTCATGTTGTATTGCTTCCCTCCACCACAGAGACTTTGGCTCACTAAAATACATATATAAGTGCCACTTAGGACATCCTCTTTATTCAACCCAATTTAATGAACTGTACTATTGCATTATTTGTATTTTTTTTTCCTTTTATATTTAATTAAATTTTTCCTTCCCAAATATGCCTTGTTGCAGAGTGACAATGTTACATCCTTTGTTTTAAAAAATAGAAGATCTACTGTAACTGTAATGGAAGCTTTCACCGGCAGCCAAGTGTTTGCTGTTAGTGATCTGATGAATATCATGAATATCTTGAATGGCATTTGTAAATGTTTTGGACTTATTCAATCTGGACTAAAGGTATAGTGTCATATATCTGTCATTTCATAAAGCGGTACAAGGTTGTTTCTTTTTGGATTTTAACATTGCCTTCGGTTTTGCTCCACTGCAAAAAATAATAGAGCGTCAGTAAGCATGGGGGAATCTCGCTCTCAGGCAGCTAATTGGCTCGCGTCCATCTCACAACCTACAATTAGGACTCGCGGTGCCATGGAGGCAGCGCATGGGCTGTGCAGTCGCAGAGAACGGAGAAAGTGCTTTCTGCGTTTTATGGATTGCTTTTGGCAGAGAATTACGTGAAAATGTGACTTGTTTTAACTTCTTTAACTTGTAATAATCATCGTGGTTGCAGAATACATCAGTCCGGCTGTGTGCTCGACATATTTTAAGGCCGGGGAGAGAGAAATGCCACATGAGGGCCCTTTTTTCTTTTTTAAAATGTGGTTTTAGTTACCTTCTTTGTTTATTTTGCTCAAACATGTAATGTTCTGACTGGTGTAGCATATGAATTATTTGCTCCTTATGTTGTTTTTCATTATAGAAATCAGTGAAGGTTTGAGAAAAACATGTTTGAATTAGGAATGTGTTTACAGTCGTAGTGTTTTTTTTCTTTCTTCTTTTTTAAAATAGTTTTTCCCTAGTTTCTCTTATGTTGTTTTATAGGGTTTTTTCCTCTTTCGTCCTCAGATTCCTCCCTGCTCACAAACGTCTCAGGCATTCAGTGCGGTGTGATGATATCCACGCTCGGGCTGCTCAAAGCCTCGTTCAAACCTCAGGTCCAAGGTAACACTCTGTAGCACTGAAGGCTGTTTGTGCATTAAAATAGCTAAGACTGGTTATTTCTTGAGTGAATGATGGGGGCCTAACTAATGACCTTATTATAAACTCCAGCAGTTGTCCAGACCCCACAATACACTCTGAGCTACCTGGGAAGATTCTCAATGTGGCGGGGCCACAGCAGTCCTTGAAGCCCACGAGTGTCTCACCCCATCAGGAGACGTTGGAGAATCAGCCAGTGTCCCGTACGTATGATGATGATGATGATGATGATGAGAGAGGGAAACTTCGGCCACTCCACATAGTCTGGCCACATCGCTGGTAAGACGATCATGAAAACATTAGAAAGATTTATTCATCAAGAGCTTATTTAACATGCATTTATTTGTAGACATTTGGATTTAACAAAATACATTCAATATTTCACTTTTTCTTTTTATTAACTTTTTAACATTAACTGACTGATTCTTTATTTATAATTATATAATGACAATGCATTGTAAAAAATGTTTCTTCAACTTTGGGCACTTTTTCTCTTGTGGACTTAAATGACAATTCAAACTACTTAAAATTGATGAATATTAGTCTTTCTAAGGCTAATTTCATATCTAGCATTTGTTGTATACTTAAATGCACACAATTAGTACTGTATATATTTTTGTGAATTTGATAAAAATGAATTTTCACTATAAATATTGGAATAGTTTATGATTATGTCTCTCTTTGTTTGTAATCATAAATGTAATAATATTTATTTCACAAACTTCTGTCTGAGGCAAGGGTACAACAATAAAATGTTAGGCATAAGGCATTTGAAAAGTAGATCAAATAAATAACTACAGCATGGCATTTGTTTAAAAAAAAATACTGTTGTCATAAAAATCAACCCATGGTACATGAAAGTGCTGACACCCCTTATTTCATACAATTGCGGAAACTGCAGAGTTGAAAAATTGTAGAAGGTTGTTGATCATTTTCATGTTGAAATAATAGCTTTTAGTTTTCACTGTTCCCACTAAACAAAGAACTCGCATAGAAGTATAATGCGAGGACCTTGTTTCTCAGCAGACTTCAAACAATGTGCGACATAAAAGTGCCTCGAACATGAACTCGCAAACAACTACCATTCTGTGAGTTATTTGCTTTGGATTGTCCGGGGAATTGTTTGACAGTACGGCAGAGGCATGGAAAATGGATAACATGCTTGTTTTGGTACAACATGCATAGATAGACCACTGGTTCTTAGCATGTAATGTGTCCTCCGACCCCCTCGATGGTTGTGTAATATATTTCAGCATCATCTTATTGTTTTTCAAGATCAGTCTTGGCGTTTGAATATTATCAGTGCCATCGGTGTTTAAAAAAAAAAAAAGTTTGTATGAACAGAATCTCAATTGCAGAAACGACAACAGAAGGGAGCGTCTGTGCCATTGAGTTTCGTTCACAGGGACTGATGGGGGAGGGATGAGAAAATATTTTATTGCCCGCAGGATTGCTTTGTGGTTTTTGTTGAAGTTTAAATATCTTCCACTCCCCATATTTTAGACCTCTTCTTGGCATGAGTGGAAACCAAACAGCATTGTATCTCTACCTCATCTGCCATTGGGCAGAGAAAAAAAGAAAAGAAAAAAAAAGAAACTGTTGCTCAAGCCACATATTTCTCCCATGACTCTTTGCTCATCTCTTGGCAGTGATGATATGTTTCCTTACCAAAAAACACCCATAAATCAGATTAACAACCGAAAAGACCACCGGTGTCGAAGTTTGATGCTTGCACAGGGATTTTGCAATGTTTGTTTGTGTTATGTATCTGTCATTCACCTACTCTTGTATCAGTAACAAAAGCGTCCATTGTGTAATCTCTTCAAAACTGAGCAAAACACAGATGGATTAGCGCTGTTAACATCCGTGCCTCGTAAACGTTGGCTTTGGTCCGAGTTAAATTGGGATTTACACAGGGCGAGAGCTGCTGGAAAATAAGAAGGGGCTTGGATTATCTTTGACAGTGTGTCCCATTTCATCCTTTTTTCCAGCCTCTCTTTTTGTCATCATCACTGGTTGCAGATTGTTAATCTCCATGTGGCCTGGATAGGTCTTCATCCGTTGGATTACAGGACTGTCTTATTGCAGGCGCTGACTGGGGCGTATGGTCAGAGAGGGCAGCTGTTTGCAGGTGCATGTGATGAGGGCTTAAATTTGCTTCTGAAAAGCCCATTTACCTAAGAGGGTAACCTTGTTTTTCACGGTGACCAACAGGCACATGTTTTTACAAAAAAGAAAAAAAAAAAGAAAAAAAAAAACTGCAGTGAAGAAGACATTTACTAAAGTACACCATCAGACACATGGGCTTTCCCTCTGCTGGACCTTTGTATTTCAGGCGATCATTCTCTGCTGGCAATTACGCAATGTTTTTTCTTTTTCTTCTGTGGCCTGTCTTGAAATCCAGACATATTTGTGTATCTCTCGTTCTTCGCAGACTGTGCAGCGGGCACTAATGACCAAGTAAAAAAGACACGGGCACGGACTCGTCACCACACTGTGCTGGCATGGATCGTGACTGGTTCCACAATTCCTCCTCATCGCCAGAGACCCCCATTAGAGAGGGATGGCGCTTGGAAGGACATGATATGTTGGAGTTTTGAAAACGGCACAAAGGACTTAAAGCCGACTTGCGAGCGAAGGCAGAATTCCAGAAAATATTTGACTTTTGATGTTTGCACACAATTAAAACTAATGATTCAGGGTCACGTAATAGTAGAGAAGTGGAAAAGAAATCATTTACAGAGAGTAAACATAATATCAAAGACGTCAGCAGCACATACATTTTCACAACCATTCGTGTATATTTACCCCATTATTAGGACCCCACTGTGAACCCCTCCCTGCGGAGGAACAGTGAGAACTATCGACACGGTCATGGTTTGTTTTGTCTTGTTTCACCGGAGTCTTTGCCTCCGCTATTTTCAGCTGACCCTAATCAATCCCCAGATAACTGAATCCTGGGCTTTCAAGAGCCCCATTAATTAGCCCTTTCGCTTCCTTCTGATTTGAATCCTTTAACGTCATGCTTTTGCAGTAAATAGAGTTTGAATTTTAAAACATGCACCTCATGGGTGCGACTTAAAGGGGAATATTTAATCATAGCTGTCTAAATGAGAGGATCATATTCTTTTAAGTGGTACCGGATGACTGCTAATGAGGATTCGCCGGGTCCCTGCAGAACCCTTTTTTGTATTTGTTTTATTTGGTTTCTGTATCATTGCACTCTAAGGTCAAAGGGCAAGAAAACCCCCTAGTTTAGTATTGGGAAGTAACAGACACACACACACATATATGTGAGCATTTACACTACTGTTTAAAAGTTTGGGGTCAGTAACATTTTTTGTTGTTGAAGGAAGTTATTTAGCAAGGGTGCATTAAATTGATCAAAAGCTACAAAAAATATATATATTTCTGTGTGTGTGTGTGTGTGTGTGTGTGTGGTCCTGGTAAACCCCACGTTAAAGGGACAAAGCATTATTCTAAATCCTTGTCCTTGTGGGGACATTTTTTGGTCCCTATGACAGCTTATAAATCAAATTAAAACTTGAATGGTTTCTGTGACGGGCAGGTTTAGGGGTAGGGAAAGCCCCCATAAAACATGCAAACCCTGTGTGTGTGTGTGTGTGTGTGTGTGTGTGTCATTTATTTAATACATTATGGAATGGAATTTTATAATAATATCAGAATATACAATATGTATAATATATATTTAATAATAAATACAAGTATTTATTATGAATACCGCTTAGAAAGTAAGAGCAATCTTGATTGATTTTTGCAGTGTCTGTCCATTCTTGCAGTATAATCTCCACCTCAAACTTTATTTGGGTCATCCATGTTTGCCACCTATCATAAACATCTGCATTTAAAATGTCCCTTAAGTGTAGCTTGTAGAAAGTTTCTAATAATTAATCGCTAATATGCTTGTGATGTACGTTTATTAATCAGACCAGACGTCACAGGCCAGCAGCAGCCGCAAGTGCATCTTAGCGAACTTGTGTTTGAGCCGGTCTACACTCTTCCAGTTTTAGTGCGAGAGGCACGTTGAGCCCCAGCAATCCCTGCATAACATAACTGACATATTAATTAACCCTCCGCTATGCTGTCAGTAGGAAATAAGGCATCATGGCCCTCATGAAGGCTGTTTTAGTTACTAGACTGACAGGCCGGGTAATAGGCATCCCTGCAGTCGCCATGTCACCTCCCCGCAGGTCAACCAGTCTTAGTCCGGAGGAGGTAGCAATCACATCCACAATGTAGCGAATCAAAGAGGCTGCAAAATTAATGAGGGAATCAACGTCAAGCCAAGAGGGAAAAGGCAACATAAAAGAACCGGAAATGAGAGGAAATAAGCCCTCACTAATACCTCATCTAAGGAGATTCCACCCAAGTGGGAGGTGTCTTTTGTCAGAGCGCTTCTGCCCCGGTAATTGTTTTTGACCTTCAACGTCGTCATTTTTGTGAAGAGAGCTCTTTCTCAGATAGTATACCGAACGACAGTGCCGACGAGCTCAGAGATTTGTCAAAGCCTCTTTTGTGTAACGTGTATGAGCTCTGTAAGGCCGTTGTTCGGTAACGTACCTCTGCTTTATCAAGAGGATGAGCTGCATGGATCACCATTCCACTGTCAGGGGTTTGAAAGGACTTCAGGCGCGCAGTTTAGGCCAGAGAGAAGGATTTCAAACCAGTACACACCGAGAGTCGTCGTATTCGGAGGGAAGCTTCTTCATCAGATGTGCTTTCTGTATGTTGGTTAGCATTTGTTTTTTTGATTGCAGAATAAAAACAGGGGCTCGCTGTGGAGCGGTCCGAAATGCACTTCGGAAGTAATTACGTGAGAAAGAAGACTTACACGTTTGCGGCCATTTGATAACAGAATTGTTTAAAGCAATTTTTTTTTTTTTTTTTTTTTTTTTTTTTAAAAAGAGTAATCATCCGGCTCAGTTATCAACGATATACAGTATTTTTTTTACATTTTTGTATAATATATATATATATATATATATATATATATATATATACAGTATATATATATATATATATAGTTTATATTTTATTGTTTTATTATATACATGTGTTTAAGATTGTGCAAAATACTCATTGATCTTCTCACAGTACAAAATAAAATTGAAATAGAATTTAATAAAACACATTCTTTGAAGTACTCCTCATTTAATCTTCTCAGAACCTGTAAAGTGTGACTTGGAACTAAAGGCACACTTTAGACTTCAGAGTGAACTATTTTTGAGGTAATGAAGCGTTGCCAGTGATCGCTGTGAAGCTGCTCACCAGATCTCTTGGCTGAGCTCAGAACTTTAATGGAAGCACACCAGCAATCAGCGTCCTGGCTGGATCACAGTGACAGAACATGTGGCCTCAGCTTCAGATGTGTAATTAAGGTATACGAGCTGCGATTCCAAGAGGAACTTTCAGAACTCATTCCACGCACTTCAAATGTAAATAATTGTATTAGCATTCCCATTTGTTTACACATTTCTGCGAAATCAAAATTAAAAATGTCAAACACTGACTTTTTTATCACAGATTTTACCTTTTCTCTGTATGTTTTGTATTATTTCAACAATAACAAAAGAGCATATGTAAACAGAAAAGTTGAAGGTCATAAAAAAAAAAAAAAAAAAGCAGAAATGGACGTTTGGTCACAAATTTTGCATGGATATTTTTACAAAATGAAGATTAGTTAAAGATAATAATAGTTAAAGATGAATATTATTATTATTAGTTAGATACTAATAATACTAACAACTGTTAATAAACAACCTTTTCTCTCTCTCGTGTGTGTGTGTGTGTGCGTGTGTGTGTGTGTGTGTGCGTGTGTGTGTGTGTATGTGTGTGTGTGATTCAGCAAGGGTGCATTAAATTGATCAAAAGTCTAGTACTTGTGTGGTTGGTGATGTTCCTCGTTTAATACATAATATAATATAAATATGATTAAATAAAATAATATGCTATAAGTTTTAATGTTAATATGATGGGTACTGATTTTTATTTTCTACACTTTATTTTTGAATAATTTTTTTTGGTAATATGTTTTGTTACTTTCCTGCTATTAATTAATTTGTATTTATGTTATTGTTTCCAAACTGTGAAATAATCAGTGTTTTGTCTTTCTGGCTAAAGGGAACATGACAAAGACCCACAGCTGTTCTTCCAGACCTTACTGAAACTCAAAGAACGACAGCTGAGCTTTGAAGTTTCTGTCCTGGGAGAGACCTTCACTGACGCTCCAGGTACATCATGTGCTGTATGGATTAGGGATGGGGATATAATTAAGCATTCATGGTGTGATAACATTTCTTTTAGACAAAATTTTCCAGTTAGTAGCATATCATTTTTTCTTCACCAAAATGGTCTCTTTCTTTCTTTCTTTCTTTCTTTCTTTCTTTCTTTCTTTCTTTCTTTCTTTCTTTCTTTCTTTCTTTCTTTCTTTCTTTCTTTCTTTCTTTCTTTCTTTCTTTCTTTCTTTCTTTCTTTCTTTCATGGAATGATTTAGTTGTTTGACACCTCTGATGTCATGCACAAATGTAATTACATGTTTAACTTTGAAACAAATTTGTTAAGTGCATCGCTTTAGGTTCAAAGATTGTCTGTTTATCGCACACAGGCAATGTTTTCATTGGCAAAATACACTCCTCATTAGTCGACAATTATGTTTTAATATCTTTCGGACAGTCTTAAGTATTTATGGTGTCGTGTTCATTTCATTTATGTGCCCGCACACTCTAGCGCTGCCAAAGCGAGACTTACAGGAAACACAATCTCTTATATTGAGATGCAAAGTTTTATCGTGGCATGAACAGCCACGGGACCAAAAGAAATAAACAGATCGTAAAGGTTGCTCATGTTATGAAATTATGTTTACGATTGCTCGGAAGGCAATCACATTGAAACGGTTTTAATCTATTTTGATTTTGCTAATAGAATCACGTTATTGATTATTTGTGCCCTTCTCCGTTTTATGTCCAAATTTATGATGGGCCTTGCTTATTTTATCTCCTCGCAAAATATGACCAAAACTTTAAACATCCCTCTCTCCGCTAATTACTACACGTCGATATTGAGGCCTCTGTCCCTTTCTCCGTTCCTTCCCACTATAGACATCTTTTCAGAAGCCAAAGAACAGTTGGTTGACCACATCCAGCACTGGGGTTTCATGCCCAGTAAGGAAGATTACCTCAAAGCGCTGTGCCAAGCAGATGTCGTCGTTTCCACAGCCAAGCACGAGTTTTTCGGAGTAGCAATGTGAGTTTCATCTGCTGTCTGTCACAGAAATATGTTCTCTCCAAACAGAAAGTCACCACAGTGGTTTATTTATGTTGATTAGCACAAGTGTTGTTTGCTGCTTTTGTGAAATTTAGGAAAAGGTATTAGTTTCAGTCAATGTAGTCATTCATATTAGTGAATTACCACAGAATTCATAGCATCCCCCATTTGTTTAGCCTCCAAAGTTATGTGAAACTATACAAAATCAACGCTTGTACAGAAAGACTGCTCCATCATGCCGCGTTTTAGCACAAAATGTGAAGATTACCTTGAGCGTGTAATTCTCCAAACCCCAAACAGGCCCAGAAAAGTTCATGGCTTAATTGAAAGGTTGCTTTCAATCCCAAAGGCCTGTCCTCTCCTTCTGGGGTTGTTTCACAGTCAGGAGGGTACTGCGTGTGTTTTCGGAGCGACCTTTGAAAGCACCAGCTTTGATGTGTTCAGTATCGCCTGGATCAATATCTTCAGTCACCTGTGCTCGACTTTTGAAGAGTTTGTTAGATAATGCCCAGAGCCAAGGTAGCACTCATCCAAAGTGTGCTAGCAGGGGCTCGTTCCACACAGGGGACTTCAGTCACCCTTGTTCTCTACGCTAAATGTATACATCCTATTAGATGACAGCATTGATGCATTTTCCGGGCTGTGATATCGATTGGATGGAAACATCCTTTGCTTTGCGAGGTAACGGTTTAGACTCGCGTTCCCTCTGGGACTCTTACTACATACGGCTGAGGTTGTTCTCGATTTCATTAGATCAAAGTCCAGCGGAGAGGAGGAATAAGGAGACTCCTCAGCTGTGTGTGTTTTAAGTTTATGTCCTCAGGCGATGTGTGTGTTCAAACACTGATCAAACACCTGCTGTCGGCTTTTCATAATAATGTTGAACTTCCCAAAAACATCCCTTTTGAATTGAGCTGAATTGGGGTAATTGATGCTTGGGTGTTTCTTTAACTACGAGCACACCACAGGAGAATTGTCTCTTTTTTATGTTTAAGAATTTGGACAAATCCCACCACAGTGTCATTTTGCATTCCATTTTGCACTACCATTCTTTTGATAAAAATGACACTAATGTGTATAGTTAAGGTGAATGTCTAAAGCTCATATGTTATGCTAAGCACATGCACATAAATAACATTTGGACAATTTATAATTGCATCATTTAACAAAATAATATATTGATTTGAAATGATGCACAATATAACAATAGTAATATTTATCTTAATATTTACCCATTTTTTACTTCATCTCAAGCATACTCTTTACTGAGACGTTTGTATCCTCAACAATTAAACTAAATTTAGAAGAAGAAAAAAACTTTCTTGGGGAAAAACTTTTGGGTGTGAATGAAATTATGCCCCAACAAGTTGCTATTTAATTAATTTTTTCCCCCAAAATAAATACTTAAATGTATCATGTTTTTATTCACCCTTTGCTTAGATTATCAAAATCTTACATTTAATCATTTATATTTTTGGTAGATTTTAATATTTTAACATACAAAATCTGGGGAAAGTGTTAAGCAATGAAATATGTGACCCTGGATCACAAAACCAGTCATAAGTCTCACGGTTATATTTGTGGCAATAGCCAACAGTACATGTTATAGGTCAAAATTCTCGTTATCATTAGGATATTAAGTAAAGATCATGTTCCATGAAGATACATTTATTTTTGTGAGTGGATGCAGCACAATCGCGAACATAAATGGACAACAAGGCGATTTTCTCAATATTTAGATTTTTTTGCGCCATCAGATTTTCAAATAGTTGTCTATCCTATTTCTAACAAACCATACATCGATGGAAAGCTTATTTATTCAGCTTTCAGATGATATATACATCTCAATTTCAAAAAATGTACCCTTATGATTGGTTTTGTGGTCCAGGGTCACATATGTACATAAGACATTTGAAAAGTATAACGTGACCATAATAAAAAAATCTGTTCGTTTCAATAAAAATCAACCCCTGGGACATAAAAGTGCCTGAAGTTGAAACAACATCCACTTACTAAATCAATTTTGCTACAAAGGACTAATGACATGAGAAAAAGGCCGCAAGACCACAGAACTTGAATCACCTGCTCAAATGCTTTCGCCGATCAGTCCTTGCGTCTCATTGGTCAGCTCCACGCCACGCAAGGGGACTTTTCTCCACCGTGTTCTGTCCTCGTTATTGTGGAAATTAGCCTAATCTGATTAATTGTCAGCAGACGCCCATCCGTGCCCTCCAGAAAAACAGTAAGGCAGCCAAGCAGAATGATCGCCTAATTATATTTGAGATGAAAAGCCTGATAAGCATTTGCACGCTCACACATTAACTGCATTGACATGGAACTGACCTTAATCAGTTTCATACGACGGGCTGTCATAGACTCCAGCCGAGAAACTTTGATTTACTGTGTTCACTGCGAATTTGATCAGGGAAGGGGATGTTGACGTTGCAGAGTAGGTAATACTACACTAAACCTTCACTGTCTGGTGTTTGCTCAAGGACGGTGACTGTTGTGCTGTTGTTTTTCTTTTCCTTTGTAGAGAAATTACAGCTAGGCGATGTGTTCAATTTTTTCTCCAACTGGCTTATGATGCGTTGGAATAAAGAGATGTAAATAAAAATTGGGATGCAAATATATGAACCCACCAAAACAGCTCGAGCCTTTAATCCTGAAACTGCAAAAAAAATTAAAATAAATGTCTTTGTTTTCTTATGTCACAAATCTGAAGGTTTGCTGTTAGCAGTGTATGAGTGACCATTAAATATGTAATGATACAAACCACTTTGAAACACAACTTTGAGACGTTTCACAAAGGAGGAGATTTGTCCCATTGCTCAATCAGAATCTTGAAATTTCTGCCGTGAATGGCAGAGGGCTAATCGGATATTAAAATATGCATGGTTTTAGCATGGGAAATGAGATGAGGATCTGATGGTGAAGGGATAGATGGATAGACTCATTAAATATTAATACTCATTCTACAAAATATTTAAACAGCCGGTCATTTCCACTGCCAGCAATAGGGGTTCAAATGAGTTGAATCAGTTGGGAGCAAAGTTTGCCCTAGATTGAACTATTTGATGAACTAAAAGCATGAGATAGTGTGCAAAACTATGCCATAGTTATGAGGTAGCATTAGTTCATTAGGTATTTGAAGTATAAAAATGATTTGAGAATGCTTTGATCTGCTGTGTATAACGGTTGAAACTGATCAAGGTGTAAGTCCGGGGTGCCGCTCCATCTGTCAGTCGGTCAGTTGCAAAAATAATGATCCCTCTAGTTATGATGGCTTTGTTTAGTATTGGCAGCTGTTTTGGTTTGTCATCAGCCTCATAGTGCTGAACTTTTATGGGCGCTGTTTCAGAAATTTCTAATTGGGGAAATGGAGTCATTTGAATAGATTTGGTCAATACAGCACTGATGCACTATGGAATTGAACCTTATATGACATAAATCTTCTCTTTCAGGTTAGAAGCGGTCCATTGTGGTTGTTATCCCCTGTGTCCGAAGGCTTTGGTCTATCCTGAAATATTCCCTGGTAAAATTCTTCTCTCGTTTTCATGATTTGCCAGTGATGAGAAAACTGGCTCGATTTCATTTGCAAAAGAGGATTTATTGTCGCAGGCAAAGCGGCTATGTTCAACTTCTGCGTATAATGACTTATTCATCTTAAAGCACAATCGAAGAATTTGCCATAAACCATTCTGGCGTTTTTATATAAATAAATAAATATAACCACAGTTCAATAATGTACAGCATCACACACAGCATGGTGTCAGCTGAATTTTTAATGCTGAAAGTGCCTGCGATCTCATCTGCTCTTTGAGGTTTCTTACTTATCAAATATGTATTTTCCTCTTGTAGCAACATATCTGTATTCAACACCTGAACAGCTGTGCAAAAGACTACAAGACTTCTGCAAGCATCCACAATTAGTCAGACAACATGTTATTCAGGTAAATGGTGTTCATTTCACTGGAAATCAAATCAACCACAAAGATTTCTACAGAGAATTCTATATTTTTTTGTGCTTTTTAGTCATAAAACACTGTGATTCAAGGCTAATACATGATCAGTTCTCAATGCAAGTCGTGCCTCTTGCAGGAATCATATTTATAACCTGACTTTTTTTTTGTTGTTGCTCTAAATCCCGTTGAGATATACAACAAATCAGTCATGTCAAGCGCTTTATCGCCATTGTAGAGGTACAGCGAGATTAATAAAAGTCATCAATTTGTGGATCGCAAGTCTGTTATCAATGCTCCATGCTAAAAAATACATGCAATATAATCATGCACAGTTAGGAAACAAGAAAAATAAAGTCTTAATTTTACACAGGGAAATAAAATGCTTCCTGTTTCTTTTGTTTCTGAGGTCAAAGGTCATGCATCCACTGTATTTTGAGGTGAATTTGCCTTGTAGAATCTTAAATGCAAGATAAAAAGAAACCACAAAAAAGGCTACATTAAATATGGTTTGACATCGTTTACACCTTGTTTGTCATCCACAATTTTAATTATTGACTTGATATACACATTTAATAAAAAATAAATATACAATAAAAAAATGTCTCACTTGATGTCGAATTTAAAATGATGAGATTATTCAAATCTACATCCTGAAACGAAACCACTTGAGAACGACTACTTCACTAATCATTAAACAATCGGATTCCAAATCTGTCATAAGACTTTCACAGTTCTCTGCTTTTCCCATCTCATTCCCTCGTATTCTCTTTGTCTCTCTGTTTCCTAGGTGAACCTCAGCGCCTTCTCCTGGGACACTCTGGGGGACGGTTTCAGATCCCTCCTGAGAGCAGACAGTGACATGATGTCAACAGAGGAGCACGTGTCATGACTCGTGACCCCCAAGAAATACATTATGATTTAAAATCCAGCCTCATTGTTAAAGAGAGTTTATGACCCAGAAAACCTCTCTGCTATTATTTAAGAAAAACATGTATATGTGATTTTAATGTCCTCGTATGCCGGAAAAAAAAGCAACTTTATATTTGTGGTTAATGAAAAAAAAGAACAAAGTAAAAATAAACAATCAAAAAACCTGAAACCGCTTTCGTGTCGCGCAAAGGCGGGCCCACCTCATATTTCGGTTCATATCCATTTTTATCCTTTGTGCCGGAGGACTCCAGCCTGGAATTCTGGAGTCTTTGGTTCCCACTCCGACAGAGCGGCAGCCAAGTTGCGGCTTGAAACGTTGTGGGCTCTTGCTCCACCTGAGGTTGCCAGGTTGTGACAAAGTCCCCCGAGGCTCAGTAAAGGTTGATGCAAGGCTTCCCCAGGACTGTGGTTGAATCTAAATATGGTTCTTTTATTTTCCTTGCGTCGGAGACCTGGCTGTGCGTTGCAGCCGGGAACCCGCTGCATAATTAAGGGGGCATGGTAACTAGCTATTTATATGTGTTTGCAAAATGTAAAATCTGGGCAAACTAACAATGGCCTGTCAGATTTTCCATAAAGATATAAGTGTCTGCTTTCACATCACAGCAATGCCACAATCACACGGCCCACTTCAGGCCTGCCAACATATGTGTTATTAAAAGAGGCCTGACTTTTATTGCAGGAGTTATTGAAGGATTCCGCCTTTATTATCAGACATTCTCTTAATAAAGCTGGGGACTTTCAGGCGTTATTATATCAGATGCATCGATTTTTCAGGTGCGCCGGACGGAGGATTCGAATTAAACTCAAATATAATCACGCCGCCGTCTTCTCGCACGCAACTGAGATTAGTCGCATTACTCCTCATTAAGGAGGAGTGCTTCCTTCATAGCTCATAGAAAAATAGTCCTAATATCCTACCTCCATATGTAACGCATTTCATATTTTAGGGAGACAGTGAGACCTTTTTGTGCGCTGTGTTTTGAATGAGTCTACGTTATCATATATGATTTGCCTCTTTGTTAATCTGAAAGTGAATACATGTGACTTATGAGGAGCAGATGAATGTGATTGACTTGTTTGCACCTTATCCTGCATTATCATATGAGTTTGCCATCTACCCCGGGCCGACCTGAGGTCAGGCCCTAATGACGCCATAAAGCCTATAACCTGCCGTTTCGGCACAAAATGTCACCCCACATATAAAAAGTTAATAGCAACCTCTATAAAACTCAGTGCACATTAAACCGTTTCATTGGCCTGTTGCTGTTTTCTCACTGATGGTGTTCTAGGGAAGCAAATTTAATGCCGGCCGAATTCGATGGCAAAACAAATGGAATTAAGACTTGTGCGGTCTTCTCAACCCCCCCTTCCCAGCAGCACAGAGCTTGGAAAGCTGCCATTCATATTATATGGCTACATTGGTAGATATATTAATATCTGACAGGGGAATCGCTAAAGTGAATTGATCTGATCCAGCGTCAGGTATAAATACCCGTCTGTTTAAGGTCAGCTTAGTTTATGATATTCAGACCTTTGAACGTTATCAGATAATGGAATGTCAATTCGATTCTTGGAAGTGAAGGTAAGAATACTTGTAGCGTTCTCTCTGTCATTCAGAGCAGAAACTCACTGCAAATGAAACGCACAGAATCATCACAGCCTCTTCTGAAACCAGCAAAAGGATTTAGGAAATGGAAAATGGAAATGGCACTTTAATGAGAACCCTCAAGTTCTGAATTGAGCAAAATTTAGCGGTCACAGTGCAGTTTGAGCATGGCTGTCACCAAATTAGGAAGGATTTATTTCTTCATATGTATTAAATATGTATTTATTTTTTGCATTATTTTCGTTTAATTTCGGGAATGTTATTTCAACCTTCTAGGTCAACAGGTCAGTCTCTAATTATTTGCCTAACCCGACTGACTAGCACCTGTAATATCTATCACCTTATTTTTGTTAGTTCTTGTTCGTCAAATGCCATTGGTCGTATCTAATAATAATAATAATAGAAATAAATAACATAATTTTAAAGTAATTTATTTTCTAACACAAGGGAAGGTTCTTAAATAGGTTAGGCATGGAGTGTACATGAAGAGGCTTTTATTTTCTTTGCTTGCTGTTCGATGCAAGTTTATTTATTTTAGTCTTTTTTTCACACCAGCTCATGTTGTGGCACGCTGTCCAATTATACCATTACCAAGGGGAACGTGTGTACTACTGTTTGTGGTTATACAGTACGCTTGTGTGATTATATCACTTGTGTTTCTCCTCATAGGATGAGAAGGCGGTCCTGGCTGAAGTGACAGGTAGAATACTCATCTTTTCACTCCGAGTTTGTGTAACATTGCCCTGATCTATGATCTTAAAGGAAGACCGGAGGAGTGGATAATAGAGAGAAAGAGAGAGAGAGAGCGAGAGAGAGAAAGAGATGTAGTTGTCCTCGTATGACTCATTCATATGCTATCAATATGCTGCCATGTTCTCTTGGAGCCCAGGCTCTTTTTAATGGGGCCTGGTGGTTAGAACATGGCAGGAATCTCACAGGGACACTGTATTGTTATGCTTTCATTTACTTTTGGGCCCTTTCTTGCGTTTCTTTTTCAGTTTTTTTGCGGACTTACAAAGACGCTCGTTTCCATGAAGCTCTGCCAAGAAGGATGGGAAAACAAAATGTGGGGGTGGGGTGTGTGGGAGTTTGTCGGGGTTCGGAAAAGCGCAGTAGTCTCCAGTTATTACATGAAATCATTAGACGTGGAACGTCTTGGCTTACGTAGAGAAAACATGAAGGCAAGTTTCATACGGCTTTGTGCGCCCCTTGCCCACCGACCGCATGGCGTCAATAGAGCCCTTCACACTGGTCACAGTGGTTAGCAGACCTGATCATTTGATCAACTCATTTGTTCTCAAAAAAAATTACGATAAGTGTATATAAAAGCCATCCACAAAAGTATTAAGCTGCACAACTGTTTTGAACATTGATAATAATAAGACATGTGTCTTTAGCAGCATATCATAATATTAGAATGATTTCTGAAGGATCATGTGACATTGAAGAGTGGAGTAACAATGCTGTAAATTCAGCTTGCCATCACATGAATAAATTACATTTACAATATATTACAATAGACAAATTATTTGTTTAAATTGAAATATTTTGCAATATTACTTTTTTATTGTATTTTTGATCAAGGAAATGCAGCAAGATACTTTAAAAAACATATATACTCACTCACACACACTTGGCAAGGTCAAAATCCTTGCAGCAAACAATCTGTGTGAAATACTGAAATAAATACTTTGGCTTTTTTTTTTCTTTTTTTTTTTTGATTCAGTCACTTCACACCACGTTCCAAACACTCAAAATGCACCACACCTTTTCACAAGCCAATTTGATGGGAGGCCTTAATTTTGCACATATTAATGAGCAAAGCACCACCTGCAGTACGACGGCTCTCAAAGTGTGAGATGTGTTGCACAATGCCCATGCAGTGTCATGTGACCATGGGATCTAGCACAAAATAAATCTGGGCGTTCGCTTCGTGTACATGGCAAATATCTGCCAATAGTCTCCCCTGGGTTACTTACCACCTCAGTCCATCCACCCACACATTTAGATTTCTTGTTATTTGAAGCATTTAATGCAAGAATGAACTGAACATGTTTAGTGCTTACTTTTGACCAAGACCATATATATCACAGTGGTGAGTGTAATTAATTACTAAGCAATCTAATTACTGTACTTTTTCAAGGGAAACATTATTAAATTAAAGTAAGGGATTACTCTTAATTTTTCTGTAATTTGATTAGTTACTTCTGAAGAAATTGCATTAAATACTGCACAAATTCTGTATAAAACAATAGCGGATTTTCCATCAATGTTAAAATGTTTTTAATGTAACCTCCCTTTATACATTTAGGTCAGTTGAAGAATACTTTATGCAATTATTGTTTATTAGAAAGAATCAAATGTGCATTTTCGTGTCTGCCCTTTTATATTTAGAAAAAATAATAAGTAATACCAATACTTTATAGAGAGAGAGTAATTAGTACGGTAATCTAATTACTTAGTTGAAGATGTAATTAGTATAGCTAGTATTTAATAACTTTTTTAGAGTAACAGAGTGTGTGTGTTTGTGTGTGTGTGTGTGTATACACAGTATATACACTGTAAAAAATATATATGATCAATAAGTTATGACAACATGTTTTTTACATTGCTTTAACTCTATAAAAAGTTGAAATGGCTTAACTTATTATGTTATACAATATACAACTATGTTTTAAAGTCAGTTTAATGTTATTTAAGTTGAAATGACTTAACAGTCCAAGTTGATTTCACTTAAGTTGGTGCCTTACATTTGTCAGTACATCACACCCAAATGTCATCCTATATAATTGGAACTCGTGTCAAATAGAAGACACTCGAGTTCACAGGGTGTGTTTAACGTAAAGCTCTGACTGCATTAGAATCATAATCATGGCTTTTAGTGCCATCTTTTTTCTCTTTCCTTCTCATTGAAGCAATTGAGCATTCCTGGCATGTGATATTTTTTTTAGGTGTCAAGACATAATGACAAACGAAGCCAATGCGTTCAATACAAGATCCAAGCTTTCTGTAAACCTTTTTGTGAAGAAAAAAAACCCCAAACTGTGTTTCTTTTCAAAGGTTCTGAGATGAAGGTCTTGGTGGCCTGCCGAACTCGTTAAGGTCCCAGAGTGAAGCGCAGCTGTGCCAGAGAGGTCACTAAAAGCTGCAGCTCGTTTCACTGCGTTATTTTCAGTCGAGATTTAGAAAGACGCACAGCCCGCAAATCTGGTTTATGTCGCCCTCCTGTTCCTCCAGTACCCCTTCATCATTACTGCTCGAGATGCCAAACTATGAGGGATCTGATGCAGGGAAAATGCTACAAGGATGGATGGCTCTTCCCGTAATTACAGACTCTCTCTTATCTTTGGGATGGAATTAAAAACACATTCCATGCAGACAGTCTCAGTACTGGCCTGCGGGAAGCAAATAAAAAGAGACTGCTGTTCGAGAATTGGAGAGGACTTTGGCAGTTTGATTAGAAACCGATGTGATCACGCTGTACGTTATCTGACAATGCAAAGAGCCCATAGAGTGACAGAAGTAAAGGCAGAAAACTCACACTTTGTAATACAACATGAAATATTCTTGAAAGGCATATATATGTTTTACTGTTTTAATGAAAAAATATTTTACTTCAAATAAAAACCAATACATGAACATATCTACCATTAATAAAACACAACGTCACAATATAATAAAGCAAATACCTGTTGCAACAGCAAGTCTGCGCTGCTAGAAAATAACCATAAGATCTAAGGCCTCATTTATGAAATACTGCGTAGAAACCGTCCTACGTTTGATCTTACGATCAATCCTCCAATGTGCGTAGCTGTGATTCAGAAAACGAACGTGCGTACGCCTCTCTTCCAGATCTTGATCTTCAATGATCTTGAAATTGCGCAGCTGAATGGTTTCTGCATCTTGTAAACACAACTTAAAGTCATTAACATATAAAAGAGCACCATTCAACGTCTAAATGCTTTACTTGAGAATGTCGAGCGGCAATAATTGCTTAGATTTCCCAATACCTGCAGTCCTCCGACTCTCTGCCACAAGGAAAACTGCAAGTCTGCTTAGAACCTGACGTGGCGCTAAGCATTTTTTCACATCAAAGTCTGTTCTTATAAATATGACCGTTGCTGTGGAATTTAGTGTACGCACACTCGGAGTTCAAATCTGTGCGTACGCACTTTTTATAAATGAGGCCCCTGGTTTATCATCTCAGGTTTCTGCTGAATAAAAGTTTCACAAAAAACTGGCGAAAATTGCCTACATCCAAAATTAAAATGATCTAATACGAAATATCAGTATACAAAACCCATTTACAAAAACTGCTTTATTTCCCTACCATTTATATCATTACAAATATACAGCTTTTCAACTTTGTCAATTATGTTTTCAGGTATGATACAATGTGAAATTTGCATTATACAAAAATATAAATTTATATATTAAAATTATATATAAAATTATAGATGTGACTGTTAAACAATATTTTTCAAATGGCAAAAGGAGCAAGAAATAATTTCACATGGGTGTAACATCCAGCCAGCCAACATGTTTTTTTGTTTTTTGGCAGTCTCTTTCCAGAATACTCTGGGGTCACTTTACACACCCCCCGGTCCAAAGATCTCCACACATTCAATGAGAATGGACTCCACTATTTGGTTCTGGTACACCATATTGACTTCCATGTTTCCTGATTCAAACTCGGGCCACATGAGAGTCGGTCCAAACACAATGCTGACGCCCTGGGTTGACATTAAGTTTTCCTTTGACTTCGTCAAGAGTCTGTAAAACAGAAAAACACAGGATCATTGATGTAATACGATAGCAATGAATATAGTTTCTCGTGAAGATCCTTAATGGAAGAACTGACTATGGCGTACAAGTACAACCATTTCCTCCAAGCTTAAAGTGTGCACGTTTCCTGTCATAAAAACCTACTTAGAACATTGGTGACGGACCATCGGCAGGGTGTTTTTGAGGACTTGTGCCTGGTCTTTGGAGGCATCTAAGCGCACTTTTAGCAGAATGCCTCTGAGCTGAGGTTTGGCTGTGGTGGAGAGACAATCAATACTGGGGTATTGGAGGACTCTTAGAAGGAGCCAGATTGGAGCCCTCTGGCTCTGTTATGGGTTGAGGCCTGGAAAGGGAGGGAGGGATTGTGGTGGAGGGCTGCCTTCCAAGTTGTCAACGGGATCCTGACTAAGAGGTGGGAAGCAGGCTTAACATTTTGAAGTAAACTTTGCATGGTTTTACGGCGGCCCAGTCCTGAAAGGTACTGATTAGTAGTGTGTTGGGTTTACTGCACTCACGTATATTGTACCGTAGTGTAACCGACGTCCTGTGCCATCTACATTTATGGTCACATCTATCAAAATAATGGTCTACAATTATGCAATGCAATTCAACAATCTATAATCCCCATGTTGTTGTCAAAATACTCACGCACAGGCTTCCTCAGCTAGACACGCTCAGCTGTAAAGAGGTAATGATGGTGCTACATGTGACGTCCCTCCGCGTGTGTTATTAGGAAGCCATTTCAGTTGAGAAACACAACTTAAGAGGCAGGCCAAGCGCTCTCAATAATTCCCCATTAATGTGTATAATTAACCTCGGCCATTTCGTTTCCCCTGTACATCACAGCTAGACGCTTGTCCTGCCATGAGCATTTTAACCTAATTAGCGCACTATGATGTAAGGATCTCGGCTGCCATTGCTAATGGTCTGCTAATGATCTTAAGGAGAGAGACTTCATTTCCCGAAGTGATTTTTCAAAACATTAAATATGAAGCTTTTTGTTGAACCTTTTAGTGTTTTTTTGCTAATTATGCCACTGTGACACCACTATATACATGACCCCACCCCCCCACCTTCACATTCATCCCTGCTATCAGTAATGCCAGATCGATTAAAATCATGATAGAAGCTTAATTACAGTCATTATCATTTTCAATTACAGTATCACATATTGGGAAGTGCAATACAAAGACGCTTTCTATCAAAAAAAAAAAAAAAAAAAAGAATAAAAAAAACCCTGCTCTTTAGCCTGTAAACACAATATCATCAAAGAGAGCCATGTAAAGGAAATGACTTGTCTTGAGTGGCATAATTAAATATGATATATCTAAATTATATAACATGCACAAAAATGTTAGTAAAATAAAAAAAACATAAGCGTACATTTGAAAAAAAAACATGTTTTTTCATTTGTAAACATGTCAATGTATGTATATATATATATTTTTTTTTCTACTACAATAATATATGATAACATTGTATATATGTCTATAAATTATTATTATTATTAAAATAAGATTGTATTAACAATGTCTATCACCCAAAATTACCTTAGCAGCCTGCATACAAACAAAAACATGTATAAAATAAAATCTATAAAAAAAACATTTTTATATTTCTGTTTCTCTGTCGGTGTGTGTACCTGGTATTCCCTGTGTTATGGGGAACAAATGTCCCCACACGAATAGTAATACCAGTAATTTTTGACCTTCTGTGGACATTTTTTGGTCCCCATGAAGAAAACAGCTTAAGTAATACAGAATAATTTTTTTTAGGAAATATAAAAATGCAGAACATTTTCTGTGAGTGTTGTGTTTAGGATTAGGGGAAAAAATATACAGTTTGTACAGTAGAAAAATCATTACGTCTATGGAATGTCCCCATAAAATATGCAAACCAATATGTGTGTATGTGTGTGTGTTTATAATATACCCCATAATCATTTTAAAACAAAATCTTGTGTTCAAATAATGTCTATAATCTACTTATCCCCAGATATGTAAGAGAATGTATATTTGTACACCTCATCCAAATGAACACTTAAAGTAAAGAAATTTGTTGATTTGGAAAAGGGAAGGATGCAATCTGGTCCTCAGTATCTGGGTATTTATGGCAAAATGCGCTCATTAAACCATCAGCTGACTTGGAGCCCAGTGAAGTTGCTCTGGTGTCTGGGTAAGGGCCAGGCTGTGGGCAGCTTGACCGGAGGTGACTGCGTTACGCTTGGTTGAATCTGACAAATCATTGATATCCCGTACATAAGCCGACGTGTATGGCTCAAGATGCCAATGGTTATTAATTAGCATCTCGTTTGCAAGCGGGGCATGACAGGAAATGGAGGATAGCGCACAATGCCGTCATTCCCCGCCTAGGAGGCCAGTGCTAATTGGGTCAGCCTAACTGGCTCCTGAAGAATCATGGGACGAATAATAAATTGAGGTGGGGTGGGGGTTACAGAATCGCTCCAAGCTTTAAACTGTGTCATTTTCGTGGTATAAGACGACGGCATTGACTGAACTACTAAAAGAAAGGCTCGCTATTATCAGGGGGACACATTGACTTTGATTTTCCACTTACAATATTCAGATTTTTTTTTTATTTACTGTTTTTCATCATTCTTATTTCTTGTCTGCCCGATAAAAGGTAATAAATTGCTGTGCATATACTGTTGTTGTGGATATCAAAATTTGCACAGCAGCACTTCTCTTCAATCTAATTTAAGAAACACCAAACATAGATGAGAAGAATTTTTTTTTTCTTGGCTTTCCTGATCAGAGGTTTCTCCAGGTTTATTTCCCAGCACAAAGGCAAACGGAACCTTGAATTACTAACAAAAAACAAAACCTGTGGCCTTTTAAATCACTTGTGGTAAACGGGAAATATGAGCGGTGGTGACAAAACCACCCACAAAAAATGGCATAAATAGCACTACTGAGCAAGTGTACTGTTGAGAAAATCTGGTTGCCTTGACCACATCATCACAATGCGAGCACACAACTGGTTATTGAATCCAGGCTCCATGGACCAAAAAAAAAAAAAAAAAAGAACATTGGTTCCATGCGGGCATAGAAAGCGCCCACAACAAAGAGCTTTTGACTTTCACCACTTTTTAGATGAGCCAAGTCAGCGCAAAATATAACCTACAAAGGCATGACAGTAGGAGTTCAGAGAGACGCTTCAGTTAACTATACCTGTTTTAGAGGAGAAAGACAGGAAGTGTAGAGGCGAAAAGTGACATTTGAGCAGATATTGAGTAACAGCTGCCAAAGTTGCTTGACAAAACAAGCTAATTATGTATGCATCATTATCAATACTATTTTATGCATTTGTACCATAAGTTGCATGGCACCTACAACCTCTTTGTTCTTTCTTCATCTTACTCCAGACTACATTTGTCTTAGAAGATACAGATACAACACACACTTTAACCTAATTCACTGTGACCACACATTCCTTGCCTTTATTCATGGGAAAGTCATCCTGATATTTAGAGAGGGAAAGCAGTAGACAGAAACAAGTATGACTTAAGTGAGAATATAAAATAAACAGAACCACATCACTTGGCCAGGGTGTGGTGCCCACAAAGCAAAGCACTGTGCTTTGGATTCGAAGCACTTTATTGCTCTAATAGTGAGAGAAAGGAGCAGCGAGAACGTCGCTGTGGAGAAGGAACAGACTTGGTGGCACTACAGGGATTTTCAGTGTCACCACAAGTTCCACTGTAACAGCTTTTTAGTAAGCCGAATAAAAGCTGAATGAATTTTCTAATGCCGCCATTCAGTGAATTTATGGTAATGCTTTACCCTCGTGCCCGTGTGTAGATTTGACTACAGATTTAGAAACGCTGCAAAACCAACAGTGATTCCCAACTATGGGGGTGCAGTACTTTGTTGAGGTTAGAGGGGCAGCTTGTGTAGATTTACATTCACAGTGAAATATATGTTTACATATACCATCTGTAAAGACTACAAACTACAAATTGCAACAACAAAAAACCCTGCAAATTGCAAAGAAATGCAAGTTCAATACAAATCTGCAGTAATTAAAATATATAAAAGTACTACAACTACTACTAATAATAATAGTATAATATAATATAATAACAACCTTGATAGAGTTGTGGGAGTAAATAACACAAAAAAGCTCAAAACACATTTACAATGATGACATATAATAATAATAATCCATATTAAATGTTAAACATTGAGAATAATGTTTAAAAGTAACATAATAAATACACTTTTTTTTTTCATTAGCTGTGGCACATGCATTTGTAAAACTCATGACCAATACTGTAGAAGAGGAGGCAGTAGGTTTGTGTTGAAGCATGTTAACCATAAATAAAATAAATAAATAAAAATCATCAAGCTATATCATGGAATGCAGACCTAGTTTTCTTCAGCACATTTTCAGACTCTCCGAATATCACGTTTCCAGTCTAGAAATCGACTGTCGTTCATTGAGTGTCTCTCTCTCAGTCACACATTAGTGTTTTCTGATTGGGAGACCTGGCATGGGCAACCCAACAGACTTTAGCACTAGTGCCAAAGGGCATGTTCCATTGGGGGAAGGGAGGAGGGGGGCGCTCATCAATCTGAGATGAGTCCTGTGGCCCTCCTGTGCAGGGTGGTAAATGTGCAGAAGGGTAAAGTGGGATAGAACACCCCTCCTGGGAGATGGAGACTAGCCATATGGCCTTCTGGCTGTGCCAGTAGCGCTATCATGGACAAGGACTTGAGCGTTGACACAGACACACACACACACATACACACACATTATGGTTCATATTAAGTCCTCTGTTCATGTTGCATCCTGTTTAGTGAGGCCTTTCATAGAAGGTTTTCAGATTGGGCATTATTGTTGGTCTCACTGGAAAAAAAACTACTGAATGAAGAGAATGTCTTTGTAATTTATGGTAAAAACAGTACGTTCCTTTTATAGTCTAGCCTGGTTTTGGTCAGTTAGTGTTGCAGAGCAGACACAACCTGTGATTGGTAACTTGGTAGATAGTCCTCAAAGGGATTATTCACCCAAAAATGAAAATAAAATCCTTATTTACTTAATATAGAAAATCTGTCACTATTTCCTTCACGAAGAAAGCCTAGCTAGGCCATTAGATAGCTAGAGTGTCATGTAAATGTCAGAATGTAGACATGCAAAAAAGAAAAAAAGAAATGCCTAATGAGAGCTCATATGTTGAGACGTACAAAGAAACGAAGTATTTTTTTATTGAGCTTGACAATTATTAGTGAAAGGAGTGCAAGGTTTCACACCACAGAAGTTTGTGAAAAGTTTGCACAAACTTTCTGAAGCTATCAACAGATATCAATAAAGCTCAGATAATTAAAACCGACACAGAGCAAAATACAAAGATCTCACAATTGAACACAAATGGTCAATTTATTGTGTCAAATTTCTTACTCGTGACTTTCAACAAGAAAACTATCAACGTAGATGGTATCCAGCCACCTAAAATGATTCAGAGGCCCCTAAAAAGTCCTGTGGGACCTACTATTTAGTGTTATGGATGGAGACATACCTCCTCAGGTGGTGGAAGAGCAGTTTCATGGTGTTGTGGTTGGGTTTGGGGAGTTGATGGATCAGTTTCTTCATGGCTTGAACCTTCTGTGTGGGCTCCTTAATTTCTGTTGGCAAGAAAAAGATGATGAAATGTTTTGATTCGAGTATTGCTCCTTCATTTGAACCTCTAGGTTCAGAGAGAAGTTAATGTCTTTTCCATCACTTTTTCATTAACATAGCTCATCTAACATCAAAATTTTCCCTAATACTGGACCATTATCCCCCTCTCTATTAATTATATAGACATGCTCGAGAAGGCCACATGCAGAATGTGTCCCATTCCAAAATGCTGACTTACCAGACAGCCAATATGTACAGTAATCGAATAGATTAGTCCATTTATCTGGTTATTTCTTCTTACTTTTGGTATGTTTAATTGTTCATTATGTCTGTTTTAATTTTCTTTCTAACGTATGTACAACATAATCCCTTTTTAAGCTGCCAAAAAGGAGCAATCAGCATTTAGTCAAACTGTGTTATGCAGTTATAACCTTATGTAGTTAAGAGGCTATGCAAATATATTTCGTATAATTGCACGGTTATCTGGCACTATTACACTCCTCAGCAAAACTATTTTGATTATGCAATCAGTATTTCATGGATGGATGAAATTAAAGATGTTCTAGAAAAATAGTCCTGTCCATCTGTAAAGTCAAAGCGTATACACCCCTATAATGGCGTGGTTTTGCAGGCAGGTTTTCAAGTTTCCGACATGAAAGCCCATGCGAATGGTGCTAATGGTCCGCAATAGTCCACGTCCATTAAAAGCTGTTATGCTGTAACACAAGCTGTAACCGGTGACCTCCTGACCCCGCTGCTCTTTACATGTCAGATGGCTGATGACCTCATGGCAAACTCCTGAGAGGCACCAACCTGTGCGCTGACTGTTCTACATCACAGTCAGTACCTGACCTTTGACACTTTGAAGTTCTCTAAATCCATTATGATGGATATAGTAATGTAGCTGATTGTATTATTTCAAACACTGTTGATGTGAAGAAGATTGTATGGTAAAATAAGTAAAAGGGTAATTTATTGTTGACAAGAATCTGTAGGATTAGAGGGTATTTTAATAATTGAATCGATGCTTTTGATCAATATCATTATGGAACCTGAGCAGATGTTGAAATGGAGCTTTTACGGGGCCACCTGTGTGCACTCCAAACTCCCTCAGGTCAAATTTCACCGGAACGGATTTGTTTAAAAGAGTATTAACGGACCTCCAAGATTATAAGTCACAAGTTTATATACACTACCATTCACAAATTTGAGGTCGGTAAGATTTGTAATGTTTTGGGGAAAAAAGTCTCATATGATTACAGAGGCTGCATGTATTTGATAAAAATACAGTAAAAAAATAATACAATTTTAAAATAACGGTTTTCTATTTTACTATATATATTCCTGTGATGGCAATTAAGTCATTACTCCAGTTTTCAGTGTCACATGATCCTCCAGAAATCAATCTAATATGCTGATTTGGGGCTCAAGAAACATTACTTACTATTATCAACATTGTAAAACAGTTGTGCAGCTTAATATTTTTGTGAAAACTTATTTATTTTCATTATTCTTTGATAAATAGAAAGTAAAAAATCAACAGCATTTATTTGAAATAGAAATATTTTGTAACAATCTAAAAGTCCTTACGGTCACATTTGATCAATTTAATATGTCCTTATTATTTGTTTTGAAAGTCATATTTTAAAAAATTATTTCTGACCACAAACTTTTGAATCCTTTGCATATACGGTACATCAAGTACACCAAACAATTGTATTCTGTGACACATTTTGATTAATTAATATTTTCATACTTAAGATATTCATATAGAATGCTTACAAATTCTTTTAAATGGCGTTTTCACAAAAATTGGCTCACACCATCAATTTAAACATGCATACAGGCATCTACAATATACTGTTGACATTCATATTATACTTTTCACATGGGAGAGAAAGTTTTAATGCTGACCAAAGATGTTTTAAAGCATGCATTTTATTATAGCTACCCATTAAGGTTAAAAATGCACCATCAAATGATACTGTGCCTAGTGCAACTCTATTGATTAAATATCATAATAATAGAAACTTGCAAAGCTGTAAATCAATTATGCATGTCTACACATTTTGAAAAGAGCAAAATCTTCCTCCCTCTAAGAAAGCATCACTGGTTATTCCTACTGAGGATGGCTAACAGCTACACCATGCTATTCATGGGATGTGCTATGGAAGGGAGCTGGCAGTAGTTATGCCCCCAGTCTACTGTACTGCCCAGGATGCCCCCTGGGCACTAATGGAGCAGATGTCTCCGTGTATACACCGCGCTGGCACAGGCTCGGCGAGCAGATGCCCCTGTCAGATGCCAGGTCTGTCAATTGAGCACAGACAGAGACCATGTTCTAGGACAGAGAGTGAATCTCTGACCCGCTCCTCTAGGTACCACTAGCAGAGGGACACGGTTTTGTACTTTTCGTTTATGGAGTAAGTTACAACGTTAGGCCTCGCAATCATGCAAATGATGATTATTATCTAAATAATAATGTTTTAAAACAGTATTTTTAATGTCAAGGCCACATAATTAGTGAAACAATGTGTGTTATGAACTAGAAATCCTCACTACAGTTTATATCAACATTCAGTCATTACTTTATTTAAGCAATATCCTTTTTTTATGACTTTCTCTTCAAGCATTATCTCAGTGGAGGCCGTTAGCTTTCTTTTGGCTTTGACACTGCATGGCAGTCGGCCTGTAAAATATTTAATCTAGTCATTATTGCTGGCATTATTGCTGTCATTAATTACTTTGCCTTTGGTGGCTAGCATATTGGAGATGGTCCCTTGTCCTGTATTTTGGACAGATGGTGGGACAGTGTCATTAATATAAAACACGTTCAAAATGCCTACACCCTAAATCAGCATGAATTCACCATGGTAAGCATTACACTTACAGTGTTCTGATCAAAGGGGATTACTCATGTTTTGATGAAGGCATGCAGTGGGCATTCTTAGATCAAATCCATTATGCATGCATTTTATTTTTATAAAGCTATTGTGAAAGTACAGGCACACAAACTTATGTTTAAAAACTCGAATATAATAATATAATACCATATCATATAACAAATACAATTACAATTTAGTATGCATTTTAATAATACAAAATTATATGAAAAAAAAAACACAAAAGGTGCAAGGATTAATATATATATATATTCTAATTTAAAAAAATAGTGCACATTTAGCTTTTTTTTTGTGCATACATTTTTGCATTAATACAGAACTAAAAAATTTTTTTTAAACAATCGTTATCATTAGTAATTGCAGGCGAATTTGTTTTTCTGTTGTTAAATGACAAAACAGGATGTCACTTTTTGATATTATATTTCAGATGAAACATTTTTTAAGTACCCATGGCTGCACAAATGTGCCATTGCAGTGTAAACTCTATAAATCAAACTGAGAGCATCATTGTTTTGTGAAAAGAGCTGATGTACAGTAAAGAATAGATGTACTTTTGGTTACAAAAATCTGTGAATATAATCCAATTACAAACAATGAGACCATCTTTACTGCAGTACAGCTTTGCTTCTCAGGATAAGCCCATCTGCGAGCTTTGTCTGCGGGCTTCTTTAAGCCCCGTCAAGGCAAATATTAGCACACTGCAAATAGTCCTGCAGGTTATGATTAAGATTTTAAATGTATCCCAATTGAATACTTTGCTTTATGAATAACAAAGTCTTAGAGGATCGGCGCTGTAATTTATTAAACATGAAAAACTTCTTGATGAAATATAGAGACTGGGAAGAGATTTATGCGTTTGAAAATATTTCTGCATGCTAGCTTTGCATGGCAATGAGGCCACGTTGCACAAATGAGGAAAGCTGCATAGAATGTAAAGACTTGTGATTCACAGGCTGGAGTTTGAACTGTCAGCTGAAAGAGCATAACATCAGAATAGGCAAACAATTATGTTATGACAGATGTACTGTCTAACGCAGCTCTGATTGGTATTATTTCAGCACGTTTCATATAAAATAATGTTAAACGTCAAACTGGAAAATGTTACCATCTAGTTTTTTTTTTTTCAAATATGCAATTGGTCATCTTCAAATGTGATATAACGATACAGTCCATCTGAACGAACTTTCCAGATTACTACACAAACGTTGGATTGTGTGTGTGGGCCCGGAGAACAAAGCCACCATTTGTCAACAAGTATGTCTTCACTTTGTATAACAAGGCTAGCTTGTCTATTGGACAGGTGGCAGGACAATGTCGCTAAGATACCAGGCAATATGAATAATAGATTTAGTCCATCGTGAGCCAAGAGCTGGTGCCTGCCACATCCACAACAGGCACTGAGTGAAAGAATGGAAAATTAGGCCAACTGTTCACCTGAGGACCCTGGGAAGCCCAAATGTTGATTTGCGGGAGTGAGCACATATTGTGCATAAACATACATTGCAAGTGAGAAGATGAAATGTGCTCAGAGCTTCTCACAAATCGTGAGAGAAGGGGCCGTTTAAATGTTGGGTGTTAAGCCTGAAGATTACATATGAATAATTTGCCCAAACGTCCAATAAGCCTAAATGAGTTTGAGTTCCACAAAGACTTCCAGAAGCAGTCTGTGATTGGGCAGCTGTCCTAATTGAATGGATCCTTGTCCAAAGTACCGTTCCAGAGACCTTTAGTTAATACCACCCAAATAAAGGGCAGCCATGGTTAGAGAAGCTGTCCTCTTCTGACAGTGATGGACCAATACAGAAGACCTGAGCCACTCAAATATCAGCAGGATTCACTGAAATTGCTTGTCAGTGATCTGGAGAGATCAATGAAACAGGCTGTTGGACAGTTTCAGTAAATTAAATGCAAGACGAGCTGCAAGCTTCATTAAACCATTCCAATATTACAGACAGGGGAGGAGCTTAGTAACCTACATACTAGAAATCAAGACTTGGTGCCAGCAAGTTACATTTCCCAAGTGTACAGTGTAAACAGTCCTGTTCTACAGTAGTAGATTTGTCTCACATACTGTAAAAGGCAGCTAATACACACACACATATATATATATATACTTTTTTTGCATTTATATATATCTATATATAATTAATTATTATTTAACTGTAAAGGCCCTTGCACATTGAGTCCAAAATTCGCATCTGAAATTTTTGCACGTTAAAAAATAAATACGACCTCACGTTAAGTCAATCACATTTACACACTGCCTCCGAAACTTTCGTCCGTCATAAAAAAATACGGATCGGGTTCGATTTTCTGCGTTTTCGCATCTGTAGTAAGCATTTTGAATGGTGTTTTGACAATTCAGAGCCACCGAATCACAAATACCTAAAAACGCATATGAAAATTTCAGACTCAGTGTGCAAGGACCTTACCTTCTTGTTTTTTATTTTCTGCAAAAAGAGATCACAATACGTCAATGTTACTTCTGGTTCACTTGTCATACAGTACAAGGAATAGAAGGTTATTGTAATATATAAATTAACTCATTGCAATCCAGTAAAAAAAGTACATTTAAATTAGGTTACACTAATGATTTTTTTTAACCTATTCACAGTATACAGCACGACTAGTACAGTAAATGGTATTACCGCATACTCTGATTTGGTGAGACATGTTGCAGGTTGAACTAATTATACCTCCTGCTATTAGGGACCTTTTACAGTAATAATTAGTTGTCTAAACACTATCTGTAAGTGATCAGGCTCATCTTCTGATTAATTGGATACAAACAGTTTGCGGTGCTCTGGCCTACATGCGGCGCGAGTAAATATTTATTAGCAAATTACAACATCACCCCAGGCCTGTTCCCATTCTGTCTCACGCATATCTCCTTCCAGTGGGGATATTATAAGATGCAGTGCTAATAATGATAGCCCTGCGCTTATTACAGTGAGCGCACTGGCCTTTTAGTCCTTAGATCAAGGTTCTGAGAATATCAAATATTCATTGATTTAAACAAACTTGTGAAAACCAAACTACAATGCTAAAATAAAACAAGTATGCCGTTTATAGGTTGATTTCCCTAAACAGCGTAGACATACAGTAGTGAGTCTGTAGCACTAACAAAACATTGACGGGGAATTCTGGAAACCTGTGTGAAAACAATCATGATTTCTGGGATTCCGATTGGTCATGCTGACAGTGCAAAAAAAATAATATATACATTCAATTTGGAGGTGAGATCTAAATGGGTTACCTTCCAAAAGGTATGCTTTAAATTTGCTGTGTATCCTAAACCATGCCCCCCATGGGGCCACAAGGGAACGTTTTGAAGTCTAAAATTTTGAGAAAATGATTTTCGAAAAAATATTGTGAAGATAGATTGTTTTTGAAAGAAGTCACATATGCTCACCAAGGCTGCATTTATTTAATAACAAAATATATAGTAAGATCAGTAATATTATTACAATTTAAAATAATGTTTTTTCTCATTTTAATATATTTTAGAATTTAATTTACTCCTGTGATGGCAAAGCTGAATTTTCAGCATCATTACTCCAGTCTTTAGAGTCACATGATCCTTCAGAAATCAGTCTAATATGCTGATTTGCTGCTCTAGAAACATTTCTGATTATTATCAGTGTTGAAAACAGTTGCGCAGCTTAATATGATTGTGGAAAATGTGATACTTTTTTCAGGATTCTTTGATGGATAGAAAGGAAAACAATTTATTTGAAATAGAGATCTTATAAACATCCGATACTTTTGATCAAATAATGTCTCTTTGCTGAGTAAAAGTATTAATTTCTTCTTCTTTTTTTTAAAATACTGCCCCTAAACGTTTGAACGGTAGTGCAAGTCTTTATACATGAAAATATATACAGTAGCTATTTTATATATTTATTAGAAAGGGGGGTTGAGTGTGCTCTAAACTGATCTTCCGTCATTCCTGTTCACAGTGTTTAGGACCATAAAGCTGCAATTGTTCCTACAATGTTCTGAAATCTCTATTTGCTCTATACTTACTCTCTATTTACATGCCCATATACGGCTTAGTACATAGTTTATCGCCACTCTGTAGTTCACACGGCCACTAATCTGAAAGTGTTTGTTTTAAAACTAACAGGGCGTCAGAAAGCGAACAAGTCGTAAAACAAAAGTGCAGGACAAATGTTGTTTCAAGCACAAAGGTACATACATATATTTCAGAAGGTACGTGCCTTCCAGAAGGTAGATTGCCCAAGAGAAACACACTGGCGTCAGCTGGACGCTCGAGATGAGGCCCAGAGTTTGCTCTGTGCTGCTGGAGGGAGGTTACACGTGACACTAAGGCCGATCTGGTGACAGTTTCTGTCTGGACCACAGGCCCTGACTTTGCCCTCTGGCCTGAGAAATTCCCCCATTCCCCAAACAGGGAGTTTGAATGATCTCAGCACCTCCCTGTCAAAGAGCGACCCCTTTTGGCTGACAGATCTGCAAGAATGCGTCTAAGAGGGTCAATCCCAAATAACACAACTCAACCCAAGAGTGGCGAGCGGTTTAGCCATCCGTGGCTAAATTACAGTTAGGAGGAACTAAGCTGTAAACCATGAATAAGATATAACTTGATGTTGCCGTGGAATGCTTGAGCACATTTTGAGTATTCTGAAGTCTGGGAAAGGTAATTAATCATTCCTTGTAATACATTTTAAGGTTCTAATCCCAAATATTTATAACAATAACACTGATTTGATCGTATCGATTTCACTACTTACTAATGGCTTCCACAAACAAGTCAAAAAAGCGAAAGGGAAACAGGGGCTCTGGCAGTTCACGGAAAAACATCTTTAGCGCTCCGGTGATGACATGGATGTCCTCCCATTGGCTGTCGCCCAAGTCAAGCTCCTCCTCTGGGGAAACAGAGAGACAGAGTCAGAGAAGCCAACAGAGAGAATTAAAACAACAGTCGTTTGATGAGGAAATTAAAAAATGCTAATCATTATGTCAATGTTAATACGCCCCTTGAGAGTCGAGCACATTGTCCTGCCTGCATTTCACTGCATATCAAACCACACTGAAAATCCTTATCAAACAATTTGTGGTGCCTATTACAAACTAACTAATTCATACCTTTCAGCTAAGCCTTTAGAACTAAAACAATAATATGTCATTTAGATGAACACTGATGCAACTGTTGGCCTTAAACCAAGCACTGATAATAGATAATTACAGAATTAAACTCACCTTGGTCAACTAGGAAGCGTAGTTTCTGGATAACTGCCAAATTGCCACTCACCCTGTATATCCCATCAGCCTCCAGGCCTGTGAGGACGGGGTAAAGACATCTGTCTGTTAGTCAGCCAGGCATGTGATAAAAACAACATCCATTTTTTTTGTTTTTAAGGATCATTTTTTTGAGCCATACCTCGTTTTTCTACTTCGTCCACACACAACTTGACAAATCTGGGCACAGTGGTCCTTTCTCTCTCGCACAGGGTCAACATGTGACATCCAAACACTCGGTCTATGGAAAAATGTGTCAGTGAGAGAATATTTACAAATGTACAGTATAATGCTAAAGTAGGATTTTGCACTTTGTATTACAGTGTCCATGTCACAGGTGTTCATATATTAATATAAAAACTATCATTACTGTTATCAATAAAGTCACCTTTATGTATATAGTGATTTGGCTTAAGTAAGTTCAGTGATGGTTAATTGATGTTATGTATTAAAAAAATATTAGTTAATTTATCAATACAGCCGCTCTGGAGAAAACAGTGATGCCATCGTCCATCTCAGTTCAGTTCTCATACAATGGTGTCAATGCAGGCAGATCAATAATATTGTTAAATATTAAGTGTCCACAACTAAGCAAGCCAAAAGCCAAAGACGACAGAGGTGACCGTGGAAAGGAACCAAAACTTGAAAAAAAAAAAAAAAAACGAACATAACTAACTAAACGAATAATTAATAACATAATTAATGTAATTATTATTATTTATAATAATAATAATAATATAAATACAATAATAAATTTAACATTATTAATAAAGTAACATTTACAATAATCATTATAATTAATGTTATTTTTAATTATGATAGTAACAATAGATATATAGATTCAATGTATTTATTTAGTACTATTTGAAAAACAACAACAGCATTATTATTATTAATTATTATTATTAGAACTGTCAATTTAATGTGTTAATTTGGCACAATTAATTATGAAAAATAATGCATTAAATTTAACTTGGCATCTTAAAATTGTGTCACTCACTCATTGTGCAAGACTCACAATATATTGACTTTGCATTGTCTTTTCAATTATTTACTCGCCTGCCACCACAATGTCTTAAATTATCTTAATTTTGGGGCTTTTTCAATAAATATCTAAAAAGTATCTGTGCTTAATTAATCAGCATATCATGTAATTAATTAGATGTTTAAAAAAATAAATTATTGACAGCTGCAGATAATAGCAATGAGTAATTACAAGCTGCTTCGAAACTAATTGCAGATTACGAGGTGCAATATATACGAGCAATATAATGTAAAGTGTGACCCAGGAATTTCACAGATGAAATGCATAGTGAAATGTTTTGGGGCAGTCATATTTCAAAGATCAGAATGCTCCATAATGAGCACAACTACAGTTGTAAGCGTAGAGGTGTAAATGTCCTCATCATTTGGCTTTTTGAGTTCATATAGGACCGGGCGAGTTGTCCCAGAGGCTTCTGGAACATCAAAGATGTCCTGCTCTCATTTCGGCACCCGCGAGGAATGGGGGGAAGTGGCGATGTGCTAAATGCATAAATGACTGCAAGCAAGCCACCTTTGCATACAAATGCGCATTCAGAACTTTCCTAGAGAAATATCTGGCAGGAGGGGCATTTCTACATAAATTACTATTAAAAAGCATCGGTACAATATGGAACGTTCCTAATTTCAGACGGTTGTTTAGCGGGCTAGCTCGCCTTGGAGCTCTGCCAGCGATAGCTGTGTTAGGAGCCACCTGCGCTACTCTGTTAATCCCACAGTAGTTTTATTCATTCCCTTAATATTGTCCTCTTTGATCTACCATTTACCCCCACAGATACTACATTAAAGGGTCTTTTTGACACCAGAAGAAATTAAAGATATCATTACCTTTATCCGAGAGTTCCAAGTATGCTTAAAATATCCTTTAATGTTATGTTTGGTGCATGCCATGAATAAAATAAATTAGTTACAGTCTTTAAGAATTCGCATCAGGGATTGCTTGTTGAACTGGAATAATGTGTAAATGAAAAAGACTGTCTTGCTACCTTTTTTTTTTAAACTGGGTCACAGTTGTGTTTAATATGGAAACCATATGGGAGCCAAAATAAACGAATGTCCTAAGATTGCACATTCGTATGTCATCACGTAATATGTAACCTGCAATTGTGTAGCATGTAATTATGACTATTAACTGGGCTACAACTGGGCAGAGTTGTTAAATGAATTAGTAAAAAATGTTGGATTTTTGAAACTGATAGTTGGCAATGAGCATCACATTAATGTGTGGAGCGCACATGTCAAATCTTTCACCTTTAATAAGGCCTTTTTCCTGTAGCGTTTTCATGGAGGGCCGTCTGGAGATGAACTTCTTCAGTCTGTTCTTAACTCCATTCTTGTCCGCGCTGTCTGAGGCGCTGTAATTCAGCTTGAACACTGTGCGGGGGATCAGAGGAGACACAGGAACAATGCTGTCACTGAACACTCGCCACATTCTTTTGAGGCTGTCTTTGTGCAAGTCCTCCTCATGCAAATAAGACTGTCTCCTTTCTCTACATTGTTCATAAGCACACCAGAAAAGCTCCTTCTGTTGAAATATTCTCCAGTGTACGTGAATATCTCATTTCACAGCATTTATTTATTGATTCCGGCCAATGTTAGTGTCAATATTACACCATCTTGACAAGTCCAGTGATTAGTATGTGACTAGTGAGCGTTCGGAGCTACTGCCCAGTATTCGGTACAGTACTAAATTAATTCTCTTTGATACTCATTCAGGGCAGAAAATGCTGCAATTACCAATGACAGAAGCGCTTGGAGAGTGTCAAATAGCTTGTAATTTATAATAATGATTGACAGCGAGCAGACTGAATCCATCTTACTCAACATCCCACTGGAGTTCCAAACAGTCGTATATATTGTCTGAAATTCAGCTTCTGTTGCTCTGTCTCATTTGGTAAATGATGAGATGAGATGTGGTAACGTGTCTGCATTTTATTATAGTTGTCATGTCATTCCAGACGCGGATGTTCTTGTTACAGTAACCTAACTGCATTTGGTCAAGGTGCTGCTGTGCTTCCTGTTCAGAATCTGACCTTAGTCGCACAGAGAAGGAAGTGATTAAAAAATGAATCGTAAGAATGAATCGTGCAAAATCATGTTCAGGTCACATTTCACCCCCAAATCAAAAGGAAAATAGGAAATTTTATTTTGCTTAAAAATAACGGAGCCTTTTTTTAAGGACCATTATGATTTTTATATGGTAGCATGACAAAGTATTGATTAATTACAATTAAAGGGGACATATGTTGGATCTAAAAGGAACATTATTTTGTGTATTTGGTTTAATGCAGTGTTTATGCAGATTTAGGTTAAAAAAGGTCATTATTTTACACATAATGTACATTATTGTTTCTCCTCTATGCCCGCCTTTCTGAAACACGTACATTTTTACTAAGCTCATCGTTAAAAGCGCGGTGTGCTCTTATTGGCTAGCGATCCAGTGCATTGTGATTGGCCCAAAAACAGAAATGTCACGTCCCTTACCATATTTGAAACATCAGCCCCCAAAGCAATAATGATAGGTGATAATGTTGGTACTACTACCTTATCAATTCGAGCCCAAATCTGAACCGGAAAATGCAGATGACCAAGCAGATCGATCAACTTTGCCTGCGTGACTGGACCAGATCGTATCAGATTGGTAAGGTTTTATTTTCATTGGGGACATAATTACTGATTATGATGACTTATACGCTGTCTTTTTACGCCTCTCGCCGCGCTACGGGTGTGAGAACACTATGTAAACATAAATGTCTGCATTTGTGATCGTAAAAATGGCAAGCAAGCGCTACTCTACTGCTCAAAACTCACGATTGAATAGTCAAATTATTAAAATATGAAAACATACTTACAGGCTGTGTCTGTAAATTAGAAGCACCAGACTGTACTTGCAAAGATGGAATTGCCCTACTTTTTAAAATCAGCCTTTGTGCACAGCCGGCCTTGTACTCTCCCCGGTTCTGGATACAATCCTCCGAAATGTTAGTTGTACAACACGGAAAAGTGTTTTCTAATTCTGTCCTCTTTTGGAAGGCCAAACAAAGTAGTTTGGCTTTCACAACGAAAAACACAGTGTGTGGCGCCGGCGGCAACAATAATCAAAAACGAGAATAAAAGTTACACCTTCTTTCTTTGCGTATACATTTGGGTGGTGTTATGAAACTCTGCCCCCACACACTGACGTAGATTTGTGAGGGCGTGTTTGAATGAAGCATTTTAGGAAGACGTGGCTGAGCCTCAACTTTTATAAATAATATATTTTTAGGTTTGACACTTTGAGCTTTGTATCTCTGCAGAACAGCTACATAACACACTAAAAACATTTTTTTTTTTACTGAAAATGTGTATATTCTCATTAGATTCTTGTTTTTGTGAAATCATTTTTAACTATCTAAATACTAATTAACATAAGTGAAAAAAAAACATAAATAATAATATATATAACAGTATTGAGAACAGCTTAATTGTCATGAAAATAAATACTAATAAATAAAATAAAAAATTCTTTGGATTTTGGGGTAAAATATGACCTAAATTTCTTTTGGAGAAATAAAGTCTTTGAACAGACTGTCATCTGTACTGCTATCTCATTAATGTGGATATTAAACAGTGGTGAAGCGAGGCTGCAACCCCGACACACTCACGGTTTCTGAACTCTCTGTGCTGATTGCCAGTTATCACCTCTCTCACTCTTTCACACACTCACACACAAGTGTTACTCACTGATGGAGCGTCTGTGTTCAGACTTGGTCTCTTTTGGTTTAGGTTTGGTGGCTTCACAGGTTCCTCTGGGCAAGCATTCTGTACTGTTGGATCTGTTTAGGGCCGCTCTACCACAGCTCTTGCCTCCAGCTCCACTCGACTAAACCACAACATCATATAAAAGATTCATCAGATAGATGCAGAAATAATATCAATAAAATATTGCTCATTTATACCAGTGTTAGATGCTTATCATTAGTGTATTTAACCATTTTTTTACCTATTCCAATTTTTTAAATATAGCCCTTCATATAAAGTATAGGTAAAGAGTCACTTCCCAGATCAGTCCATGTTAAAGTAAAAATGTGCAAAAAGCTATTTTGTCTTTTAAGAAATGACATACCAGACCGTCCACTGCTTTCTTGAGGGCATCATGCCATTTACAGATGGTTGGAAAGTGATCCGCCTGCAGCAAAAACTCCTGACCATTTAGGGTGGTTATCTGTTGGTAAAAGAGGGTTGAAATTAAAATTGAAAGAGTGGCATTCAAACAAATACAGCTGGCAAACTTTGTGTGAACAAGTTCTTTGTCTGCCATAACGGACCTGTGTATAAACGGAGTAATCAAACTGTATCACAATCCTAAAATTGAACAGAACAATTATTTTTGTAAATGTGTCTACCTTCTCCACACTATTGACGATTTTGCATATTTGGTTTTAAGCTAAATCTAAAATAGTATGATATTTTATTGCTGGCATTTTCTTATCTTTCTTCTGTGTAACCAAATAAATATTGGGTTTACATCAGAAGGAAAAAAGTATTTCAAAAGTTGGGGGCAGTATTTTTATTTTATTAAGAAATTAATACCTTTATTCAGAAAGGACACGTTAAATTGCACAGAAGTGACAGTAAAGACATTTATAATGATACAAAATATTTATATTTCAAATAAATGCTGTTCTTTTGAACTTTCTATTCATCAAAAACAAAACAAAACATTTAAATAATAAGAAATGTTTATTGAGCAACAAAATAGCATATTAGACTGATTTCTAAAGGATCATGTGACACTGAAGACTGGAGTAATGATGCTGAAAATTCAGCTTTACCATCACAGGAATAAATTACATTTTAAAATATATTAACATAGAAAACAGTTTTTTTAAGTAGCAATAATATTTCACAATATTACGGTTTTAAAGTGTTTTAACCTTGGTGAGCATAAGAGACTTATGAGAGAAATGTGGATTTGGTGAGCACAAGAGACTTACCAAGTCCAATCTTTTGAACGGTAAAGTATAATATAAATATATGATATATTATTTTTTATTTATTATTATTTATTTAAATTCCATTGTAAATCAATAATAAACATTATAGGAAAAAGTTAGATGAGAACTGAGAAATTTCAGATGACAAGTTATTAGTGTGATACCTGACTAAACATTAGACTTATTTCTCGAGACTGGCGTAACGTCACATGGCACAGTCGCATAGAATAAGTGGCATTCCCAGAAGAATGCAAGCAAACACCAACGCTAAGGTCAGAATTGTCAAATACCGTTGCACAGAAGAGATACTTGTTATTTTAAAGAGAGCTGACACTGCATATTTCTAAAAACCTAAAATCATTTTAGAGTGGTCAGTCTCTAAAAATACCAGGCCGGATCACAGAACACACCACAACCCCCTCCCCCCCACACACACAGTCACTACACATAGACGTCCAAAGTTTTCCCCGTTTAAAACAGACTTTTCTGACTTTGAGAGAGGGTGGCAGGGGGAATCACGCAGTCTCTTTGGGGATGGAGTGAATACAGAGGGAATGGTTAGGGGCACAATTCTTGTCAGAGTGTGTTTGCGATCCCTCTATTCTTCAGAGTGGAACATCCGAGAGAGCATGTTTGTTCTGAAGCTCCTTCTTTCCTGGAGGGTGCCTGCGGACATGACAGTAATAGTTTGGAGTGGGGTGGACTTGTTGGAATCCTCATTGGCGGTTTGAACGGGTGAAACAGACCCACTTTGATGAAGGATATTTGTGCTGCAGGTCATAAGAAACTTTCAGATGGCAGTTTCACATCTCTTTCTGGTTTTGCTCGTGCAGTATCAGTGATCCCCTTTTAATGCAGATTCGACAGATATTTTATACATGTGACACAACATTCTTTTCGGACATTCAAAATTAAATGAGCCACTGACGTATTGCCGTTCCACTTTGATTCAGAAGACAGCACTGATAATGTTTCACAACCCAGCACGCGATGTATCAAATAATTCAAATAGTATTTCAAAGCCAAACCAGCCTTAATAAATTCAACACCAAAGCTCGATTAAGTTAAACTGAAACACATTTTTTACGTCTTTCAAAATAGCACATCCTGTAAATCAAGCTGTTTCAAAACCAAACGTCACATTGGTCTTTGATTTCATGAAGATTATCTGAGAGCGTTAGCTGATGAGTCATGAGTTCTGTCCCCTGTTTCTAAAAAATTATAATCATCTTTCCAACTATCCATTGCTATATTCACCAATACCTCCCTGGAATCAAGCTCTCATAATTTATGCCATGTTTCATCTCTGCATGTGGTGCTGCCCATGGAAAAGAAGGGCCCATAGATATAATGCCAATATTTTTAGTATGTCCACATATTTCTATGGACATTTAATGCTGTTATGGGCAGCTTACACAACACATCTTGTACAATTCATACTGCAATATTTATGATTTTATTGCTGCACTGGGCTTAATGCTGTATATATTTTTCTAAAATCATATCTTTCTTCTCCTAACCGTGAACTCATATTTATTTTGTATTTAAATACCGTAGCTACATATTTTTTCTTCTTACTTTTTACAAATGCACTGACATTTCACTGTCTTTGCGTCACTGTGTATGTGAAATTAAACTTTCAACTTAAACTTGTTATTTTGTGCATTAAATATAAGCGAAAGTAACTCAATAGGACCATTACAGTGTAATATTACATAACATTGCAATTCTGTATTTAACATTGGCGAATTCATTAGAAAATCTCAGTGTTTTGTTACTGCCAGTAAAAATAGCCCTGGATAGCTAGACAACTTCTTATCAATGTTGTTAAAAATAACAACCACGACACAAAATAAATTTTTTTTTTAAAATGTTGTGAAAGAATATTATTGGTCAGGAAAAGTAGCTGATTGGAAAACTGGGACTAGTAGAAAGTTTGTGTTGTGTGAGTGGAAATAAGAAAGAGTACAACATATAAAAGCCCTATGCTTTTAATCACACTGTTTAATGAGGAGGAATTTGAATATCTGGGCTCTCACTTTGACTCTTCATTAATGTTTAATTATGCAGAGCAGTACAAAGACCAGAATGCCATTTGTGACTTAACATTTGTGTTTTGCTGTTAAATTAAACATTAATTTGAAAGCTACATAAAGACACAACTCAACTTTGAAGCGCATTAGATAGTAGGGTTAATTATCTCCAATTTTGCACAACTCCTGAGATGGGTCTGGGTTAGAGAGCTACTGGCTTCCCAGAGAAAACAAAAGCAAAATCAGAGGGAATGGAGGAAGATGCACTGCATTCCCCTGATGCTTTCTCACGCACAATGTTTAATTCAATGGCTTAGGCTGCATAGGCCGCATTAAAAATATTAATAACAACAATGACAGAAACAAAATCTTCGTAAAGTGTTTCACGAGTGGCAATGCTGTTTCTGTAACCGACATTCACCAGATTGCAATTTTAAATGAGCGAGCTATTCTCGTAAAGGATTGAACCATCAGTCGATTTGATTAAAATTGTGAGTTGTAATTTGCTAATACAAAAGCTTCCACAACTGAACAGCTGAATTGAAATCCAAAGTGAGAAATAACATAATAATGATCCATAAAAGCGACCAGGGGAAGATGTCACAAGAGCTTTTGTGTCAAAAGTACTGTTATACAATGTGTTTTCTCTAGCAGTGGTTTTGTAGGTTGGTTTGAATTAGGGTTCAAAACCCTCTTAAATTGAAAAAAAAAAGAAAAAAAAGGGAATTCTTTGTTTTTTTCTGGGCAATAACTATTTGTACTGAGGCGTTGTAAATCGTATGTTCTTGCTAAGAGAGCGTCATTTTGCTGCTCTAATCTCCTTTGTAATCTGCTGTCTGAATCTCAAATCCTTCCGTTCATCCCATGATTATTACAGAATATAAAGTATATTGTTTGAATACTGAAATTAACGCTCAATACAATGTAAGCAGCTTTGAGGGCAAGCAAATACCTTTCTTTCAACTCTCTTGCAAAGTGGTCTTAAGAAAAATATTGCGTGGTTGAAAGCTTAGAGGTGCAGTAATATATTTAATATCTACGTGCTTGAAACTACACAATGTCTATTTTCTACTAGACTCTTGTACTGTATATCACAGGAGTGGATTTTTCAACTTAAAGGTGACATTAAGGGTGTATTCGCAACTTTTTAGCATAAATCATTTACTACATTTCAAATGTCTTTTTACCCTTTTCTCATATAATATTATGTATTACATTTTAAATCTAATAATCTAAACAATTTCTAATAGCTTCAATTAAACTTTTTGTACTGAAATTACCACAAAATGTATTGTGTCATTTCCGATTTAACTGTAATTTTGTGCAAAAAGGGTGACAATTATTGAATTATGTCAGCCATTTTATTTTAGTCTAATACTATAAACATCATTTGAGATATGGTAAATAATAATAATAATAATGTCTCATAAAAAAAATTAGGAGAGTGAAAAGTGTTTTAAATGAAGAGATTTAAAAAAATTTGAAAGAGAAATGTCAACATTTAAAGTACTTTTTAAAAACAGACCTTGCATTGTCCTAACATTGCTCACAAATGGCTAAATACGCTACGCCTGTAGCCTGCAATTTGATGTCATTTGGATCAAATATATTTTGATAGTAAGTCCAGCATTGAGTGTTCCACTGCCGTGACAGTCAGGTTAAGCCTGTTTACATGTACCGCAGTGAGTGACAATCTAAACAACATTCTGTAATTACACAAAACATCACTTCATTAGCTCAATTCTGTAAAGTGTCCTTTCAAAAGCAAGATACTTAGCGGTCCTTCTAGGCAAGCCATTTGAAGAGTCAGATCTCTCCTACTCACTGTAAGCCTGTCAGTCTGTCAAAATCTGCAGTAAACATGCCCGAAAGGTGCCGAGTGCATGAGACACGAGATCTGACAGTGCCTGGCCAAAGATCTTCACTTCCACGGACAGTTGAGGAGATGGTGTATGGACATCAACCACATGCTATTTAGCACAGTGCCTATAAACATTGCAATAAACCTCCACTGGCCTTGTTCCAAACAGTACAAATTGGTTCATAATTGCTGCTTATTCTCTGCCCACTTTTTGAGGAAGGATTTATTTATTAATTTATGTTGTTCGCCCTGTCTGGAAAGGATTCCCCCTTTTAATTCATGTTCAAAGTGTGTGTGTGTCAGGTGAAAGGAGAGTGCAATGTATGAGATTTAGCTCTGCTGTCTCTCCAGCTTGACGCCACATGCCAGAATATGATATTTCAATCAGCCTCAGATGTTTCCTCTTGATTCTCAAACACTCATGTCAGGCAACTATTGTCAATAATACGAGGCAGTTGTAAGGTCTTAGTGCAGTCGCTTTTGTGTAACAGGATTGCTGGATTTGATAGTCTTTTTCACGCAGGTGACGCAAACACGGATGCGATGAGAATTGGATTTCCATTGTCTGACGTTTTTTTGTTTCCTGCTGCACTGAAAACTGATAGGCTGTGTGAGAAAGGACTTTGGTGTTCAGGATGAATGTTTTGGAAGATAATACTTTTCCGTGGGTTGTTTAGTACAATGATAATATTTTGAACGTGTCTTTTTTTTCTCACAGGTAAGACGTAAAGGGTTAATTTACCAACAAATTTAAATTCTCTCATCATATAATTATTATTTTTTATTTTATTTAACAATAATAATGCTGGTTACAAACCGGCATGACTTTCTTTCTGCTGCGTAAAACAAAAGAAGATATTTTGAACAATGTTTTAACTGTCCATTGAGTAAAGTTTGGGGTTTGGTTTGAAATTTGTTAATCTGAATATTCAAATGGTCAAATTAGAAGTTGTGAGGGTTCAGTCATACTTTTAATTCTGTATTGAATTTGATGTGATTTGCATAAATGTGTTTAAATCCACACAGGCTAAAATCTGTTGTTTCAGTGGTCTTTCTCTAAAAGAAACATGGTGTTCTCAGAAGCACTAGAGTATCATCGGTGCGTATGAAAACCGATTGAGTTTTGTGGGAGCTTTGAAAGTGATAAATGCATATGTCTCCCTTGGTTCATAACCCTTTTAAATGAACCAGAAAGGCTGTGAGTGTCAAACTGCTGAACAACACCGTGATGAGAATTTCTAGTGAAGTAGAGTCTTAGTTCTTTTACTAACTTGTTGACTTAAATCACAGTAATACGAACGATTTCTTGACACTACCAGTCAAAAGTTTGGTGATTTTTTCAAAATAAATTAAATTATTCAGCAAGGAGTGGCACTAAAGATATCTGTAATGTGTTTTGCTTCAAACAGATGCTGAACTTTCTAATCATCAGATAATCCTTTAAAAAAAAAGTATCACGATTCCCACAAAAATATTAAACAGCACAACTGTTCTCAACATTAATAATAATAACAACAAGAAGTGTTTCTGGTGCAACAAAACAGCATATTCCAATGATTTCTGAAGGATCATGTGACACTGAAGACTGAAGTAATTGCCATCACAAATATATTAACATAGAAAACAGCTATTTTAAATTGTAATAATATTTGACAACATTACTGTGTTTATTGTATGTTTGATCAAATAAATAAAGCCTTGGTGAGCGCAAGATCTTTCTTTAAAAAATATCTTACCAACCCAAAACTTTTGCACAATCCCTTGGTGCACAATTTCCAAATGTATGGCCATTTTAAATATGTTAATTTGCAAACATGCTAAATAAAGCACCTCCAGCGTTGTGATTGAGGTTCAAGGCTGCTAAGTTTCAACTGATAAATGCTGTAATCCTGGTATTAGTAGAGATATAAGGATCTGCACCAGCGTTTAAGGTTAATATCAGCAGTGACAGAAGCACAAAAAGGAATGAAAGTCAACTCCAGATGCTTAAGACACTGATCAAAACCTCCAATGAAAGAACGTGAACTTCCTTAATCACAACTATCCCTCAATCTGACACAAGTGTTTTGTCTTGCTCTAAGCCTCACAGATCTTCGAGACCTCGGCTGAATGCCTCACAGATTGCAAATCTAACTCTCCACGCTGCTGAATTAACGAGCCTGCACACTAATTTCTAATCCCGGTTGAGGTTGATTGACAGCGGTGGCAGACTACGAAATGGCTTGTACCATCATTACAAGCACTTTTTTCTGTGTGAGAGTTTGGGATTATTTAAGATTACTGCTTAATGCCTTTTTAATCTCTCCTGCAGAAAATAAAAAAAAGATTTCTGGGGAAAATACTGGACAGCAAGTACAGTGGCGGTGATAAGATATTATAAGTGCGCAATGAGATCAGAAATCGGCTTTTTATCCTCGTTTTGCCTCATTATGAGAGCTAACTCTGCTATCAATCTATTGATAAGCATTTGGCGCACCCAAAAACACCAGGCGAAAGATTATCTCGCTTTAGATAAGTCCTAATAAAAAGTCTTCGAGACAACAATGACTGGACAGAAATGTCAGGAAATGCTTTTGGATGTTAAAGAACTTTGCATCCTGAAAGATCCATCCAATCACTGGTATGCAGATAAAAGACTGTGTATTTTTTCTTGAGGGTTTTTAAGAGGTATGACACCAGCTTCAAGAGACAATATCAAGCCTGCATGGTGAAAGTGGACGCTAAGCTCACTGAGCAATTAGGTTTCTTTGTAGATGTTTCAATCCTTTGAGACTTCATAAATGTATTGAGCAGTTTGGTTAAGCTGTGATCTTACAAAGTTTGAGCTGAAAAAGGAAGGATAGATTATTAAAGATGAAGCACGAAGCCTAAGATGTTATTAGAAGTGAAACCTTGTGACACAAGATGAAGAACGATGGCAGTTCTGGCAAATCTTGACTATTAAGATTTACTCGATAATACGCATCTGTTTTATATAGCTATTGAGATTACGGTGCATTTATTAGTTTTGAATAGTTTTCCCAGTAACACATTACAATAAGGTCTCATTTGTTAACATTAGTTAATGTATGTTAGTTAACCTTAAGCAATACATTTGTTACTGTATTTGTTCATTTAGTACAGTAAAAAGACAATATCAACATTTGATATTAATAATGTATTAGTAAATGTTGAAATTAACTAGTGCATTATCAGTTTATGTTAACTAATGAAACCTTACTGTAAAGTGTAGCCGTTTTCCCTGTTCTAACAGATGATAAAATGGATGAAAGAATGAACTTTGGCTCGATGTGTTCGACTGTCCTACCTGAACCACGTTCTTTCGACTGGATTTCTCGGTTGTCCACTCGATAATAGCCCCACACAGATCCACACCATCTGCTTTACCACCTGGTTTCTGTGGAGAAAGTACAATTACGTTAACATGTTTGCCAAGATACTAATAGAAACACCACGTTTCTCATGTCTTACGTGACTTTGTGAAATAATAAACAATTTACGAACACAATGTTTTGATACAGGACAGATCGCCTATTAAATCAAACATTTTATAATAATAGATGACATTTGTCAGGAGATTTTCACATTTATATTCAATTGCTTTGTATTAAAATAATCAAAATAAAAAAAGCTCCATGTCAGGCTTTTAAGCTACGTAAAGAGGCATTTCATACAGTCCTACGGTTTTAATGAGGTGGCAAAAATACTTAACTTCATCCTGATAACCTCTGTGTGTATCGCCCTAAGAAATGGCAGAGAGCTCGGGGGCTTTATGGCCACTTGACCATGAGTGATGTTGAAACTAATATGAGTTGACCCCATCGATGGCCTCGACATACCATTTACAAGCATGACAAGCATGTGAAGGTAGTAAACCTATTCTTCTCTACCTCATTTTCTCGATCACTGCAACATGCTGCTCAAATCAGCAGAATAATAATATGGCTGTAAAGTCCCGTGCATGATAAGTATTTCTTTTTTCAGCAGTGTTTTAAATAGTCGGCATCAAAGCAAAGTTAAGAATTGAGACAAATATGGAAATCATTATGTTTCCCCACCCAGTTGCTAACAGTTATGCTGCTTAACTCTCAACTGTAGCAACTCGTTCAATTCTTTTGTTTTATTTTCCTGTTTACATATTATTCAAGTATTTATTTTATTATAAAGGTAACATTTATCAGTTGACAAACATTTGTTCATTGTTTTTTCCCCTAAATACAGGTGCAGTGGGTGTATGCAAATATATGTCGTGGTCTTACCAAATTTGCAACAGCTTCTTGTTTGCTCTCTTTATAGAATAATAGTTGATTGGAGCAAAGAACAACCCAGGTTGAAGTCCAGTTTTTTCTGTGAAAATAATTGAGTAACACTTTAGTTAATAGTGAAAAATGGTCACCAAACTACTTGCTTATTAGCTTGCATATTACTAGCATATTGGCTGTTTTTATTACTTATAAAGCACATATTAATGCCTTATTCTGCATGACCACATTCTACATCCCTTATCCTATCCAATAATACCTAACAATACCTAAATTTAACCACAACAGAAACTACCTTACTAGCTAGTAATACGCAGTAAAATAGGAGTTTATTGAGTTAAAACCCGTAGTTAAGAGTGAATATCTGTTCCCCAAAATAAACTGTGACCTAGATAGATAGATAGATAGATAGATAGATAGATAGATAGATAGATAGATAGATAGATAGATAGATAGATAGATAGATAGATAGATAGATAGAGACAGACAAACCGTAATTTCTTTCCTCCTTCACCAATTTTGGCTTTGTTCAAATATTCTCCTTTTAAAACAATCTGTAACAGAACAGAAACACAAAAAAAATATTTAGTCTTCCAGATTAAAAAAAATAAACTACAGTAGCTTAAAAACACTCTGGTTGGCTGCTGCATTTTAATTTATTTTATTGGTTAATTTGCTGGTTAAAAAAAAAAAGTTTTGGAACCATGCTTCCCATTTCTTGTGTAATGAAACACTAAACTCTGTTTATACAGCTCAGATTTTCATTCTTCAAAATAATCATTATATTATTAACTTTTGTGAGCGTAAATCATTTACTGCAGGCTCTTCTGGCTCCCATATAAAAAAAAACAATTGTATACGATGGTGGTAGCGGAGGAGGTACGACAGATCATACCTGCGGCCCAACAGAACCATCAATGTTATGCTGAGACTGGTTCCTCCGGTGACGGTTGATCTAAACAAAGAGCATGCATTGCCTGAATGAAATTATGGACCATCATATGACCAAAAATGTTTTGTAATTTACTTTCAAATTTATAATAATTGACTAATTATTAAATAATAATTTAATATTATATTTTTCTTTATTATTGTTATTATTTTTTGAGTAACACACATGGATCTTTCTTAAATGTTCTATAAAACTACAGATTATTTCCTACCAGACCATTTGATTTCTCCTACAGCGAACGGTTTGGCTTTATACAGTCACTGCACTAAATTTGATTTTACATGCATGTTACATATTTCTACGTAACATCTAATATTGAATGAAATTTCATTTTCCATCATAATTCTGATTAAAATTAGAATTTAGGGAAAGTTTTTTTCTTATAATAAAAATTGACATACTACCACACAAAATGATTATTATAGTAACAAGAAAGCAGATTATTAAGCTGTTTATTTTATGTTTTGTGTTAGCTTTAGTTTGATGAAAATCCCAGCAGTAATAGCAGCCGGCCCTGTGCAGTAGTGCTGGCCTGCCCTCTGCTGTTCTGTGTCTGTGTTTCTAAAAACAGCCAACGCAACAGGAAGCTGCAAATACCACGGTGCATGAAGTTACACGCACTCATGCAACATGGATAGACAGAGAGGCATAGAATCATTGAATTGGTCTTGGACCGTGTGATTGCGCTCATGCTCACAGGTTTCTGTAGTGTGTCAGGCTCTGGTAAGACCATAGACTTTGTCTGGCTGAGTCTCTCTCCAGTACTGTTCTGAGAGCTCTTGATCCTCATCTGAACAGCTCCAGGAAGCACCAGTGCTGGCTGCTTGTGCATCGCTGACACTGAAGAAAAATAGCAATAACAAAATCTGTCATTTATCATTTTTGATTGGCTGAAAATAAGAACAATACATCAGTCAGACACAAAAATAATTAAAGCATAGTTTTGGCCAACAGAAATGTCAAATTATAAATTGCATGAAAATGCACTTTAAAAAAGGTGACATTTTATGAAAAATATCCTTGCTCTGAAAACACAGTTCAACCTTTCTGTTAAAATTGTATTAACTAAATTAGCTATTAGCCCCGCACAGTCCGTTTAAAGCCCTGGCTCGCACTGGCCCAACAGTGGAAACACAGCTTATGAAAGCAGTGCATTAAAGGCGTGTTAAAATGGTGTTTAAACTGACTTGGAACTACCTGTGCATTAAACAGTTTTATTGCACACCTTCCAGCCAATCAGAATTGAGTATTCAGACGGACCATGGATTTTCATTCATTTTCCCAAAGGGATTTAAAAATAGTCTTCATTAAAGAGTTATAAGCTATATGAACCAAACCATTTTTGAAAATCGGACAAAAAGACAAAGGTTGTGTACTTAACGGATTTAGTGAGGGAAAGAAAGCATTGCGAACAACATCAAATTAAAAAGGATGGAGAAATATAAAACTACAAATGTTGATTATAAAAACAATATATTTTATTGTAAAATATGCATATAAAAAACATTATTTTGAAAGCATAGGGAGATCGACTCGATTACGTCATTCGCAGTCCTTCTTGGGAGTGGGCGGAGCTAAAGAGCTATTTTGGATCATGTTGCTTTTTTCAACTCTCTGATTGGTGAAATTTTCTAAACAGCGTCATGCATAATGTAGTTTTTCACCAGGAATTCCATTGTTAAACATGATTAATTTAAAAATAAGATGAACTAATGCGGGTTGATGGCTTCAACAGAAGCAAATACCAACCTAGTATAGTATAACGACAATGGCAGAGAAGAATATAGTTAGAATCCCTTTCATAAAGAAATTTCCAGCTGATGAACAATACAAACATTGACAGCCAATCAGAATTTGAAAGAGCTTAAGCATTTAATCATACTTCTTTTCCTTTTTCTTCTTCTTCCTGAGTTTTTCGCTTACAGACAACAACGCTGATCTGCGAAAACGATTAAAATGCTGCATCATACATGCCATAAAAGTAGTTGGCAATGCCTCATTGTAAAGAAATAGTATACACCTATAGACTGAACATGTAATATGCATTCGCATGACGTCACAGCTTTTTCACAAATTTTCAAAAACTACAAAGCGTTTTTGTAGTTTACATGGAGACAATAACAAAAGTTTGCATTTTCAGGCCACTAAAATGCTGTTGTCGTGTAAAAAGTTTTCCATTTTTAGTTTTTAAAATGGTGTCGTGTAAATGGCCCTCAAAAAAACAGATGACAAAACTGCAGCATGCGTTAATACGTTTTTGTTTGAAAATTCATCTTTTTCTCTCCTTTCCATTCCTGAGACAGCGTTTTTGTCAATGAAGACGGAGCTTTTTTTATTTCAAAATAAAAATAGCAAATTCCGTTTTTGCCTTGTAGTGTAGACTAAAAGAAGGGAGGAATTTGAAAATAATTACACGTTTAGCCGTGTGACGCATATTGTACCAACAATATATATGGTTGTACCGGGATTGCCGTGCCTGCTATTTACTTTCAGTGTGTTGCTATAAGGATAAATGTTCCTTAGTAGAATCTTCATATTACATTCCTGCAACAGAAAATTTACTCACAACTGCTGTCCTGCAGCAAAACATGATGACAGTTGCGTTTTAAACCATTCAATATTGAGTGTGACCTGGGCACAACAGTGAGTGATGGGATATTTTGCTAATAAAATGATCGTGCCAGAAGAAAAGTGTGAGAACTTTATGTCTGCATTCTCTGTATCATCTCATGAGCTTTTATTATGTTTTACGAATGTGCAGTAAGGTCATTTAAGAAACACTTTAGACATTAACTATAAGTATCTTTGCAGCTACATGTCAACTAACTCTCATTAGAGTATTGGTAGACTGTAGTTGACTGTCTGTCAGTAGACTAGTAGATTATGGTTAGGGTTCGGGTTAGGAGAATAAGTTGACTTAGTTGCCAAGTTACTTATAGTCCGTAGAATTTCTGTTGGAGGACCAACAAAATAAAGTGTCAGCAAATATTAAGCAGACAGTCTACTAATACTCTAATGACAGTTAGTTGACTTGTACCTGCAAAGTTACTTAAAGTTAGTAGAATGTCTAAAGTGGACTATCAAAATAAAGTGTTACCTAATATAGTTATTGTTATCTTTATTGTTATCGTTCTTGGTGTGAGCGGGCCTTTAGAAGAAAAGGTTCTATATAGAACCTTAAAGGTTTTGGCAGGCGCTTCATGTAGAACCTTTTAGGGGTTCCAATCATGGGATCATTATAGATTTGGTTTTAATGAATTAATTTGGTTTGAATTCATTTTTAATTGTAATTAAGTTTTATAAGTTAAACAGCTCGTAAACACACTTAAAGTAGAAACCTACATAAATAAAAATTTAAGACCCGGTATCACAGACAGGGTTTAGATTAAGCCAGGATTAGGCCTTAGTTCAAATTAGGATTTTTAAGTAGCTTTTATAAATGTGCCTTTAAAAAAATATTACTTTGAAAAATAATATCTTGAGACAAAACAATGGCACTGCATTTTAGTCTGCTTTAGCCATTTCCATTCTTAACCTTAACCATCTTAAGCATTTCTTAACCATTTAAGACATTTCTCTTAAAAAAACCTTTTTGTCATAAAACCATTGAGTTGTATACAGTATAGAACCCCATTGAACATTTTTTTATAAGAGTGTAGGCCCGGTGACAACTTCCCTTCTTACATTATTTGGCTTTGTAGTAGCACATGCCTCAGTAAAATAATGTTTTACATTTATTTTGTTTACAAAATGGCAGACATCAAACTAGAATTCCATTACATCAATATATTTTAAAATGTTACAGGTCTTTTCAAGTTATGGACTGAATTCAGTTGAACTCAGTGTGGACTGAGTTTTTATAAAATGTCTATAAAACGCAAAATGTTTAAGTTCACATAGACACTACATTTAGATGTGTTCTTCCGCATATTTCACTATTGTGTCATTATTTATTTAGTTGTCTGTTAGCAGCTTTTTATATATGTTTCTTGTGAATGTTTCGACAGAGTAATTGCACCATCGGAGAGAGTGGAGGAACTGATCTGTCGAGCCTTTTTTCCACAGAATCTAAGCTTCTCAACTTCTACATTTTAAGCTACAGTAGATGCACATATATTTATATAGACTCTTAAAAAACAATACAAACGTTTAAACTCTTTAAAGAATTTTGTCTTTAAATGGTTTTTAAATGTCTTTAAACAACCAGCTCTTGCAAAATATAGTGCACTTCACACTAACAGCCATTTTTATCAATACTTAACAGGCTTTAGACAGGTGATAATTCTGTCAGCCACTATTTTCATTTTTGTGAATTCACTTGGACTAATTTGTAAACAAGCCATGGTCGCAGCATACAGATAAAGATCAGTGGCAATTTACAGATGTATGCAAAAATCACATTTTGTCTTATTAATAATTTTAAAAAGCAATATTTTTTTTTAATTATTATTATTATTTGTCCAATTCAAGACCGTTTCTATGTGTATATTTATTTCAAATGTTTCTGTAGCTGGTAAACCATGAAATCTGCTGCTGCTATGATAACACACTCTAGCATGACAGGAAATAAATAAATCTTCAAAAAAAAAAAAAAGAAAGAAGCAGAGCGGAAACAGTGCCACTTTCAGTCGTGCATGACAATTCGCATTTCTTACAAGAGTTGCCAACAATTGAATTGCCAATAAAAGTTACAATTTGAAGAAAATATTCATAGTATTTAAAAGAAAAAGAAAAAAGGAGCTTATCAGTTCTGACATTTTGGCATACGTTTTGGGACCTTTGTATGCAAATATTTAGTTCACATTTAATCAAGGCATCACAACATATCAGTTAAAAAAACACAACTTTAACTTCTGACCTGACAAATTGTCATATATTAAGGCAAATAATACTATTATATTATACACTTTCAAATTCATAATCAAAATAATTAGCTCTAGATATGCATGTACAATAACACATATCTGTCCCTCTGTGGACCTACTTTTCTTTAAGCATCATTTATTTGATATGCATGATAGAGATATAAAATCAGACTAGAGATATAAACTCAGGATCAAGATCTAGCTTAGAAACAGGTTTGTATCTAGCTTAGAATGTAAGCAACCATCAGTGAATCTTCAGTAGCCAGCTGTCAACCAGAAAACATTTCTTTAGTCGCATCATCTCGGATCATTTCCTTATATATTCTGTCATAGCCCAGCGCTGCCGTTCTAAAAATGTATAAAGTGGACACTCGTACCTGGTTCTCAGTCGGGTTCCGAAAAAATACTGCTCAAAACCTGTTTCAGCAGAGACAGAGAGAAAGTGTCGTTTGGAGGAAGTGTACGAGTCACATGGGACAGTCAAAATCTACGTCTCTCAAGATGTGCAAGCATTAGTGCATACATGGGGCTTCTGCTATCACACACTCTTCACTTCCTGAGGCCTGTGACAATAGTTTCAGACAAGATGGCCACTGTTCGAGATCACAAGAACAGATGAAAGCAGATCAGCAGCATTTCAGCCTCTCCATAGATATAGATATGATAATCAGATTCATATTTTGGAGAAGATTGGATAAATTAGGCCTGGTTTTCGGGTCTAAATGTTGAAGGTAGTGATTGTAATAATATTTTCTTTTTTTTCCTTTTTTTTTTGCATTTGTATTACTGTGGTATCTGCCCAGATAATTTGATAACTAATTAAAATATATATATATACACGCATATATACGTGTGTGTGTAAATATGTAATGATGATTTTAATCTTTCTTTGTATCTTTTCTTTTTTACTTTCTCTTTAGGTCTAACCAGATTACTTTCCGTTTCAACTGTCTGAGGGTCTACATTTAAATATATATTTTGGTGCAGTGGTGCACCATAACCCATTGGCTCAGTTCAAAAACAGGAAACAGTATAATAGCATGTGGTTTGAAGCCCATCTACCCTTCTCAGTCTTTGTGATTTTGCAGTCAAATTAAATAATAATAAAATGGGGACCCAAATCATATCAGAGCAGAATACCTTGGAGATGTGGGTCTCATAAGAATAAGAAGAAATGTTATTATTAAGAAGAATAATTCTAGATATTTCCAGAAATGTTTCTATAAATGTTTGTTGCATTAATGTTAAATGGTCAGCACAGTTTCTTCTCTTTAGAGATGAAGTGTAGTACAATATAAGCACCTACATCAAACGTAATGGCGATAATCCATTATTTAATCATTTATATGCTCCTTCAGATTGGAATAACTTACCTTCAAACATAAGATCTTTAACATCACTATACATATTTAAAAATTGTTTGTCTTCTTATTTTGATCTAAATTGCTCTTGTTTCAGATGTTGATATGCCTGCATATAATTTGCAGGTTACTATGTAGGTGTATGTATGTATGTGTGTATGTATGTATGTGTGTGTATATATATATGTGTGTGAGTGTGTGTGTGTGTGTGTGTGTGTGTGTGTGTGTGTGTGTGTGTGTGTGTGTGTGTGTGTGTATATATATATATATATATGCTTTTGTAGACAAGTATTTGTTCTTAGCCTATGTGTGGCTATTAAGGGGTTGTATTTACTTTTTTTTGTGTGTACTGTGCTGATTGTGGTATTGTTTGTTTTATTATTTTATTGTAATGTGTTTTGATTTGTTCCTTGTTTTGTATTGTATTGTAAATTAGGACCCCCTCGAAAACGAGATGGTTCATCTCAAGGGGTTTATCCTATTCAATAAACTTATATTAATGGCAATATTTTGTATATTTTAACAGAAAAATCTGGTTATTTTTTAAAGCTGTAATTATTTCTTGATTTACAATCAAACTACAGTAACGACTGAGGAGTTTAAATGTACACTGAGTGCAGAGCACACTTAGGCCACTAGATGGAGAAATACATTTAAAGAGAAAGCAACACAACATTTTATAATATATTATATAAAATACATTATAATATAACCGACTACAAACCTTTTTAACAATATGTCATAATTTCTCTATATTTCCGCATCCATACAACCAATAAATGGATTAAAGCAAGATATAACCAGTTTACTAGAGCTGGACAAATCCACGGTCCACAACATCCACATGCAGAACCTTAATTCAGCCACTAGATGACACTCTCTCAGAACAACGAAGATCTCACCTTTTAAACCACAGCCTTTTATATATAGGCCTAAGTCTTTGTTAATTTTCTAGTTTTACTATTAATATTTTTATTAAAAATGAATCTACAATAAATTGAGAAGGGCACACTGTTAAGGCCAGACCAGAGAATTTCTCTTATTGGACTGGGGAAGAAAATGTACATGATAGCTGGTTATAAAATTGCCATTTTATCTTAAATTATCAAGGAAATTAGATTACTCATGACATGAGGATGTGATATAGAGAGGCTTCCTAAGATTTGCTCATGAAGGATTGCAGTATACAGCCTGTGAGGTTACGTGATACTATGTGCAGTAAAGTAGTATTGAACATAAGCACAAATGGAAAAAAAAGGCTGCTTTAGGGGGGAGGGGAGGTCTCAATTATTTTCTGGTTATTTTATTGGCAAATAACTGGATGAAAACTAAAACTGAAGACATGCAATTTACAGATAACAGAATATTATTATATGTATTAATGTTTTTCTATACATTAAGTTTGGTGATGCTTGCCCTATTTCACTTATTTTGAATCTGGATTTCATTTGTTTTGAACCATTTATCTAAATCGTTATTAAGACCTGTATTAATCATATTGGCAAACTTCCCCTCTTTAAAGAATGAAAGCGTGGACATGAGCTAATGTTTCAGTGTGCAGGAGGTGCGGGACGGTTATTCAGAAAGAGAATTAGAGACAGGAATGTGCTGGAGTTCACAAACAATGTCAGATTGTATTACGGCCGCAGGGGCGAGTGAGGTGCTGTGCGTGAGTGGGGTTAATCCAGTGTTTATGAAACACACAGGGTGAATAGCCGGCCCGGTCACACTCAAACTCCACTGCTGTGTGATGTATGTTTGCTCTGTCACTTCATCTTAGAGAGAGCGGACGGGTAAAAGACAGAGAAAGAGAAGAGCCTTTTTTCATTCTCTTTAACTAGGACAGGTGAACAGAATCTTTAAGCCCGTCGATAAACAAGCAACTTTTGAGACAAAGCTGTGAGCAAACAAAAAGAGAGCGGTTTCAGAGAACACCTTTCATCATGAATATCTTGAGGTGTTTAGGTCTAAGGCCGAGGCCCGGTGGTGTGGTCCGACCTCTTTCCGTGTCTCCGCCGGGACATATGGCCAGTGCACTCGGTTCCCATGTCTGAGTCTAGATTAAACCCTGAACCAGAGGTGTGTTAATCCCAAACAGCACCTCACATTGACAGAACTGGGGCTCTTTGATCAGACAAAGACAAAGAGAGAGAGATTGAGTGGAAGAAGAGAAACACAGGGATGGGATGGAAAATAAAGGGCTCAAGTAATAATAATTTGTACAAGATGGTAAAATCACGGCAATGTACACTTTGGTTTGTAAGTGTACAAACCAAAACATATATTCATAAAGCTCGGCCGCTTTCCCAAATCCTAAACCGAAAACTGTTCCTTTTAATATGAGCCAAGTTGTCTCTTATTTATACAGTTGTATATCTTAATACTTATATTCAGCAAGGATGCATTAACCAAATGTGACGGCAAAGAAATGTAATGTTTCTAAAACGTTCTTTTGGAAATGCTTTCTATTTATCAAAGAAGCGTAAAAATGTTGAGCTGCACAACTGTTTTCAGCATTGCTAATAATAAGAAATGTTTCTTGAGCACCACATCAGCATATTAGAATGATTTCTGAAAGATCGTGTGGCACTGCAGACTGGATGACTGCTTTGCCATCACAGGAATAAATTACATTTTTAAATGTATTCACATAGAAAAGTCATTTTAAATGAGTTTAAAAAATGTCCAAACTGAGTTGAGAGGGCATTTGAAGTGGTCTTCAATATTGTCTTTATAAACCATGCCAAAGCATTAAATCTAGGCTACTAATAGGCTATAGACAGATTTGCGTGGGTTAGGTTGAATCATCAGTGGTGTGTGTTTAAGGGCTTAAAAGGCAGCAATAATGAAGAGAACTGTTATTTCAATAGCAGGAAATGGAGCCCTCAGTGAGTACAGATATAACTATGAGGTATGGCGTGAGAAACTCTTGTTCACAAAACTCACATTTAATGCCGCCATTTAGCATATGCATGAATATATTGAGAATAATGTTCTGCTCCAGAAATCTCTATGCAGTGACACAGAAATGCATTAAATTGAATCAAAATAAATGTGTAAAACTATAGGCCAGATTACAAAGTAAAATGTTTCAAATATTCAAGGTGTGAAACCATTGTCTGACTGACAGTGTAATACTGGTTATCCACTAGAGGGCAGCAAAGGCCAGAACACACGACTAATCTCTCTACTTTTCCAGAAACAGACAGATGGGCGAAATTGATTTATGTGTGTGTGTGTGTGTGTGTGTGTGTGTGTGTGTGTGTGTGTGTGTGTGTGTGTGTGTGTGTGTGTGTGTGTGTGTGTGTGTGTGTGTGTGTGTGTGTGTGTTTTATATGTGCAAGTCAGAGATCATAAATGTGTTTTTGTTAATATCCTGCCTTGTCAGGTTCACTTTTACTCTGAGTCACTCTGTTGAGCCTCTCTCTTCGCTTTAACATGAAAGGAGAAAGTGTGATACACACACACAAATATATGTGCTCAGGTTGGAGTCCATTAAAGCCGCAGCGCCCACTCTAGTAGACGTCCAGTGTGACAGCAAGATCACAGAAGGTCAAATCTCCTCAATGCAGCTCATCTTGTCACAGAAGCAAACTTCTGCCTCTGACCCCCCGACAGCTTTGGCCTCTGACCTCATGTTCTTAGGACTCCTTTTTTTTTCTTTCATTATGAGGGCAAACAAAGCCGTTCTCTAATCATTGTCCAACAGACAGGACAGGAGGTAAAAATATATTATTATCTACTTAAAAGAGCTTTATTCAGCTATCACATGACCAAAAACATGGAGCTAAGTGTGGACTGCATAGTTGCCAGCTTATGCAATGAAATCAGTGAAAGTTCATCTTGTTGCTATTCAGGTTTTAAAGAAAGGACAGTTTTCACATATTACGTATTTATGTTTACAATCTTTAAATTAAGTAAAGAAATATTAATGCATTTTTTCAACAAAAAAAATTCTAAATTGTTTAAAACATTTATTTTACTTGACTAAAATTATGTAATTTGTAAGGCAACAAAGTTTATGATATATTTATGTTATGATATAACAAATAAATATTGTAATTTACTATCAAATTTAAAATGCATATAAAATACATATACAAAACACATTATGTAGGCCAATCTAATAAATATAATTAATAAAAAATAAATCAAAATGTTTATAACTTGTATATAATACCGCTATTAAATCTATTAACAGATTTAAAGCTGTAACTGCCATGCCATATGAAAATAAATTCAGATTTGGTTAACTATGTGCATGTGTGTTCTTAATCCAGGGTATTAATAATTGAATTATAGCGATCTCATCTCATGCGCTTTCTTTACCACGTACAGCCGCATAGATAACACAACTGAGGTAAAAAAGTTAAAAAACAAAATGACAGAGCCTTCTTGTCACTTTTACTTTGTCATACCTATTCATACAATAGAAAAACAAATGTAAGCCTATATACTCTGGTTTGTACAATAATAACAAAATGTATGGTTACTCAAACGCATATGTAAACTCATTTACTGTTTAAAAACTATTTTAACAGCTCTACTCCATAGTTCTGACTGGTGACGCGGTGCGCAATGACAGTTGGGTGATTTTTCCTCTCCACTATCGTGAAGTGATGTATCGTTGTTCCCTTATTCCCTATGCTGTTTGCAATACCCTTCGAACTGAAAATGTTCGCTCCCTCGGATTGGAATCTCACTAAAGATGGCGGAAGCCTGTGAAGTCCACTTTGCAGTCCACTGACGGTCTAATTGAAAGCACCTTTAGACCACATTTATTCAGCTAAAAACAAAGACTATAGACAAAAAAAATACATAAATAAAAAAATAACACTGATTGGAAAAAAGCACAATCTAATACTATCACTGCAGCATGGTGCCCATGGTTTTATTGTGTTTTTTCTATTAAATTGTATATACACTGTTATCTATTATTTGTCTAAAAGCCAAGCCAGGGAATATGTCTGTCTAATTAATTAAGGTCAAGCTGCTAAAAGTTAGGCCTCACACAAACTAACTGAAAAAAACCAGAGCCAAACAGAGTGGGACTCTGTGTAAATTAATTGATTGTAATATTTTACGTAAGAATGGTCTTACAAACAGTTTACATAGAAATACATTCTACTCGTGTTTCATGAATGAGGCACAAGGCCAACGTGATTTCAAGATAAAGATGTGTAAACTCCTTGATACAGTTTCCAGCAGGGTGAGCATTTGATCATTAAAGCTAGGCAATTTTAGAGAGGCTAATAGCAAGCTAGCCTTCAGATCAGTCTCCAAAGCCACGCCTCCTCCAAAACACAAGAACAGCACAGCCAGAGCAGAGTCTGCAAAGGGCCGAGCACATACTAATCAACATAAACAACTTAGAGAGCTCTGACTTCTACCACTTGACCTCTGCGGATTCATTCGATTGCACGGGTTGCTATCTTATAATTACGGTAATTATGACATGGCATGAACGCAGCATAAGCTTGTTTTTTTGGTTCAGGAGGAACTGTAAAATGTGGACGCTGTTTGTTTCCTGTTGGACCAAATGCAATGATTGGACAAACATTTTATCTCACACACACGCACGCGCACACACCTTCTTTGGGAGTCAAACGACAGCAAACAAACAGCATGCCACTTGCTACTGCCAATACATTCACAGACATTTTGCTGTGAGCATCTAAGATATGCGGTTGCTGCACATACATAAAATAACCTCCCGTAACAGATCTATACAGGTGGAGCTGGGGAAGATGGAGGGTTTCTGAAAGTGAGGTGCAGACCGCTAATAGCAACACTACCGGTATTTGAATGTTGAAGCATTCAAATACCGCAGCTCATTGGCCACTGATGCAACAACCATCAATCACCTGCGCTATGATGACGATGCGACCGCTTCCAAATTGAGTTAAGGACATTTTTGTGCATTTTTTTTCGAAAATTTTGTACATTTTAAAGATAAATTCATTAATCTGGTGTACTTTGAGTCACCTTAATTTACTGAAGACTACAAATTATATTATATTGATTTGATTGGTTATCTCAATTATTCTGACATTGACGGGCAGTGACGGACCAATGAGGCTCAGATGAACACACACACCATGTCCTCTGTTTCTGACGTGTGAAGCTATCTGGACGTGTGTGCCGCCCGCGTGTATATCATATTAATTTGAAACAGCAACACAGAATATTTCTCACAAGCATTGATTAAAACAATGATGACAATAATCACATGAAAAAAGAAAAAAAAAAACGACTTAAATTTTGGACCTTAGACAGTGAGGGGGGGTTCGGTCGAACCACCCGAACCCCCCCTGCCTACGGGCTTGATATATATATATATATATATATATATATATATATATTTAGACCACTTATATTATTGATTGCTATCAGGATGTGAGGAGTGTTTCAGCAAATATAACAAAAAACCTAGATTTAGTAGGCAATGTAATTAAAATGTAATTAACTAACTTTAAAAAATAAATTATTAAAAAAATGGGGATCAACCTAAAACAAAGATCACCTTTATGTCCTGTCAAAAAATGTGATGCAGTTTTGCATGTAACAGACAAGAGAACAGAACTGGTATGCGAGTAAAGGGACATGGGAAAAGCAAAGATGGAAGAGTTTCATGCAGACACCCCTCTGAGTGGCCAGGAAACAAACCCACTTTCCTCACACATCCAGGAAACATTGCATGGAAAAGAAAGGCTGGGAAACTGTAGCTGTCCAATGACCCATCATATATACATTTTACTATGCCATTTTTAATTGATAGTGACAGTCCGAGAGGTGACAGCAAACAATAGAGTGAAGATGGGGTTGTGGGCTTGAGAAATTACCCCGCTACTCAGGTGCCAGCATGCAATGCTTCAGAGCATATACAACACCTGCCAGGCCACATCTCTGACCTCAGGACTGCCTTGAGTGCAGAATGCGGTCCTTGAAGCGACAGGTGTGTTTTACTGACAAATTCTGCTTTTATAAAATATACTCTAGCTATTACAATTTCTGCCATTTTGTAAAAATGTACAAAATAGGACCAGAGACTCTTAAATTGTGTTAGTTTTTTTTTTTTTTTTTGTGCAATTTTTACTACCAAAAAATGTAACTAAATCTATCTAGTTGTATTAGATTTAGATTCAAATATATATAGCTGCACGATTGGATCAATTGAGAATAACCAATTTTGTTTTAAAATAGAGATCACGATTCTCCCACAATTCTGAACAGACAACTCAAAAAACATGTAATTTACTAGAGGTACTGACAAAATGTTGATTGCTACAGTCTATTTTATAATATTTAATTAATTTGAATGAATTATAATTATTATGAAAATTTGATTTCAATGAATGATTCAATGACTTGTTGCATTTACTGGATGAATTAGTGTTTTTTTAAACGAAACTCTTGAATTAATGATTAAATGACAAATGCATTTTATAAGAGTAACTTGTCATGACTTACTGGTGTAACAATGTAATCGATAGAATCTTTATTTGAAGTATCTTTCAAGTTACTGATTTACAGCGATTATGGTGATTAACTCTTATTTGGATTGCTATCGTAGATATCAGTGTTCATATCCGAACTATAAACTTTTATGGTAAATGCATTTATATAGCGCTTTCACAGACCCAATGGCCACCAAAGCACTTAAAAATTTTGCCTCACATTCACCCACTCATACACCGACGGCAGTGTCAGCCATGCAATGCGCCATCCAGCTCGTCAGGAGCAGCTGGGGTTAGGTGTCTTGCTCATGGACACCTCGACACTTGGGTCAAGTGGAACCAGGGATTGAACCACCAACCTTCCGGTTTGTAGACAACCTACATGAACCACTGAGCCACTGCCGCCCCAACATAAACTTTTATTTCTGTGATCATTTGAATTTGTAACAGAAATAATGATACGGTGTGTGGTTGAAAAGAATAGTTCCATAACTATTTGTGACAACTGCTCTCTCTGGGTCTATTGACAACTATAACAACTACAACTATAACTAGGTCTATAGACATCTATAACAAAAAAGGGTTTCTTTGTGTCAGGGTAGAGCAGCATCTGACCAGGTGTGTGTGAGTGTGTTTGAGGCGTTAAACCTGATTACCCCACCTGCATCCCATAAACCACCTGGGGCGGTGGTCAGTCGTCCAGTAGATTTGTGTCTCACTAAAATCTGCACAGTGAGCAAATGTGAACTGGAGAAAAGTTCATGCTGACCAGCAAAGTACACCACTAAAAATCTTTCCTGTAGAGTTGAGTTATTAAGTCGGCCTTTTACAATAATTTAGGGCCAGTACAAGAGGTCTCAGTAGTGAAAGTAAAGATTTAAAGTTTACAGGCATTTTTTTTGTAGCTTACTGCAAATGTGTGCGTGTGTGAGTGTGTGTGTGTGTGTGTGTGTGTGTGTGTGTGTGTGTGTGTGTGTGTGTGTGTGTGTGTGTGTGTGTGTGAAAATAGAGTTAAGTACAAGTGGACAGAGTGTGTTAGAGCTTTAAAATAATGTAGGAGTTACTGAGATCACATAAGAGTTATGTGATGGCCAATATCTTACAAAACAGTTTATCAAGGATCACAATTTACACATCAATCAGATTAATAATTTAAAAAAAAATTGCTCCTAAATATCTGATATAAGCTTTTTACTATTTTACATTTAAAAGCGTTGATCTTAAAAATCAATACTTAAAAGGCACATACCATCTATATTTTTTTCCTCAAAGTTCAGGTCCAGTGGACAACATCAGGTCAGCAAAAAAAGCATTCATACAGAAAACATTAACTCTGTGCTTATTGATTATTGATGATGTTAAATATTTCTCTTTGAGTCTCGTCTCATCAATATTTGAGGGTCGCAACCGTCCATTGATCTACTTTCTCACATTCTCGTCTCAGCACATCTCCATTCGTTATCACTATCTGGCCATTTTATGCAAGCAAAGAAAACAATGCTGTAGATCTGCAATGAACGACCTGGGAGAATTTAAAGCATTGGTTGCTGATACACTATCATGTGTTACGAGTACAGTGAGCAAACATAGAAATCTGTTGTGCCTATAATGACTCAGTGGAGAGCTTTTAGGGTCACACACACACACACACACACACACGGTATTGTGAACTGAGAAGAGCTGTCTCTCGCATGCCTGATTGTTATTGTGGGTCCTGCTGGTGCACCGTTGGGCTCCTGCATTAATGCCACAGCGACAGGAAGTTAGATATTGTGTGAAACTCTGCGTGCTTTTGAGTTACTGCAGAGAGAAAAAACACACAGGCATTTTCTCACTCACTCAATGGACTTTTAGCAGATTAAAGGACATTCTTTGCCTTATCACAAATGCCAAAGCTATGAGAGGTGTGTGTTTAAGTGTGTAATCTATTATTGTGCATCTAAACACCTGAAGAGAATGACTCTCTTCACTGTAAGGTCAAGCCAAGTCTGATTTTAGGTGTGTGCGTGTGTTTGAGCCTTACTCAAGAAGGTCAGCCATGAGAACCAACTAATGCTGTAATGCACAAAACAGGAAACCGAGCAGATCCAGGCATGACATATTGATGTTGTTGCCTGTTAATATCACTTCTTTTTGTATAATAACTGTGTGTGATGTGTACTCATAATTGCTATTTAAAAGCACACTTCAGCCCGAAATGAATATTCTTTCAAGTTGATGGAAAACCTAAGATGATGTTCAGTCAAATGTTCACCACCACCATTCAAAAGTTTGGGGTCGGTAAGATTGTTTAATGTTTTTGAGAGAAGTCTCCCATGCTCAGCAAGACTGCATTTATTTGATCAGTAAGAACAGTAATATTGAGAAACATTATTACAATATAAAATGACTGTTTTTTTTTATTTGTTTATTCCTGTGATGGCAAAGCTGAATTTTCAGCATCATTACTCCAGTCTTCAGTGTCACATGATCCTTCAGAAATCATTCTAATATGCTGATTTGCTGCTCAAGAAACATTTCATTGAAATTAGAAACATTGAGAATAGTTGTGCTGCTTAATATTTTTGTGGAAATGTTGATCTTTAATGAATAGAAAGATTAAAAGAACAGCATTTTTTCTTAAATATATATTTTTTTGTAACATAATTGTAAAATGTATTTACTTTTGATCAACTTTAAAAAAGTATTGATTTATTTATTATAAAAATTTTTTACTGACTGTTACTGAAAGTGAATAGGGACAGACGGAGGCCCAGAAATGGCAAAACAAAAAGCATGACATTAGTCCATATGATTTGTGCAATATATTTTCAGAGAATAATATGTTAGCTCATTGTGAGGAAAAGATCAATCTTTTATCAATATAAATGTGTTATTATTGAATAAAAGGAATTTTCTTGGTTTCAATACAAGTTCAGCTCTATCAACAGCATTTGTGACACTGTCACACACTTACAGTGCAAGTACACAGCATTTTGGAGAGTTTAAAAGCTGAAATGTGAAGCTTCTGATCTCTATCCTTGCATGTAGTCATGAGTCATCAGATTTGTCGGCTTTACTGGTGTTATTTGGAAATGTCTTATACATGCAAGTGTTTCTGGTGGATTTAGTTTAGGTCTAAAAGTTGCATATTTAGTCCAAATAAGGTGAGAACTATGATGAAATACTGTCAATGTTCTGAACCCGCAGTATTCCCCCAAATGCCCAGACCTCCCGGTTTCTTACAGTGCTTTATTGCTTTTCACACCTGCATCCCTCCGGCAATAGAGTGTGTGTTGGGGTGTGTATGTGAGACTATATTTGCCTTTTTCACTGATACCTCAGTTAAAGCCTGCTGATATGTGCTAGTGTGTGTAATCTAATCCCGTTCAGAAACTGTGTCCTTAAGTAACAACAACACATGATTGCACATTTCAGATTCCCTCAGTCTCTCATAAAAGAAAGGAGAAATGTTGTACGGCTAACCCCATCATTAAACATCTCTGAGCCCGTCCTGACCCTAAACAAAGCCCTGGAATGTTGTCCCACCGGCAGGAATGCTCAGGAACGAGGGGGAGGAAAGGAAAAGAACGGGAGAATGAAAGTGTGAATCTCCTTTTTTCTGACCCTCCTGCCAAGCGAAGGAGGGCGTCAAAGAAAAGGAGAGAAGAAATAGAGGGACAGAGCAATAGGCCGCTTGTCTGCGCGTGAGAAACGCATTGTAGCTACACGGCTCCTGGCTAGCATTGCTAATCACTGGAATGAACGGAATGAGACAAACCGTTAAACATAAAAGAACATCCACACGGCCCACAGTTCATTTAGACCCAACGGGCAACCCTAAGGGAACCGTAGACACATCAGTTAATCTAAATATCTCAATTGAAACCACATTATGCTATTCTATTACATTATTTGACAACCCACACGTCAAAGTTGACTGAATGTTTGCTACACTTAACTCTATATGACACATTCACCTGCCCTAAAACTTTTTCCAGAGACTTACTTTTTATTTTTATATAAATCTGAAATGACTGTACAGCACCACCTGGAGTCACATATTCCAGTAACATCAACAGACATTTTACTAAACCAACATTACACTAACCAATGCAGTCTAGGGCTGCTTCAGTCTATGAATACTCTGCTAAAAATGCATTACTTCATGCACTGCCTGTATGTGTGAAATTCAGTGCGTCTCTCTCCATCTGCAAACTCATGCATTATGGGTGAGTGTATGCCAGAAATGATCCTCTGGTTAGAGAATGTAGAAATGAATCAATTAAACATCATATTGAATCATTGGCCTATTGAACATTGTCGAGCAGCTCAATAAGTCACAGCAACATGTTTTTCCATTACTAGCATTACATTTTTTTAAGATATACAAGATTCAACTCATTTTTTAAAAGTCAGTTTAAAATTATTTAAGCTTAAATTACTTGTACAGAAAATGTTATTAGGCTATACTTAAACAATATAAGGTAGCAACTGAACTTAAATTTTTAATTTGAAGTTTTTTGTTTAAAGCAGTGAAGCTTTGATTTCAAATGTATACATCATATGTTGTACCATTTTTAATTCTGAAGAATATAGGCAATTCTAAATAATTCTGAAATAAAGACTAAGAAATAAAGTCTCAAATTGTAAGATAAGAAATCACACAATGAGATTTAGTTTAGGGTGAGCAAGTGTTGTTTAGTAAAAACTTTTATATAATTACAATTATAAATAAATGCTTTTCTTTTGAACTTTCTATTGAGGAAAGAAAAAAGTTTATCACAGTTTCCAGAAAAATACTAAGCAGAATTAAGAAGTGTTGTGAACACCAGTATATTACAATGATTTCTGACTAGTACTTTTTCAGCTTCATTGTCACAGGAAGTTTATTCACACACATTTAATAGAAAACAGTTATTTTGAAAATTCTTACTGTATTTTTTTTATTAAATAAATGCAGCCTTGGTCATCATCAGACACTTTCATCTTCTCACAATTATGAGAAACATTGCTATTGCAAGATAAACAGTGTGAAACATATAGCCATTTTAATTTTAAGTGGGAAAAAGACAGATTAAAAGCTCATCAACTAGTTACATTAACTAATATTTGGTCATGATCTAAATGATTGTGCCACCAATAATTGTTTTATAGCACAAATATATCTGGTGATCTTAAAGCAACACTTGTGTGTGTGGTTCTTTATCTGTGTGGCCTGGGGGAAGGGTTGTGTTTCATGACAACAAAGTGAAGTATATCACTCCACCTGGTCTTACATCAGCCCTCAGGAAAACTGTGTGTGTGTGAGAGCGTGTGTGTGTGTGTGTGTGAATTCTATGCCTAATCTGATTTCACTATTAAAATGCACATTCTCTCATACTCGTGTCACGACCTTGCAAATATTTACAACAAGCACAATACAGTCCATCTGTTGCATGTGCAGTTGATCTGATATCGCTCTACCAGAACATGCAAGCTGAAGATTAAGAAATCTCTCTTTTGTCAAAAGATCTGCAGGAATTGTTTCTGGGTGTGTAAAGTTTACACTTTGAAACAAATGTAGATATAAACAATGAATGTTTGACATATTCAGAATTCACATAAATATGTGTTACAATGTCAAGAAGAGCGCCAAAGACAGAAAACAAAACAAGTTTAAAAAAAGTATTTGGGTAAGAAAAAAAGAAAAAAAAGAGGCATTTGTTTCTATATTTTTCTGCCTATTCAGACAAATGATCCAAAGCAACGTCATCACATTTGTTTCATTGTTTTAAACTCACATACACATTGACTAACTAAGATCTTGTGGCAGTGTAACCTCATACTCATAAGCCAAATCAAACACGTGGCATTATATTAATGACTGTTTTCGTTCAACACCTGCTCTGTGTATTTATCCACCGTATTAGTCTGATTTTCCTTCCTCCCGCCAGCAAGGTTCATGTAGCTCTATGTCATCCCTCGTTCACATGAGAGGGAGGAAAGCTAGCGCTTTCAATCACACGCTACACAGGAGAAAAATAACAAAATGAGAGTTGAATAACAAGAGTCAGGATATACCGTCGCTCCTAGACATACACTAATTCATTACAGAGAAACAAAACAGAGTTAGCGTGCTTTCAGCAAGCGCTCAGTTTCTCACACAGGGTGACTAAGACGTAACAAAGAACGAGAAAAGAACGGATGGACGAACATATGAGACAGAACAGCAAAGGCCAATTAGCTAATTCACATGTTAGCCTAGCATATGACCAATTATATTGTTTGAATAGTGAGGGAATTGAAAGAGAGACTATATAGAAAAGTGGATGGTGAAGAACAAGGGAAAGTGAGCTGATTAAGAGGATGTTGGGGGAAGGAAAGAAAATGAGGCGAAAGACTAAAAGAAGAGAGGAGGTCAAGAAAACTGTGCGGTAAGAGCGCTGATCCTAGATTAGGTCATGTCATCCTTATTAGCCAGAGAAAGAAAGAAAAGAAAACAAGGGTGAGTGGACGTGAGAACAAAAAACAAGTAATCAGTTCTCAGGGTTTAATCCCAGAGAACGAGTGCGAAGTAACGTCATAATGGGGGTCTGATGAATGCCGCAGAGATCAGGCGTAATTTTCGGAAAGAATCGGAACACTTTACTGGGATGATTAAATGCGTGTGTCTGTCCGCTTGCAAGCACGCTTGAGTTTAACCTGAGGTGAAAGTAACCGGTAGCAGCACTCTGCTGTTTTGACCTATTCTAAGATAACCAATGCAGCAGATAAGGCACACACACACACAGCTGATAACATCTGGGGATGGGATTAGTGACAATGAGGGTAGATTTGGGGGCGAGAGGGGAGGTCGAGGGGCAGTTTGGCAGGGGAGGGGTGTTATCTTTGTGTGTATTTGTGTGTGTGTTTGTTATCTTTGTAAGGAAAAGGCCTTTGTCCATGTCTTACCCATGCCCACACTGAGCTCACATATGGACATTTATAATGAAAAGGCATTACAGAGATCAATATAGTATGTACAATTCTATATTAGTATTTCATCATATGGGGGTTTCCTCAAATACTTTTGTTAGCATTTGTTTTTAAAATGATTGTGAGTGTGTGTGCGTGTGTCAGGTATTCCCTACATTATGGGGACAAAATATCCTTACAATGATGGTAATACCAAAAACCTTTGTCCTTTTGGGGGACATGTTTGGTCCCCATGAAAAAAAAAACTGCTTAGATAATGCTAATGTTTTTTTTTTGTTTTGTTTTTTTTGAAAATGTAAAAATGCTAAAAGTTTTCTGTGATGGGTAGGTTTAGGGGATAGAATATTACAGTTTGTACAGTATAGAATCATTATGGAAAGTCCCATGGAAACAACTTTTTTTTTGCCATGCTTCAACATTTGCTATTATTTTATATATTTATATACCATGGTCTGGGTGAATACTCGATTCTGATTGGCTGCAGGGTGTCCGTTAAAAAGTGATAGAGGACACCTAAATAAACTGTCAGGCGTAACCAAGGAAACCAAGTTATTGTTTGTAACTTGTAACTTTAGATTTCGATTGTAAAACTAATTAAAATATAAACTAATGTTTTAAAAATGTGTTATTTGGCAAGTGACCATGGTATAAGCGGGTTAATGCCCGACGAGGTTGTCCATTGTCAGGTTTTAATGGACTTCGGCGGAGGTAACCGTCCTCCGGCTGCGCCGTCGGCCGGTTCACACCTCGCCGTCGTCCATAACCTGACAATGGACACCTCGTCGGGCATTAACCCTTACATACACCTTATATTATTTTACCCTTATCCTAAAATATGAAAATCGCATCAAGAAAGTATGAATTACAACCTTTAAATAATCTAAACAAATTTCCATCACAGTCATTTCCATCATATCCAATAATGTTAGTAAACACAATACATCATACTCTTGAGATGACTGTATTTTCAACTTTGTACACTGTAAATAGTGATAGTGTGAAAAGTGTGTTAAGAGAGTCTATTTCCTAAAAGTCCAAGGGACAATAGACGAAACACCCATAAGAAAATCAGATTTGAGAACAGTAAGATGTCTCAGACACACATGGCTAATTTACTTTGAACTAGGGTAAGCCTGGGAAAGTGTGTGTGTGTGTGTGTTGGCTCTTTGTGTTTTCGTCCCAGGCTGTAGAAAGCTACAGAGGCAGATCTCCACTGATAACAGGAGCCAGCACAGGAAACAACACAATAGCAGGAGACTGACCCTGTAAGCAAAGAACCTTAAGAGAAGGACACTATTTCGTAAAAAAAAAAAAAAGGGGGGGGGGGGGGGGGGGGGGGGGGGGGTTGGGCGTGAATATCAACTGGCTAAAAATAATAAACACTTCATGGATGTAATATTTGTCTCCATTTCAAATTTACGTGAAGTAAATATACTTTTTTTATTAAACAAATATCCACTAATTTTTTAATCTCCAAATTATTGGGCACTTGCAGTTTAGAGAATGCTGTTCTGTGTTTGGTGAGTAAAATAATTGACATGCATATATAATTATATATAGCACCACATTTTTGTACTGTGTTTATAAGCTGGACATGAAATAAATATTTAAAACGACCCTCCATTCCTTTCGTCTCTCGTGAGAGTCAAACACATCAATTTGCACTCAAAAAAGCACAAACAGAGGACTGAAGTGAGTAGAGAGAGAGAAAACGGCTCCTTTATTTTAACTTCTAAGCGGTTTCACCGCAAATCGAAGCGTGAAGACGACAGCACAATTAGCGGGCGCAGAAGGAGGGATGGGAATGAGCTTGTGAAAAGCCGAGCGAAAGAAAGGCAAAAGGATACAACTTATTTGGTGCACTCTTAGCCTCTCGAATCCCACCACCAAACCCTACGTGAACGCGGACCTCGCGAAACATTTCAATCCAATAAAAACTAATGAGACGGCATTTGAATCCCAAAGGCAGAGCGGAGGAGGACAGGGGGGAAAAGAGATGACAGAAAGAGAGGAAGGTCCTGGAGTGAGGGTCTGCCCCCTGCAGATCATGCCATTCTACCTCTCGCCCCTTTTTTCTCACCACCGGCTTCCTTTCTCTCCCATTGAGCTCGGCGGACCTCGCCGTCTCTCAATTGGATCTTTTCTTTACTTCACTCTTTCTTTTGCGTGCCTAATCCGCAGAGGAGCTGAGAAATACAACTCATTAGCGAGGGGGAGAGAAAGAGAGAGGAGAACATATGGCTTTGACTTGCGATCACACTAAAAATCCCTTGTCTTTCGCCGGTTAAATAGTTTGTCTGTTTATCGGCCTTCTCAGAGAGAGGAGCATATCGGAGAGCATCACAGAGAGGAAACTGTTTAAAATGAAACACGCTTGAAGGAGAGCCACAACAATGATCCCAGAGCACTTCAGAACAAAGTCTTCCCGAGGAAAGAAAAGGTGTTTGAGATTTTCTGTCTCGGAGAAGGAGAAAGGGCGGGGGGGAGACAAGCAACAGAGAGTAATGTGTATGCCACCTGTAAATGTTTCTCTGACCACTAACATTATCAGGTTTCACTTGAAGTCTCCGGCTGATCGGCGGCTCCTTTGAACGGAGGGAAAAAAAGCGTCTGCCCAAGGGTCTGTCCCCTTGATTTCCTCTGTTTTTTTTCCTCTTTCTTCCTTTCTTTCCTTTCTTCTCCTTCGCTTTAACTATTTTCAAACACAGTGAGAGAGTCAGTGTTAACACATCTGAACCCCAGTGCTGTCAAAGGTTACACACACACACACACACACACACACACACACACACCTGAAGGAAAAGCTTTTAGCACAGGTATAGGGAAGGCATTCCCATGAGGCCTGTCTGCAGCAGCTTGCTGGTTAAACAGTGTTGTGACATGTGAGGACAAAAGAGGCATCTCAACTTTAACCTGAAAACAACAAAAACCAGAGGGATGGATTACAGACAAGACTAAGATAAATATTTTCACTTCTGAAAGAGCTTCAATACTAATGCTGTGTTTTGTCAATCAAGAGAAAATCTGGAGCAGCGAAAGAGCCATTAATAAGGCAACAACTTTACATTTTGTAATGTTGCCGTACCAGTCAAAAAATGTGTATGTTGCTCATGATCTTTTTTATTTTATTTTAATATAATTTTAGCAAATATATTTAAAATTAAGGATGAGTCTGTTCTGTGGAAAGCAGGTTTGCCAGGACTGCATAACAAAACCAACCCAATTGCTAATCAAAACCAACCCAATTGCTAATCAAAACCAACCCAATTGAGGCCAAAATTAACCCAATCTCGTACCGGGGGGCGAGTCGTTTCAACTCGCAGACTTAGGCGCCGTTTACACGTACATGGTTATTTTGTAAAACGGAGACATTTCTCTTCGTTTGTGCCCTTCGTTTACACACAAACGGAGAATTCGCCTCTGAAAACGATTCTTTCTGAAAACTTTCTGAAAACTTTGTTTGCACGTAAACTGAGAAAAACAGAGTTTTAGACAGACGACGTCACAGTATGTGACTATTTTAGGGATTCTGATTGGCTTACGTGGGCTTGAGCTTCTCGTTACACTGCCACCTACAGGATTGCATGCTCTTGACAGCATATACACGGGTTTGTGTTCTGTAAACGAACACTTTTCTGAAAACTGACAGGTGTGCACGATGTTATTTTTGAAAACAGAGAGGGGTGAAATGTCCGTTTATGAAAATAGCCGTCCACGTGTAAATGTAGCCTTAAACAACAACCCGCTGCAACAGTGTCTAAGTAGCCCAATTGCAACACTGTGGAACGTTTACAGACTTGTGAGGAAAAAAAGTGTAAATCCCGACCTTTCCCATCTTTCTTTATACCTTAATTTTCTGCCTCCACGTGTCCTATATAAGATTTTAAAAAGCCAATAATAATAATTAATTTTAATAGTAATTTATTAGATTATATTATTTATAATTATTTGTTATTATTATTACTATTAAGAAAGAAAGAAAGAAAGAAAGAAAGAAGAAAGAAAGAAAGAAAGAAAAGAAAAGAAAGAAAGAAGAAAGAAAAGAAAGAAAGAAAGAAGAAAGAAAGAAGAAAGAAAGAAAGAAAGAAAGAAAGAAAGAAGAAGAAAGAAAGAAAGAAAGAAAGAAAGAAAGAAAGAAAGAAAGAAAAGAAAGAAAGAAAGAAAGAAAAAAGAAAGAAAGAAAGAATAAGAAAGAAAGAAAGAGAAGAAAGAAAGAAAGAAAGAAAGAAAGAAGACTTAACTGGTAATATATACAAATTTTAAACAGCTTTTTCCAATCCAGCACAAAAATATATATCGGTATCTATTTTTGTTCAAAAATTTGACTCAGCTTCATTCATCATTGTTGTGGATTTAGAATCCCATGATCCTCTTTGGTGGGTGTGTCTCAAGAGCAGCGTTCCACACCGGTGGACGTTCACTCTACCACGCAGGGGCTGATGGGTAAGTGACTTCCTCTACTAATCCCTTTAGAGACAAACAACTATAATTTTACCTTTATTCTGCCTTCTCTTTTTTCTTTCTGACTATTTCTACTTGTAATTCTAGCCTAAGCCTGATTCTAATTCCAGTTCATTTTCTTTCCTCCACATGCAAACTTTAGATGAATTTAATTTTGTAGATGTGTACAGGATTCCGCAATGAAACCAGCAATATTTAGTTACAAATGAGACACTACACACACATTAGTCTCAGAGAGACTGAACCCTTTAGGACATCTACTGTGATTAAACCTCAAAAACTCATCTCATGCAGTTCCGAGCTCATTTTATTGCACTTATCCATCTCTCCAAGCACCTTCCTTTCCACTCCCTGCTGCCCCGCTGTCTGGAAGAGTGCTAACTGAGTGTTAAAATATTAACAGACTGTGGCTCATTAAAATGCTGTTGTGTGTTTCACTCATAGAGACCTTTTGTTCAGCAGGACACCAGCAACACCACCAGACCTCCAAGCCCACTGCTGCTGCATCCTCTGCCCAGCGAGGGGCCTTCACCTCAGGCACGGACAGCAGCGTACATCCCCCCTGAAGCCTGGACAGAGAAAAGGAGGGAATAAAGATGGATGGATGAGTCTACGCCTGTGTATGTGTCCATAATGTATTCTGATACCTTCCCCCATCTTCTCTCTTTTCCTTCCCTCATTTCACTCTCTCTCTTTCCCGTCGGTGATCCCCTGTGCTCTAAGTGTATCCCATCTCTCCAGGAGTCGTTGATATGGGGATTAACTCTAAAGTGTCAATCAATTCTGTTTTTCTACCTCTCGTTCTTTCAGCGCACAAGTATTTAATTGACACAGAGAGCCAGTCAGTGTTTTGAGTCTGTTTCATCCCTGCGCTCTGCTCCAGGTCATGGGATTTAGAGATGGAGAGGGTGAAGAAAGAATGAAAAGTGAACTGAGGGGAGAGGATTTTAAAGTGCAATTTTCTTGTGCACTGTAATGTAAGAAATGCATGTGGGAACTCCATTTTGCTTGGCCAACTCTTCTAAAAAACCTGTTTGTGATGACTGACTGAAGATTTAAAGCTGAAGTGAGCACGTTTTTGGATGTTAAAAGACTTTCTCCTATCCCGGCTTAATGTGTAGAGAGATAACTGTAAGAAGGCAACTTGTAGGCTGATTTCCCAAGAGAGTGTAAATAGAGTCTGGTGATGCTAGTGGCGCAGAAATAACACACTTCCTCTTTAAGAATATTTTCAGTGGTAAAGAATGGTTCAATATTAGTGATATTAAACAAAGAAGACCAGATGGGGGCAATAGTAAAACACTAATTGTTCCAATTGTTAATACAGTGATATTGGCAAGGCAAGGCAAGTTTATTTATATAGCACATTTCATACACAATGGTAATTCAAAGTGCTTTACATAGAAGAAATTAAAATAATCAAAAGAAATAAGAATAATTAAAACAGTTTAGAATAAAAAGTAAAATAAAATACAGTGCAAACAGTCGGACGAACAGTGGCACAGTGCTCATTCAGTAAATGCAAAGCTAAACAGATGTGTTTTGAGTCTGGATTTGAATGTGGCTACTGTAGGAGCACACCTGATCTCTTCTGGAAGCTGGTTCCAGCTGCGGCTGGCATAATAGCTAAAAGCGGACTCTCCTTGCTTTGAGTGAACCCTTGGTATTTCTAGTTGATGTGATCCTAATGATCTGAGTGATCTGTTGGGTTTATATTCAGTGAGCATATCTGCAATGTATTGAGGACCTAGGCCATTAAATTATTTATATACCAGTAATAATACTTTAAAATCAATCCTAAATGTGACTGGGAGCCAGTGTAAAGACCTGAGGACTGGTGTGATATGTTCATATTTTCTGGTTCTGCTCAGGATCCTGGCGGCAGCGTTCTGTACGAGCTGCAACTGTCTTATGGTCTTTTTGGGAAGGCCAGTGAGGAGTCCATTACAATAATCCACCCTGCTGGTGATGAAAGCATGCACAAGTTTTTCTAAGTCCTGACTGGAAACAAAGCATCTAATTCTTGCAATATTTTTCAGATGATAGTATGCTGATTTAGTTATTGATTTGACATGACTACTGAAGCTAAGGTCTGACTCTAGAGACACACCAAGATTCCTGACTTGATTTTTAGTCGTTTGACCTCTAGAGTGAAGGTATGCATTCACCTTGAGGACTTCATCTTTGTTTCCAAACGCAATGACTTCAGTTTTGTCTTTGTTTAACTGAAGAAAGTTTTGGCACATCCAACTGTTTACTTCATCAATGCATTGGAACAGGGAGTCAATGGGGCTGTAATCGTTTGGCGATAGGGCTAAGTAGATCTGTGTGTCGTCTGCATAGCTGTGGTAAGCAATTTGGTTATTTCTCATTATTTGGCTCATTGGGAGCATGTACAGGTTGAATAGAAGTGGCGCAAGAATTGAGCCTTGAGGGACTCCGCATGTCATGGATGTCCACTCAGACTTATGGTCTCCTATACTCACATAATAACCTCTCGCTTCTAAGTATGACCTGAGCCATTTTAGTACTATCCCAGAAAGACCCACCCAGTTTTCCAGTCTGTCAAGAAGTATGTTGTGATCAACAGTGTCAAATGCAGCACTGAGGTCGAGTAGTACCAACACTGATAATTTGCCTGTATCAGTATTTAAGCGAATATCGTTAATTATCTTTATGAGCGCTGTCTCTGTGCTGTGATGTGATCGGAAACCAGATTGAAAATTGTCAAAGTATCCGTTTGAGCTTAAGAATGTGTTCAGCTGATTGAAAACAACTTTTTCAATGATCTTGCCAATGAAAGGTAGATTTGAGATTGGTCTATAATTGCTTAATATAGTCTTATCCAGATTGCTCTTTTTCAGGAGGGGTTTGACAACTGCAGTTTTCAAGGGGTTTGGAAAACTCCCAGAGAGAAGTGAGGCATTTACCACTTCTAGGAGATCTGCTTCTAAGCTGTTTAACACACTTTTGAAGAAAGATGTGGGAAGAGCGTCAAGGGCGCAGGTTGATGTTTTAAGGTGCTGTACGGTTTCTTCCAAAATTTTGCCATCAATTTCTTTGAAATCAGACATAGTAACTACTTTCTCAGGTTGTGGTCTGATCTGTCTGACCCCAGTGCAACTCAGGGATGTGCTGATCACCTTTCTGATATTATTGATTTTCTCAGAGAAGAAAGAAGCAAACTCACTGCACTTGCTGTCTGAGAGCATTTCACTGGGAATCTGGCTCGGGGGGTTTGTCAGTCTCTCTACAGTAGCAAAAAGAGTGCGTGTGTTGTTTAAGTTGCTGTTAATAATATTTGAGAAGAAAGTCTGTCTAGCTTTGCCTAATTCCATATTGAAAGCATGGATGGTGTCTTTGTAGATGTTATAATGGACTACAAGTTTTGTCTTCCGCCACATGCGCTCTGCTTTTCTGCATTGTCTTTTCATATTTTGCACTGCTGTTGAGTTTCTCCAAGGTGCTTTTTGTCTACCACTCTTCCTGACCTTCACAGGAGCAATATCATCAATTACACTTTTGACTTTTGAGTTAAAAGAATCAAGGAGAAAATCAACAGAGTCAGCAGAAATGCTTGGTGTTGAAGATATAGCCTTCATAAATAGTACACTAGTGTTCTCATTTAAGCATCTCTTCTTAACAGACACAGATCTAGCTTCAATGGCAGGAGAGATCAATATATCAAAGAAAATACAGAAATGATCAGACAGTGCTACATCCTTAATAACAATCGATGAAATGTTTAGACCCTTACTGATAAGTAAATCTAGAGTGTGTCCACGATTGTGTGTCGGTCCATGTACATGCTGAGTCAGATCAAAAGTTTTTAAAACCATTTTGATTTCTTTTGCCATATTGTTTTCTGCATTATCTATGTGAATGTTGAAATCTCTAAATAAATAAAGTAATAAAATATTATTACTTTACAACTACCATGTTTACAAATTCACAACATTCCACAAAAATATTTAGCACAAATGTTTTCAATATTGATGATAAATATTTATTGAGCACCAAATCAACATATTAGAATGATTTCTGAAGGATCATGTGACACTGAAGACTGGAGTAATGATGCTGAAAATTCAGCTTTTCCATCACAGGAATAAATTGTATTTTAAAATAGAAAATTTTAACTTTTCTTTTAAGTTGTAATGAATGATATTTCACAGTGTAACTGTTTTAATGTATTTTTGATAAAATATAATTCAGCTTAAGTGAGCACTCAATTTCTTTTATTAAAAAAAAAGAAAATCTTAACAACCCCAAACTATTAAACAGTAGTGTATATTGTGACCACAAAACCAGTCACATGGGTCCATTTTCTGAAATTGAGATGTATAGATCTTCTGAAAGCTGAATAAATATGTTTCCATTGATGTATGTTTTGTTAGGATAGGACAATATTTGGTTGAGGTACAACTATTTGAAAATCTGTAATCTGAGGAAATCAATCGAAATATTGAGAAAATCGCCTTTAAAGTTGTCCATTTATGTTCGCGATTGTGCTGCATTCACTCACAAAAATAAATGTTTTATATATTTAAGGTAGGAAATTTACAAAATATCTTCATGTATCATGATCTTTATCCTAATGATTTTTGGCATAAAAGAAAAATCGATAATTTTGACCCATACAATGTATTGTTGGCTATTGCCACAAATATACCCGTGCGACTTGTGACTGGTTTTGTGATCCAGGGTCACATAAATTCACTGAAATGTAATTTAAAATTATGTTTTTGTCATACTTAGCTAACTTCTTAGGAGAGAAGTTAAACTCCCACAAACAGCATATAACAGGGAGTGGAGTGTAAGCTCAGTCAGCTCTATAGTCTATACTAATTCATTTAACCAATGACAAGCGCTCTCCTCTATCTCGCCGTCTGTCCTTCTATTCTTTTCCACCTCCATTTCACACCTGGAAACCCTTTCCCTCTCTCACCTGCTAACAGGAGTTATTTCAGGTTCATTAATCTCTGTGACCTCCTGAGGAGATGTCGTAAACACACAGATGTGTGTCACCTGGCAGCAATGCGTGAGTTGGCTTTTCTGTGTCCACACACGCGCACGCGCACACGCACGCACACCACACACACACACACACACACACACACACACACTTCTTTGTGGGGACTCACTCTATACAGTACAAGTAATGGTTTTTATATTGTACAAACTAAGGAAACAAATAAAGGAAAACATATCTTTTCCTCATGGGGACCAAAATTTCCCCACAAGGATTTCAGATTTTGCCATCTTTGTGGGGACATTTTGTCCCCATAACATAGGGGTTTACCAGGGCCACACATTAGAACAAACCTCTAAGACAAAGGATCTTCCGAGCAAGACTCTAAAGTCCTGTTTACACCACTGATTCAGGCAATCCATTCAAAAAGAGACAACACTAAATGCAGATATAAACAAGGAAGGTCCAATATACTGTGATTCCTCCAGATCTGGAGGCAGTCAGAAGCATTTTTGAACATACAGAGCTTGCAGTTTGATGAGGACTGGTTATTCTTCTGTCTATCAAAAAATAAACTATAACAAAACATTCAGGCGTTCATTCAGCTTAAAAAACAACAACAACAGCTGATTCTTTTGTGGTTAAGGCAATTCCAGAATGCACCAATATAAATTATATAAATTTATATAAATTCAATAAACTAAGACACATATTTATTCTAAAATTTAAACAACTTATGTGAACGTAAAGGGAACATTCCATTTTATAATTTTGCAAACAATACTTTTGAATGCTCTCTAACTGTTCTGAAACAAGTAGGTTATAACTTCATGAAAGGTATAACGCTGCCGATATAGGCAGCAAACAGAAAGGAAGCTAGGATTTGGAGCACATGCAGATAATGTCTTCCAGGATTCCCTTATGGCTAAATCTGTTGTTGTTTAGATGCATTAATGTCTTATCGGCTTAGTGTTAAACATCCACGTACAACGGTTAACACAACAAGCTTTAATAGAAGGCAATCTCCCTACACACACTACAAGACATTGTTAACACCTCAAGGCTGAGGATGTCTATCGATATAAAGTAAAACATCCAGACAGTCTTTTAACATGTTTTATAGCTGGGCCAAAGAAAACATTTACCCAACAAATACCTCCAAACCTTAAACTGTGAGCACCAAAACAGCAGCCGGTTCTCATGTAACCCGTTTCAGAGTGGATGATTCCGGTAGATTATGAAATCTGTGAACTTTTTCCCACTAGAACAATAGTGAGCGCGCGGCATGGCGGAGTGGACATCAGCTCAAGCTCTCAGCAGCAAAATGTGGCTGACCTGAAGAAAGCACAACAGCACAGTGAGAACCAGACATGCTTTCACCTCACAGCCCGGCAAATAAACATGATCTGGCAAGAAAAACAAGAAAGACAAAGCACAGAACGAGTGAATGCCGTGAATATAAAGCGCTTGTTTGTGCCTATCAAACATTGTGTGTTTGTCTGAGGGTAATCTGGACACCATGTGTATTTTTGTGAGTGTGTGTAGCGCGGTAGACAGCAGGACCGGACGTTTGCATAGCGATCTTCATGAACGTTACTTCAGGTCACTGGGTAAGATTAATGTCACGTCAACATCACCGCATTGGCATTCATTTGCAAGACCCTGGTAGTTTTGCAAACTGAGAAGCCCTTTGGGGTCGTTCATGTTATCCACACAGTCCATTAACTATGACCTGTTATACCATATTACACATCCGATTTTTCTAAACCGAAGATTAGAGGATAAACTGAACCCATAGGGAACTGTATGTCAGAAAAGGTCAGTGAGCTCAGCGTGTGTGTTTGTGCTTGTTTGTGAGAAAGGAAGAGACTGAGACAGAAAGAGTGTGATCAGGCATGAGAGAGTATGCCAAGTGTCACAATTAGAGGATCAAACTGAACTCTATCAGATGACCTCAGAGGTCAAAGGCTAACGTGGATGTTCAGTAGTGTGTGCGTGTGTTTGAACAGGCACAAAGAGAGAGAAGAGGAGGAAGACGTAACTTTGGTTCTAAAATTTAGCGAGCTGCCTACAAGATATAAAACAAGATAATAAAGTTCTCCCAACACAAAAGCTGTTAAAAAAGGTTGCCAATATAACATTAACCTGTATTTTAAGATAACTTTGACCAAGGCCGCATCACATCCTTCCTTCAAGGAAAAGGTAATCCCACTGCAACAAGTTAAGTAAAATAATTGATTGCATAGTTGGGGGGAAAAAAGTGTTGAATACAAATACAAATATAAATTTCTGAGGGGTGCAGATAATCCATAAACTCCACACACACACACAAATGTACCTCAAAAACGGTACATAATCTTGTATTAATATAGGCCTGTTTTAGAAGTTCTATTTCAGTTAGGATGCTTAGAACCTTAGATGGTAGTTAGTAAATAGAAGACAGCGAGGCAGTTCAGTTCAGAGTTAGAGTTAGAGTTAGAGTTAGAGTTAGAGTTAGAGTTAGAGTTAGAGTTAGAGTTAGAGTTAGAGTTAGAGTTAGAGTTAGAGTTAGAGAGAGAGAGAGAGAGAGAGAGAGAGAGAGAGAGAGAGAGAGAGAGAGAGAGAGAGAGAGATGGAAGTGGTGATACAACTTTTAGAACTGCTCTCCAAATTAGTATGAAACAGGATTTTCTGCTGAGAATCTCATTTAAACAGAACGACTCCAAACCCTCATATTTCCTCAATCTGTTGAATCAGTCTTAATCAAAAAGGCTGTTTTGTGTTGCTGGTGTCCCCAAGTGCTGATTGAAATCTGTAACGGTGCTGTTGTGCTTTGAAAAACAGACGATCTCGCCATGATTAGGTTTGGTCTGTTATGTTAGAGGCCAGAGCTTAACCTGTGGATGTTACCACTCAGCAATCAAACCTTGATCTCGCTTTCTCTCTGTCTTTTTCACTTTTTCTCCCAGGCCAATGTCTGAACAGAATGAAACCACAGTTCTGAATTTCAGATCTGTTTAGGATAGCCACTGGCAGTCGGCACACCAATGGAGAGCTCTGTTCTTCCTGTGCTCTCTGTGAATAATCATAACCATCCATCTCACTTATAGGGTCAACGTGACTGGAGGAGAAACGAAGGAGAGGAACAGAAATACACATTTGTGAGAGTGTAGATCTCAACTTTCAATTCTCTGGAGTTATGCTGCAACAAACTGACAAATAAGCCACTTAACATTTGTGCCACTTTTGTGCATATAGTATTTCAGTGTTCCTATCACTAAACAACACCTTTGCACCAAAACAGATTTTGTGAGCGTGTTAGCATTACCTAATGTGCATAATCCAGTTAGTGAAGCAGACGCTAAAACAATGCACACAGTGCATGCAATTAAATGCAAATCAAGCTAAGTGAACTTCCCCTGATGCATCAGATTAAAAAAACAACAACAAAAAAACACTAATTACTGTCATGATAAATCCAAAATGCACAGCTGTAACCTTTGGTGAGAAACCTTACATCTTAAATGTATGCCAAATAAATGCCAAAACTGGAAATTAACAAAGTTTCAGGATATTGACCACATGAAAACATTGTATGAAAGTAGAATCACAATTCTCTATGTCTGTAGAAAAATTAAAATCATATAACTTTGAATCTCTGCATGGTGTCTTGAGCTGGACAGGATATGCTGGTTCCATTTTGATGATGTTATAAATTGTGACATCCACAATTGGCCCATTAAAAAGAACTGACAACAGCACTGGCAGTGTCACTCACTGTAATTAGTGCGTGTGTGTTTGTGGATTAAGGATTTGGTGGAGTTTGTGGAGGCTATTGTAACCTCCAGATGTTTCCCAACCCAACCAGAGAAAGAGAAATAAGGAGAGGGCAATAAATCTCTGCAGTAAAATTGTGAGTGTCCATTTGCACTTGGGGACTGTGTGTGGGTAGTGAGGTGAACACACACACACAAACACATTTTACGTTCCTGTTAAAGCTATTTGCAGTGCTGTGTTACAGCAATTTTGTGACTTTTAGATGGTAATAAAATGTTTTTCACTGTTCAGCCAAAAATGAATGACAGAGTTATACAGAACGGGGGGAATATTGGTTCTTATCAACCTTTCTTAAGTTCTCAGTTTGTTAGTCTAATAGTCTCAGTTATTTAACAAATTGCATTGTATTTTAATTTAACATTACTAGCTACTACTCTTCATCTGTTTATATGGTGAGTTTAACTATGGTCTTCAGTAGATACTGCTATGCATAATTTAGGTTTAATCAACTGTCTTATTTGTATGAAAACTCAATCCAGCTGATAAGTACTATTTATGTTCAAATATAAGCTATATAAGCTGCTTGTGCGTTTTCTGGCAGCGCCCATACATATGCTATTGTCTTTCTAATGCCATCTGATGATGCATATTTCACCTCTTCTGTTTAGATTCCTGGATGTAATGGTGCGGCGAGAGATAATTAGGTACGTACGTGGTTCTGCTCGGCTGAGTTGGTTTGTCCAAAACACATCCTTTATCATGTTAGTGAGAGCGCTCTTCCGTTGAGTAGCTGGACATTCCACTCTAATGAAATACTCTGCGCCCTTTAAGAAGATATTAAAGTTTATGGTCATAATAATCCGTGAGAAAGCAGGAGGGCAAAATTCGTTTTGGTAGCACTTTTTAAGTCCGTATGTATACTACATTAAAAAGCTATACAAGTAGGGATAGTTCACTCAAAAGTAAAAAATGCTCTAATTTATTCACCCCCACGTCTTTCCAAATTTGTATGACTTTCTTCTGTGGAACACACAAAAAACAAAGATATTTTGGTGCATATTTCAACTTTTTTGTCTATACAATAAAAGTCTCTATAGGGCTTAATTGTGTTTTTAATTAAATTAAAATTATTATTTTATTTTCATTTTTACATTTTATTTTATTTAAATTTTATTTAATTTTAAATGAAATTGTATTCATTTCATTTTTATTTTTTTTATTTTTTTTATTATCCCTTTAAAGCATTGGCAAACATTCATAATGCCATTTAATACACCTCATAATCAGTTGCATGCTCTCATATAATTTTTAATCATGGTCATAGTTATCTATGCATATTTACAATTTTTAAAAGAATGTTAAAAGCATTGAAACGGCCGATCAACAACAGTGATATCATGCGTTTACAGGTTTTATAAGTTCAAAAAGTGTAGTGTTTGTCTCCGCATGCAAGGTTTCTATAGTGTAACAGGACCCGAGACTTTGTCTAATCCGTCATTACCCCTAAATCCCAAAACAGGCTGGCCCATCGGAGGCCTCGCAGAAGTGATTTGTAGCAATATTATTTCAAACATAAATCATTTGTGGCGAGAGGCGAGCTGAAGACAAGGGTTTATAATTTGTAACGTTCAGCATTTTTCCCGTGGTTTTTAAAAGCATTGGGCTTCCACTTGTATATCTTTGCCTGGCCAGCAATATCCCCTACGTAATTTAAAAACAACAGCGTCTGAGAGCCGCCGGGCAGACAGGATCAGCAAGTCAAACAAAGCCTTGAGCCCCCAGTGCCCCCTCGAACCTGCTCTTATTCAAACAGCCATTAGCATTTCCGCAGTGGTAATGATTGGAGCTGAGAAAACACCACGGAAAAACTCACGGCTTACTTCCCACACAGTCACACACACGCTTACTTAACTCTCTATATAGGGACATAACAGTGACTTCTATAGATTTTTTTGTGGGCATATTTAGAGAATACTAAATAAAAGACATTATTTAGTATACCATTTTAAATAAAGATGTTCCCAAAATTATTCCTTCAGATATAGCTGACATTTTTTTAGCAAATGGTTCCTCAAAGTACGCCATTAAAAAAATTCTTAATAAAGCATCTGCTAAATGAATAAACGTAAAAGGCAAAGTTAAAAACGCACCCACACTAATATACATCCTCTCTTGTGGCGTTCTCAAGGGTAATGCTTTCTGTTCACTGACAGTGTTCTTAGAGTTCATTAAGCTTTTGGAAAAGGAACGGGATATTACCATTTGATTTAGAAACGGACATGGAAAATCCACTCAATAGAAACTCTGATGACTAAAGCGTGACCACCCCAATAATCCTCTGAAATGAACTTTTATATTTGAGATTTGCTATGGCACAGCTCCAGCGTACAATATAAAAATAAAAATTAAAGTTGTAAAATAAAACAGATTATTGGTGTATGTTTTACAAGACAATAACATTCTTTCTACTTCAAAATGTCATGTTTATACTTCAATATTTCAATGTACTTGCTGTCTCTTTTGTAATTGATTGTAGAATTTACTAGCGATTTCCAGGTGAAAATGGTTTCTGTACCATTTTTTCCTCTCCAGTGTATCTCCCAAGACCAGTTTAGACCTGCTGCAGTTTATAAAACCGACAACAGGTGTCACTGCTAATTTAGGTCCCAAAAGCAGGGCTGACACTTAAGTTCACAGGACACACATTTTAACATGTTATACTTATTGCCAAGATTGCCTGCTGTGGGAGTATTGATGTTTGATGTGGCATCCTCAGACACACTGTTAAGGGTTATTATCGTATTATACAGGAGATTAACTTTAACGCATGCAGAAACAGAGTCGGGCAACCTGTTAGACGCAAATACACATTTCTTGATCAACCATCAACAGGCAGCTCCTTGATCAGCCATTTGTTGTTGAGCTGTCTGAGGATGTCACTTTTCAATTATTACAGTGTCCGTTTTCACACTTAAGGTTTGCAGAGGTGATTGATGTACAGTAGAGTGTGGAAAACTAATCAAAAGTTCACAGCGTGTGTTTCTGTGTTGTGAACTTTTTCCTACCTTTATGAAAACATTTGATTTAAACTAGAAAAGGAGAGATCTGTTCAAAACCCCAGTGTGAGAGGCCTCTTTGTCTATTGTCTATTCATAGACAACTGGCTTCTAAAGCAGCATAATGGAAACGAAACCTCAAAAAAAAAAAATGATTCACAGTAGGTTCCAATGATTTAGCATGTTGCTAAACTAATGACATGATAAAAAAATACATAGTACTAATAAAAACAATCAATCAAATTAGGGATGCATGAGATCAGCATCATCTCGGCTATCGGTAAATATTATAGCTTTTTAATTTATTTATTTATTGGGTCAGTCGATACATGGATATTTAATTGTGCATGCTTATTTCTATTACTTTTCTACTTAGATTATGTTTCTCATCATCTAACACTGACTTAAAGTTAATCTTTAAAAACACTAATAATTTAATAACACTGTAAAATGCTGATATTTAGCTAATCTCAAAATGAATAGACCTATCCATTTTCATACTGTACATTATAATTCTAAAATGCCTAAATACCCTGAAATATTTATTAATGTTAAATAATTTCACTCATGTTCAAGTTGGTCACATGAATTTGTGCACTGACCAACAGAAAGATGCTTGTTTTGAAAGTGGCTTTTAATGTAGCAAGACGCACATAAATCATGGTTATACACACTGTGAACTCAAACTGACACTTTGTAAAGACGGAATGAAACGTTGCATGGACATATGCTCAAAGGAATCAATAGGAACATGAGCGCTCGACTAATGGCTCATATGTACATGATTAGAGAAATGTAATACTGCCTCAAGGGTTTCATGCCTTGAGTACATGAATGAAATGGAGAGTGTTAATGGTGTGAGATGCATGTGTGTGAGATGTGCTAGTGATATACTCACAAGCAGCATATATAACAGCGTAAAGGGGAAGACTGTAGAGGACAGATGGTGCATTCACTCACACACACACACTGGTGGCAGACAGGTCTAGGGCTACAGATGGTGACATCACAGTGGGGGTGTGAATGACAGAAGCCTTGCAATGAAGGAAAGTGAAAGAGGGCAGCGTTTTGAGAACCATGTTCATATTTGAATCTGTTACTATATTTGTGTGCTGACTAAAACTGGTTAATAAAACTACCGTAATTCAACATGGAGATGTCAAGCCAGGCTGGATGTTATTTTGAAAATCGGCAATTAATTAATAAAAACTTTCTCTTAATGGACGGATTTTGCTAGTCAAGCTTCAATTGAAAAACAATTTCACCGTATAATGCATGTAAATGGCTTTACTTTTGTTAAACGTCTAATATTGAATTGTAAATTTTTACCCAAGGATCTTTCTCCATCATATATTGATAAATGTGTGTTCTCAGTGACTTTTGTGTGTGACACTTGTGCTGCAGCGGTTGCACAAAAATCCAGCTTTGCCATTACATGAACAAAGTACTTTTTTTTTTTGTAATTTCACAATGTTACTGTTTTACTGTATTTTAGATCAAATAAATGCAGCCTTGGTTAAAAAAAATCTTACCGACTCAATACAGACACTTACAATTTTACAGACACTTTTCTTTCCATATTTTACATTTAATTTAATCGCTACTTAATTCAACTGAAATCATATTATGCATTAAATTACACATTATATATACTTCACACAGATGAAGATTGTAGCTCTACACAAAAAGTACAAGTGTTGTCATGTCATGCATTTCCATGCAGATTTGCAGGTTTTGTTCAATATTACGTGTGTGTCATTGTCTGTTCTGACTTCACTGTCAGTTCTCAGGTCCCTCCTTTTGTATAACTTCCTTTAAACCACAAAGGCCGGGCTATTTTAGCACACACCGACCTTCCTGAATCACATATAACACTGCTTGACCCTCCCAACACAGGCTGACAAAAACACATTTGGGGATTCTGTCCAGTTTTCACTATCATAACACTTTCAAAACACAATGCACAGAGCATACACACATTAGACCAACTCCTAATATCATAATTCAGAAATACACAAATTTGCATAAATGAACTGATGTGAGACCTAGGCCACGCAGCAAACAAATGCTGCTATAAAACATATGCAAAATGTAAACTTTTGTTAGAGCTGACTGTGATGCCCATCGGCTGTGTCTTTGTGATCAGAAAAGGTTTTGGAGACTGCATTTGCAGCCCATAGCTTTGGCATAAACTGTCTTTTGAAGACAGGACAGTGACTCTGGAGTGATGGTTGGTGTTGTAATGGGTGGGGAGGATATACCGTGTGTGTGCTGGTTGGACAGTACGTTTGTAATCTTTTTCCCACAGTATTCTAAATCTGTGACTATTGTTCTGCGTGTGTCTGTGTGTGAGAGAGAGTGTTGCTGTCTCAGGTGATGTAATTGTGTGTTCGCTTGTTTCTGACGCTTGTTTCTTGTGCATGCTGTTATCATCACATCACATCACACCTAAATCTTTCTGGCTTGCGTCCAGTAATTAAATAAGCACATGGACCATATGATGGTCACACAAAATGACAGAAGTCTCTTTCCTTTCCTGTCATTTTCCCCAACTCTCTATTCTATGTACAAGAGATTCCCACCGTGAGACACAAAGCAGTTGTAAACAATAGCAAAAAGAAAACAATAGATGAGAGCGTGTGTGTGTGTGTGTGTGTGTAGCAGTCATAAAAGGTATAAAACCTTTCTGCAAAAAATAAACATAAGTGTTATGCAATTGTGTCTCAGTATTTAAAAATGTTTAATGAAAATAAAAATTCTATTGAAATAAAAGAAACATTTTAATTGCATTACAATATTTTTGTAATCTAATATAATATAATTGAGAAATCTCGGAGGAAAACTACTGATCTTCTATTATGTCATACACTATAGGCTAAATTAAACACATGTGAATATACACATGGTCATTACGTGTGTATATTTCACAAATGTGAGCGTTTTTATCTGTGTGTTAGCCACCTTTGTGCAGGAGCTTTCCTTGTGACGTTCGGGCAGAAATCCCGGAATTGCAGCCACAGCGTAAACACGCACAACTGGTTCAGTGCTTACAAGAACTCATTAAATACTGACACATCCATTTTACACTGGACAGTTTCCTCAGGTCAGTAAAGTTCAGCAATACTGCAGCTTAACAGTCGCAAATCTTCTAACACAAATCAAATCAGAGGTTGATTGAGTTTGTTTATAAAATAAAGATCTCAAACAACAAACAATTTACTACAGTGCTTGTGAGTTTCCTCAAACATTAAATTTTTAATAATCTTTGTCAACAACTTGAACTGCCTGAATGTAATGTTCAGTCTTAGGAGTGCAATTCAAAAACGCATTATGTTTGAACAACCCCTTAATGTTCAAAATGTAACCGGCAATGAAGTCAGTGTGATATTTGCATACCGAATTGCAGAAATAAATTCTTTATTGGAATTATTTGTTATTGCATATTTATTTCTTACATCTATTAACCTGTTATAGCCAAGGGTGCATTAAAGCACGGGCTTCCATGGGCTGAAGGAGGCCTACACTGGGAAGGGGCTTACTGTCTGCGCAAAAATCTGATTTTTCAAATAATTCTTTGCATATATGGGAGTTTCAGCAGTGACAACAGCATTCTATAAAATGAACTCACGCCCATACATTTTCTAATGCAACCGGACTGGACAACTAGAGTTTTCTGTTACGTCATTCAGTGCAAGAGTGAGGGTTGAATCGCTGTGTTCCATCGGTGATGCTTTAAAGTCTCAATTTTAATTTCTGGAGGTTTTAAATCTGGGGGCAGAAAAAATACTTCAATGTGATAATAAACTTTAAAAGGCTATGATTTAATAAGCACTGTACGTTTCAAAAAAAAAGATGCTGTGCTGTTGTGCATTCTACGTGCTTGCGTTTATAGAGCAGTTTGCAATCACCAAATTGCCCACATTTATGCCAAGTGATTGTTTTGATCTACTGCTGATAGATAATAAATATTTTGTATAATTTATGGTGTTTATATCATGAAGAAGCGGTACCAGTAAATGCACTTTTCGGCCAGGAAAGTTTTGATGGCATTTTCTTTTCATATTACCTCCATATATTAATGCCTAAAATGTAGTGTTTATAAAAGCATTGATGCTTTGTTTGCGTAACTGCTATAATTATGCTTTTCCACATGCACCACCTACTGGCAAAGAGTGAATTTGAAAATTCACCTATATTTGTCTCATATTTTTACGCAGCATACATAGTGTTGTAATGTAAATGTATACATTTCGACTGGAAAGCTTTTTTCTTTTATTTCTTATACATAAAAAATACTGTAATGCTGTAGTACTGTAATGCTGTAGCCCATGGTCCTTAGTTATCATAAGGTGCCCCTGGTAATAGCTACCTTTATACTGCAAAATGTTTTTTTTTAATTTTTTTATGATTTTTGGGCTCATCCAAAATAAAACTTATATTTTCTTATAGGAAACAGCTATCAGGTTAGCTATTTTGTCTTATTTTAATCAACTAACATGCCACAACATAGATATTGTACAACTTAATTGCATACTACCCTTTCAGTCTGTCCTCAAGGCCCTCATGTTGAATATATGTGTGTGAATGAGTGTCAGTGTGTTGCCATTTCTGTACTTTGCATATCTTAGCAACTTTGACTGGTGACAACAGATGGTAGAGATCACCTGTGATGAGAGTGTGTGAGAGTGTGTGACAGGCAGATGGGGAACGTGAGCAACTGACTGAGCTACACACAACACAGGAATGTCATCTATTGATGATAATCATAATTATCATTAATAATTACTTTTTAAGAAAATGCAGGGTTTGAGGGTGTTAAGTTACTGAGGGCAACAGGGGTCGTGTTAAATTCAACACAAAAACTCATCTATAACTTGATTTTTTTGAATTTGTGTAATCTCTATTGTTGTTGTTGTCAGAGGGGTCTCATTTTAGCATGACACATTAGATTGAACAGGTGTAGATGTAGTGTGTGTGTGTGTGTGTTGCACTGGAAGAGATAAAACTGTTATCTGCTGCAGATACGTGGGAACGAGTGGTGGGAGCATCCTACGCAAATGAGCCCAGTTTAGGGAGGAGAGAGTGACTGAGGGTCACATTCGGGTCAACATCAAGTCACTATTACCACCCACTTCTAGTTTAGATGGATGTGTTTGTCCATGCATGTGTGTGTATCTGTGGTAGGGCTGGAATGCTAGAGTTGTATATGTAGGTTCGCAAGAAAGAAATAAACACACACACACACACACACCGGCAGCAGCTGTCTCACCCCATGAATTGCCACCTACATACTGAAGGTCAGAGGTGCTCACACACTCAAGCTACCCAAAAATATCAGCCAAAGTACCTCACTTCTTATACACCCAACTCGAACCCCTGAACACAAGCTGTCTTCACCAAATGCCTCTGTTGCTTTCTATTTTGACCTGCTGCACTTGGCTAATAAGCACATCAAAATCAAGTTTCTTTAGCTGACTTCTTGAAGAGTGAGACTGTAAACTGTTTTTGCATATGAAATTGTGTACTTTCAGAGTACGTACAAAGAAAAAAGTACTTCTTGACCACTGAAGTATGTTCTTAAGGTATGCAGTACGGAGCCCAGCAATTCATTGCTTCACTTTATTTAGTTAAATCATGGTTATATAGTTCTAACTTGTTCCCTCGTTTGAATTTAGTTCAGTTGTAGCCGAGGGAACAAATTTAGTTGTAGGTACAAGTCCTTAATTTGAGGTCAATATATCTTGTTTCCCCCCTGTGTGTCATGTGCAGGGCTCCGTAATGCATTAGGACAAATAAATTCCCAGACATACTACATCCATCATGTTGGCACTGTCCTTTGACCTGTATGTTCTTTAAGCTATGATGTATGATCAAAATCTGTGATAATAATTCACCCGGTCGCTGTTAAATAACTACACTTGAAAGAGACACTCGGCTCACAGTTTTACACCATTTTTTTTTTTTTGCTTTTCGAATCTGTCAGCTCTTCAGTTCATGTGGTCTTACGGGCTAGAAATGTGTCCACTATTGCACTCTTCAGAATGACTGCTGTATTATAAATCTTTAATGAATCTTTTTATAGATGTATTACTTATGGCCGCTCTGCTGTTTGTGAGCGTGTATAATACAGAGTTGGTGTCAGAGCGGTGGGTTAAAGGGCATCCTTTAAAGTGATCAAAAGAGTGTCGCGGAGAGTGTCAGCGCTAAGCAGCTCCGTGTCACTGTGAGGTGATAGAAGGTGAAACTTCTCACTCCTCCATTTAGAATGTAAGTGTCACATTGACTCTCAGCCTTAATAGAGCTGTCAATCACACCTGACCCCAGCGGTCAATAACTAGACCACAGCATGTTGAGATTGCATACATAGACACATACAGCCAAGTTTTGACAATTAGTTTTATTTATTTTTTAAATCATGTAAAACATTAGAAATATTAATTTATGTTCAAAATAAATTTGTTTAATTAATTGTTTTCACCATGTACTTAAGCTCTTATTGCCTACTGAAATTCAGCTCTTATTGTCTTTTGAATTTTTTTTACATTTTTACAATTAAGAGTTTGTCAGATTTAGCTTCCCCAAAATATGGTATAGGCATTTAAACACACACACGATTGCGTGTGAATTAACTCTACCTGACAGCGTCTCTCTACTAGTGAAGCTGTGGGTTTTAGTTACTAAGAAATGTATTCTAGAACTTATCCGGTTTTAAGCTATTTTATCCCAGAGAAGATAAAATCTGCACATATAGCCTATAGATACCTTATTTTCATTGAGAGAATGGTTCAAATTAATTTACATTTATTTACAAATTGATTTATGTTTCACAGCGATACAATAAACCCAAATCTTTCACCATTTTCTTATCATAATTATAGTATGATCCTCCCGGAGCAAAACCTTCAAGCTTTGGAGAAGAAAAAAATTGACAAAATATTTGTGACACTATTACCTGAAGACAACAGCACACATACACAGCTTCAAACTGCTTCTCAGATCATAACGATATTCATATGAGTGTTTGACATGAGCAGACATGCATGTGCAAATGCAAACCCCAGCCCACTTTAAAACCCTGATTCATTGAGCGTCAGTGAGACGGACGAGGTGAGAAACAAAAGGGTGGTTTAGTGACAGTCACACGCCGCATGAAAAAGGGAGTGGAGACTGAGAAGGCAATGGCAAACTGTGCACCGGACAGCCGAGGTGATGGATATAATGTATCAATCACATCTAACTGTGATGCAGGACATCAGTCAAACATGAGGAACTTTCATTGTGCGTGTGTGTTTGTTGTACAAAGAGTGTGGCAGGGTCCTAAGGGGGTCTTTGAGGATGCAAGGAATGAGGCTAACAGGCATTTAAAAAGAGCTTGATATTGCGTCACAGTATTCATTGTCCACACCCAGTTTTTCACTTCCCAGAGTCCTTTACAAACTCTTTCGGCGATGGCTATCTACTTTAGAGTATTTATGTATTATCTAATATTTGTAGAAGCACATACATCTTGTGGAACACGACTAACGAAGAGCAAGTAAGACTATTTCCGTTTGAAATACTGCGCCTAATGAACATATATGATCTTTCCAGTCATTTTCCCCTAAAGTGAGGGGCTCCTATTGTGCAGAAAAAAACATTGACACTTCCATATGCTCACATGAAAATGTTTGCAAATGCAAGACAAACTTCTGTGGTCATTTGTTACCGTGATCTGGTTTATGTCTACTTTTCCCCATGGCAACACAAAAGTTTTCCCATGCATGTAAACGTTTTTTTTTTTTGTGCACACTTCCCACACTTACTCGATTTAAAAAGATTGCACATTTTACTGTATGGGTATATGGACAAGGACTTTTAGAAACTGGCACACAACAAAATCATTAAAACAAATTTGTGAATCAGTTCAATTGATTCGTTTAAACAACTGGAATCAAAAGAACAATTCACATCACAAATCAGGCAAATCACAAATTTCCTCTATAAAATCTAGCTGAAGAAATATGTAAGAGCAGAGAATAACTAAAGAATGTGTTTTTGTTAATGAAACTTCAATTACTTTTTTTATTACTTTTCCAGGAGTGTAAAACACAATTTCAAAAGCCTTTCATGGCCGTGGAAAGTTTAGGATATATCCAGAACACTCTAAAAATTACCCATGCTTTTCATTGTGTGGTCTGTCGTGAGGATGTTTGTACAGTTCTGTTAATAAATTATTTTGACCATCAAAACATATGTAAGTAATGCATGGAAGCACATGTGTGCGAGCGAGCTCACACATACACAAAGGTGACGTCAGCTTTAGAGCCACTTGTTTCTTTCCTTGCAGAACAGTCTCTCACGCTCGCTCTCTCTCTCTCATGATTATTCATTCTGTCATTCCAGCTTCCAGTCTCAAGACTCAGTAGCAGGAAATGGCCATTGTTTCTAGATCAGGTAAAGAGAGAATGGGACAGAGAGTGAGATGAGGAGAGGAGGTCTGGAGCCGTGATGGATGTGGCTCTTTTCCTGCAGGGACTTTCTCAGGCTCTTTTTCCTGTGTTGCCAAAGTCTCACTGCCTCCCGTTTTCTTTTCTCAAGGATCTTTTCGTTGAGATTAAACGATTAAAAAGAAGGGAAAAGGAAAGAGAGAAGGGTTAAAAAACTAGTTTCTTTAATAAACAGAGGAATCTATTCTTCCTTCTCACCAAGAGAAACAAGAGAAGGAACAGAGTGAATGAGACAGACCTGTACATTTCATCTGTGTTCACCTTTAAGGTCAATCCAATACTGCAGAAATGACCTTTCACCTCTTTGCTTGGCCTGTCACAGCCTTCCATCCATATAGCCGTTTATTATGAAAGAGGGTCTTAGAGCTCAATGCTCTTTGACAGAGAGCTCTCTAACTCTCTTCTTTCTACAATGACAGAGGCTTTGGGTGCACGTCTAATGGATTTAATGGATTGGATCCACATTTAGACTTTTAACACTTATGAAGGGAAGTGTGTCACTAGCTGCACCAAACAGAATTGAAATCTGTTTGTTTGAAACATAACAACATTGGCTAAACCAATGACAGGGGTTGACAAGACACTCTGTTTGGCCGAACAATAGAGGATGTGGGGATTGTCTTGTTTGCTGCTGCTAGTTTAACTTTAACTAGATTCTTACATTTTTTATGAAATTTTGAAGCTCTTGAACATGCAAAACACATTGTCACAACTCTATGATGTTGTGGGTGGTTATTATGTGGTTGCTAAGATGTTCTGAGTGGCTTAGGTGTGTTTATATGTGGGTCTAAGGGCTTGTCCACAAAAAGGCAAAACGCAGGACGCGGGTAGTGGAATGGGGTAAAAGGCAAGGTCTCGAGATGCGTTTTTTAAACAGATTTTTAACTTGAGCTCTGGGTTTTTAGAATGCAGTGTCATGCACGAGATGCTGCAATAGACGCAAGACGCGAGTGCAACAGTCATACACGTCCGTCTAGCACGTGTTTACATGAAAAAACAATAGAAAATAACGTATTGGAATGGAAAAACACGTTCTGTGTGAACGGCCCCTAAGGGTGTTGGATGGTTGCTTATACTGGCCAAAGATCCCACCTGCTAATTTCTGTCTCTGTACTGAAAGACGTCAATAAAATACATTTAAAAAATAATGTGTACAATTCCATTCATAAGATTTGTCAAGTTAAGATTCTTATGCTCACGAAGGCTGCATTTATTTGATAAAAAATACAGTAAAAACAGTAATATTGTGAAATATTACAATTTAAAATAACTGTTTTGTATTTTAAAATATTTTAAAATGTAATTCATTCCTGTGATGCAAAGCTGAATTTTCAGCAGCCATTACTCCAGTCTTCAGTGTCACATGGTCCTTCAGAAATCATTATAATATGCTAATTTGGATCTTAAAAAAACAATTATTATTATTATTATGTTGAAAACGGTATTGCTGCTCAATATTTTTTGTGGAAAATTATACTTTTTTCATGATTATTTTATGAATATAAAGTTCAAAAGAACAATATATATATACACATTCGTACGCTGTTTATATATACACTTTTATATAGAAGCAAAATAAAATACATTAAAAATGAAATTTGCTAAAAGGAATAAGCACCAGAAATGGCTCTCAGAAAAGAGCTTTCAAAATAGAAATAAATCAGTAAATTAATATCTAGCCCTACCTGTAACCACCCTTCAACCTAAAATGTCAAATGGGACACACACAATAAGGTCAGATTCCACATTCAACAACTTCTGCAAGACCTCAAGCACAAATCAGATCAGAACACACCATTTGGGACAGGTCCTAAAACAGGCAAACATAACAGCACAATGTGTATGTATGTGAACATTTTAATTCTTAGGGCGAGAAGTTTGTTCAAATCAGTAAGTATGAAAAATAAAAAAAAGTGATGGAATTTTTTATCCAATGTAGGTCAGGTATACAGTTTTAATGGTGCCTAAAGGAACGATATATCTAGAGTTAACAAACAACTGAAGCATGTCGGCCTGAAAAGCTTCTTGAATTTCCATGAAACCACACACACAGACACACAGTAAGGTGACTCTTTGCAGAACCAACCCCAGGAGACTTTAAGAAGTCGGTGACCAAGATCAGTCCAGTGACCAACAACACTGGAGCTATAGCCGGTATATGACCCTCCCCCGCTCAACACACACACACGCTGCATGACGGGTTAAAGAAATTCCTCCTGAGAGCCTTGTTCTCCCTCTCTCTCTCTGTCTCAGCTCTTTCTCTCCTTTCCTCTCCTCAATGGCCCTTTGTGTATGGGCCCTTGGGACATCAACATGACAATGTGCCCCAGCGGTGGGATCCTGTGTTTGTTAAGTGCCCTCACCCTCAAGAGACAGAGGCTACGGCCAACTGAGAGGAGAGGTTAGCCAGAGAGGAGAGGCCATCTTTGATCAAACGAATAAAAAAGGGGAAAGAAAGAGCGCAGCGACTTTTCATTAACTCGAGTAGCATGAAGGCCATTCAAGTTGGGAGAGCGGGAAAAAGCAGTGGTATTATACTGCTCAACTAATCATTTAAAGATGAGGTTAATATGTTTGAGAATTGTAAAATGGCTTGATTGAAAGAGAGTGGTCTGGCCAAAGGTAGCAGTGACGTCTGTCTTTTGTGTGACGTTATTCCACTGGAAGGAAATGCAGTAATTGTTAGTGTAGCAGTTGGGAAGTAAGTCATTTAGTTTGAAGCTTATTGATCATGTCTGACACATATAATACTGATTGACTTCCTCTGGCAAACAACAGAGATCAGTTTGCTTGTGTTCATTTAACACAAAAAAGTTGGCTTTTTCCTCAAGTAAAAACAAACCTCTACCGCTATTACTATGTTGCTTTTCAGGAAGTGAAAATGCTCTTTTTCTACTAGCTTTTTTAACTACATGCCAAAAACTTTCACTTCAACAACAACTTCCCAAAATCTGCAGTTGCATCTCAAATTCAGCCTAAACTGACAGCATTCTCCCACTTTTCCTGGATTATTCATGTAAAGCACTATTCGGACGGGACTAGTTTAACATGGAGAGGTGGGGTAAAGTAATAATTACCAGAGCTTCTCTGTGATTTTAGTCACGTCCGAATGTGCTATCTCAGTAATCATTACGGACAATGTCAGTAAAGACTACGGCGACTTTTACCTTCAGTAAAAAGCTCCAGAAAAAATACCTCAGGTAATACTAATCCCGTGCGAATAGACCCGCTGATGTACGTAAATATTTTGTCATTTCCTGTTTAAAAGTAGTTTTCTGAGGTTTTTCCAAGTATGGAGGCGCTTAAAAAAAGAATTAAATTATTTTCTAGACGCTGGAACGAGTCTGTGGCAAAACTCAAGTGTTTTCCACACACCATTAAGATCAGAAAGAAGCACTTGTTAGAGGCACGAAACATCTTTAAGCGTTAGGTAAGTGCCTATTACCAACAGAATGCAATCTGAAGTTAATTAATACATAGTTCGACCGGACATAATATATTATCCTATAATCATTCGAGTAAAACCAAAGAATATAGTTCTGATGTGCAGCAAAAGCATGTTGAATAGAAATTGGATGTAATAGAAAGTGGCTGTAAGAAAATATCTAACGCATTGAAAATCCCCATTTCCACCATCAGGGCAATAATTAAGAATTTCCAATACACTAAAGATGTTACGAATCTGCCTGGAAGAGGACATGTGTGACAGAGTACTACATCGTCCTAATTCATGGTGAAGAGGAGAGTTCGAGTGACCAAAGACTCTCCAATGACCACAGCTGGAGAATTGCAGAGATTAGTTGAATCTTGGGGTCAGAAAGCCTAAAGTTTGGGAGGGTTTCAAGAAAAATGCTCTTCGCTCATCCAAAAACAAACTCCAGCATATTCAGTTGTCAGACACAACTGGAACTTCAAAAGGGACCGGATTCTATGGTCATATGAAACAAAAAAAATAGCTTTTTGGCAGCAAACATACTAGATGGGTTTGGAGCAAACAGGCATAAAAAATACCTCATGCCCATTGCCCACATATATATACTGCTGGATATTTAATGTTGCGGGCGCATTTTTTTGCTAGAGGTCCTGGACATCTTGTTCAGATAAATGGTATCATGGATTCTAGCAAATACTAACAGTTAAAAAATCTAAACCTGACTGCCTCTGCTAGCAATCGTATAATAGGGAAAAGGACGTTGCAATAATTGGGTTCCAATAATTGTAGCCAACATGACCTAGAGAAAAACATTTTCATTCATATTGTGAGTTCCCCCACACTTTCAATTGTTTTACTTCAATGAAAGGTTAGAACTTTGTGATTTTTTTTTATTAAAGATCAAAAGGATAAACAATGCAGACTTATTTTCACAGCCATCTTTGCTCATATTTACAATGGGTGCCTGCCAATATTAGTGAAGGGCACTGTATGTGCGACCCATGACCTGGAAACCGAGCTTCAACCACAAAATCAAATGCCTAAATATTAAAAGCACAGTTCACACAAGCCTTTATGCCTTTCTTCGTGTTTTGGAACACGAAAGAAGAAGGGATGGGCGGTAAAGATCATGGTGATAATAAAAGAAGTTTCAATTTATAGAGATTTTGCTATATTGTTTATTTTGCTGTACATATCTGTCCAGAGCAGTACTAAAAGGGATAGTCCAAAAAAAAAAAAAAATCTGCCATTATTTACTCACCCTGGTGTTTTTCTAATGGAGTATGACCTTTTTGGTGTTTGGTTTGGTGAGATAGAAAGCAAATTTACAGAAATCCTGACTTTTGGTCTGCACTCCGGCTTGCCCGAGAAAAGCACACAAGCGCAACATTTTGAAAAAAAAAATCCAGATTAATCAAAACACTAAACTGGTACGTTACGTTAGAGCTATAAATAAACTAGCATTATCGAGAAATGAAAACAGGATGACTTTTTCCCCCCTGTATTATTTCTTAATTTTAATGCACAACATTTTAATGATTCAAACCCAATTTAATGTCTTGGCATGCCAAAATATGAGAGAAAGTCATCTCTCTTGCTCTTATCTTGACTGGATTTACAAACAGAGTCACCATGGCTTTGCTCATGTGTGTTTTAAAATAGCCCTGGCTAAATATTTTTAGCCTGTAGTTTTTCAGAATAAGCAACTGCCTGTCACAATGCTCCCCTGGAGTTCGAATGGGATTGAACCTAATCTTAGAGTGACCGTTCTGTCAGCAAATGGGCCTGACAAAAAGAAAGTTATGAATTGGTCTTCATATAGAGCTAGGATAAGCTTATCTCTCGAGGAAACCAACAAAAAAAGGACAAGCAGAATGGAACAAGTAAGAATCAGTCAAAAACAACTGGCCAAGAAAATGATTATTCTTTTCTGGAACGTATGGTAGACATAACCAGGTTGTTACAACTAAGCTAATGTTCTCATGTGCAGAGATAACGCATCAAATCACCCATTAGAAGGCCCAAACAGAATCTGCTCCCAATGAACATTAGCTTAGTTGTAACAACCTGGTTAAGTCTACCATACGTTCCAGAAAAGAATAATCATTTTCTTGGCCAGTGGTTTTTGACTGATTAGAAGGACCCATTAGAAGGCCCAAACAGAATCTGCTCCCAATGAACTCTGCAAAAAGCTCTGCATTCTTGTCATTCACAAAGTTCCACACATTGCACCACTTGCATCCTTGTGTTTTATATTCTGGCTAATTTTATTATGATTTCAGCTACCAATAAAAGCGTGGAACTCTTAGCTCCATTTGACATATTTTACAATGTTTTATAGCCACTCAGACTCCCCAAAAAATCTCCGCAGACAATGCAAAAAAGTCTGAAGATTTCATTCTGACCTGAATAGAGAACAGCTTGCTAACCTGCAATTTCAAACTCTTAAAGGAACATGCCGACTTTTTGGGACTTTAGCTTATTCACCGTATCCCCCAGAGTTAGATAAGTCCATACATACCCTTTTCATCTCTGTGCGTGCCGTAACTCTGTCTGACGCACCCACCGCTAGCCTAGCTTAGCACAAAGACTGGAGGTAAACGGCTCCAGCTAGCATACTGCTACCAATAAGTGACAAAATAAGTGTTGCGCTAATCACTCCACCCAAGTAGCAGTGCTTCGCCTTCTGAGAATATAGTTCCCAGTATGTATGGACTTATCTATTTCTGGGGGAAACGGTGAATAAGCTAAAGTCCCAAAAAGCTGGCTTGTTCCTTTGACATCTGGAAAGTGGCTATGTTCAGAATAGCATACGATCATACTACTCGTACTTCATTTTCCAAATTGTGCAGTATACTATAGTAATTTGCTTGACTTAGCCTATCAACTCCACTGTGATGGATGAAATGTGTAGTTAGTAATATCTACCGTGATCTTTTTCTTTAGTTATTTGATTGCCTTATGTCAAAAGACAATTTTCAGTAAAATGTAATTAAAATGCCAAATTTATTTCCAGGATGGTAACTGAAATGTCACTCAATGAATTAAATATGCAATGTGATGAGGGTCATATGACAACAACAAAAAAGTACACTACTGTTTAGTGTGGAATAATGCCTACAATTTCACTACTTTAAAAAAATAAACAACATCCATCTTATATTCTAACATGGAAGTAAGTTATTTTTGTGAATATGCGAGATTTCTGATTTATTCAAAACAACTAAAAGAATAACAAAGTGCAGTGAGTAAACGGTAAAAAAATTGTGCTACAAACCTGTGTGTTTCTAATTATGACAATACATTAAAATAATGTGGCAAAATACTAGTTTACATGATCAAGCAACATAATGAGCTGTTTTGTATACGCCTAGAAAGGGTGGATAACACCGGAAGCCAAATTCAATTCACAAATGCCTGCGCCTGCTCTTACATTAAAAATAAGGTGGATAAAATATAGGCCTACTACCCACTGTTACACTCAACGGCTTATAGAAATAATATTCATACTAAAGAGCAGAGGTCTTTAACCCTGTTCCTGGAGACCCACACTGTGTTCGAATGTGCCTACTTCCTTACTATATATAGTAGGCTAAAATCAGTATGTGAGCCGAGTATTACCGGTATGTCCAAATTCATAAAACAGTAAGTGAAAAGTACCTGGATGACTTCCTACTCCTGTGCATCCGATGGACACTTTACTATCCCATGAGGCCAGGGGAAAGGATTTGTGAATTTGCAGGATGATGGGACTCCAGGAGAAGGGTTGAAAATCTCTGCTATAGAGAACTGCTGATTACATATTTTTGTGGGCCAACCCAGAAGTTAGCATTACCCTGGTTTCATCTGCAAATACACAATGCAACGGTTATGAATTTTGAATTTTAAATACAATCACCAAGAGTAAAAAGCTAACGTAGACTAGTTAGTTAGAATAGCTTGAAAAGTCACAATTATCAACACAACGAGGAAGTAAACCCAGAATAGTGAGTACTGTAGATAAGCTTACCTGTTCGGCTTGATGATGTTTAATGTCCCCGTCCCCGACAATCTCTATAGTAGTCACATTGGCCACTTGTTGGCAACCACCTTTTTCAAAAAAAAGTAAAAACTTTAAATAAATTACATGGGGTTTACTGATTTATGTCATATAATAAAATATGAAGATACTTTGCGCTTGTGTTAACCACAGACCATATTTCAGGCATTTAAACCAAAAATCCATATAAAAAAATAAAAAATAAATCCCTAGATGTGAATGTGATCAAATTTTCAAACGTGCTATGATATGCAGTTTTGTATAAATACTTTAAACAGTGTTCACACTGAAAAATCCAAATACGAAAAAGTTTACTTTTATTACCAAAGACGACGCACTAAATTAACCGACAAAATCAAGTGGAACGTAGGCCTACGTTGGACACTTCATGCACTCTGACTATCAGACTCCGATGTTGACCATCATTCGAATGACAAAATAACTTTTTCATTCATACACTACACGATTGAGAACATAGTGCATAGGCCTAGTGTAAATCAGGGTGTAAATGCATAATGTTTGGGACGGTGAAACCGGAAGTGCTAACTAATTTTCGGGGGTTTTGGCCTACAAAAATATCCCTGCAGCACATCAGAAATAGGAAAATAGTAGGCTAAATTGTGTGCACGATTTACTATTTTGTTCCCTTGATTTGCTATATATATATCGTGTGCTCGATTTATAACTCGACGAGAACAAATTCGTTAATCGTTCGCACGATTTAGTGAGGGAACCATAGACTGTAAAAGTGGAGAACAAATATTATTGCATATTAATGTGCGGGGCTCCGCAATTTCTGTTACAGAATGTGGACAGGCAATAATATTGTGGACGGTTACTATTTTCTCTGTATTCATAGCACACACAACCTGTATGACCTTTGGATTTACTAAGATATGTAACGCCAACCTCAACTGTATTGTAGGATGTATTGTGCAGAACTAAAATACGTTTGAAACTGCTACTTTGCAGTCACTGACAGCGTTTTGTGTGAAGATACCTCAGAGAAGCTTCCAGTGCGCATTTGGTGCTTCGGCAGACTCCTCGTGTTCCTCCTCATTCGGTATCAGCCCGGAGATATCCGAAAAGACCCGAACAAGACTGATGCATTCTGGGAAAAGGAAGACTGGAGGCGGTCGCCATATTGTTTGATTCCGCAAATCCACTGGAGCAGAAAGCAACGAACGTCCTTATTAAACGAGCTAATATTAAACCATTATACAGGTAACCGTAATATAATATCACACTAGGTCGTTGTAGATGTAACTGCATTCATAAGACCATCTTTAGTGGTGTCAGTCGGATTTAATCGTGCAGAACATGGGTCGCTCCCGGAGCCGCAGCTCGTCCCGGTCCAAACACTCTAAACACAGCTGCAGACGGAGCCGCTCCAAATCTAAATCCAAATCCAACAAGAAAAGGAGCAGATCGAAGGAGTTGAAGAGGAGCAGACGGTCCCGCTCGAGATCCGGCAGCAGGAGGGAAAGGGGTGGCTCACCACCCGACCGAACCGACATGTTCGGCCGGACACTGAGCAAGAGAAGCAACGACGAGAAACATAGGAGAGAAGAGGACGAGAGGAGAGTAGAGATAGAAAGACAGAGAAAGATGTAAGATGACTATTTGTGTGTGTGTATGTATATATATATATATATGTGTGTGTGTGTAACGTTATGTGTGTGTCTACTGTCTAGCCTATGTCCCAGACGCGGCCTTATTCAGTTAAGCATGTATGAAGTGTCACTTGGTTGGGCAGCACTATCACTTCAGTTCAGTTGTTTCATGTTACAAGTAGCAACTCTTTGTTGTTTAATATTTATAAGAACCTAATATACTGATCTAGTGTGCAAAAAAAGTGACGTTTTATGTTACCTATCTGTATTCACTGAACTTTCATCACTCCATGGAGTCTCATAGGCAGCTGTCACACATCAGGTCATCTCATCACTGAAATCTGCTGCCTGTGTAAGCTGATATGCTTTTGTAACTATCACAGATTGTTGACATCTCTCTTTTGTGATTGGAGACCACCAGTATAATGTTAAGAGGTTTGTGGAAGGGAAGGAAGGGGGAATGTAGTGAAAGAACAGGAAGAGAAGTGCTGCAGCCCCAGGCCTGATCTTCACCCAGAGTGTATTGTAACCACATTCAGGGTGTTTTAAAACTCAAAGAGAGGCCGTGGATCGAGTTTCATGACACTGAAATCAAATCAAAAGATGGCTGCTGTTGTTTAATTTTTGTTTTGGCTTTGGGCAATGTAATGGTCACTTGGTTCAGGATTGTGTCTGTGTTCCTAAAGGCCAGGTGTGACAGCTTGCTCTCCTCTAATGGTTTAGGCATGCTTAAAGTGTAAATAAAGGTAAAACATGCTTTTGTAATCATGGCCTCCCTTTTATGGGTTTATGATGTCAGCGTGCACATCATGTTTAATTTCAGAATTATGCAGATGACAGGTCAATATCATCTGCCTCCACTGGGCTCAGCAATGCATGTTGTGAAATGCATTTCTTTGACATTTGGTTGTGAAATGTGCTTATCTTTTTGTCTGCTAGGTAAAGGTTATCAAAGCTTTTTCCCCCCAAAAAAGCTAAATACAATTGCAGAATTAAATGTTTTTCACATTAACCCTTTTCTGTAAAAATAATTACATAAAAATATGAATACAATTATTATTATTATTTTTTTTTAATATTATATTTTTGAACTTGTCTAATTCACATGCTAAAAAAAATAAATTGGGGCCAGTAACATTTTGTCAGGACAAGGAACTACTGGCCCGACTGCTAACAAATACATTCAGACCTCTTCTTTTCTTGTATGAGTTGTTCTTCACTCTACGTTTATCATTGAGTATATTTATTTACGGGTCTGCCATGTTTGATCCTCTCTTTCTTGTTTCCTCCACAGCCGTCAGCAGGAGATTGAGGAGCGTCTGATTGAGGAGGAGACGGCGAGACGCGTGGAGGAGCTTGTGGCCCGGCGGGTGGAGGAGGAGCTTGAGAAGCGACGCGACGAGATCGAGCATGAGGTCTTGCGGAGGGTGGAGGAGGCCAAACGCATCATGGAGGCACAGCTTTTGCAGGAGCTTGAGAGGCAGAGGCAGGCCGAACTGAACGCCCTGAAAACCAGAGAGGTAACGCTCGGTCGTTCGGAGCACAGCGGAGAGCAGCCGCAAACCGCACACCCTCAGCCGTGGCACAACCTGACACTCGTTTTCCCCCAAAATAGAGCTGGAGATGCAGGGTAGCTGATGGAAGTAAGCTCCATTGATTGGGTGGGGAATGAAATAAATTACAGAATGCAACATTTTCAAGGTGTGATGTTTGGAGAAGTTCAGTCGAGTTGCTAGGGAACACGAATATTTAAGGACTCGTTTACTCTGTTGATAGACAAGCTCTGTGCTTTTTCTGTAGTGCTTTAATGTGATTTTATTGAATCTCACACACCTCTAGTGCACTCTCAGGGGTTTCAAGTAAACGTTTTGCCACGGCTGTAAGGGACCAAATATAATGTTTCCCATGTTTTTTCTCCCCTTTTATTTTACTCTCTTTATTCCATATCTTTTATCATTTTACTGTCCCCAATGTATGAAACTGTTTGTCTTCAATAAAACGCTTTTCTTTAAAAGGTCACATGGCATTCAAACCTGGCCTTTTTTTTTTTTTTTTCACCATAATACACTTTGATAGCTTACCATAATACACTTTACCACCGTAATGTGGTTTTGAATGTTACAAACACACAAGACCTTTTGCGGCCACTAGACCACACTTAAACTAGTTAATTTGCTAAATCCATAGCTTGTAATTCCACCCATACCATAAAGGAGGGTTACTGTGCTCTAATTGTAAAGATGCAACGAGTTATGAACAAGAAACTAATTCCATTCCACAAGCACACACAAAATTCAGCCGCTCAGCACTAATAGGGTTAGATATGTGCCCTCCTTCTGTACGTTTTAGATTTGTCCCCATCATTTGTAGCCCTGGTACTGAACCATTAAATGAATCTGTATTGTTCTACATTTAGCGTTTGCACATGATTTGGTCTTCATTTGCCCCATCAATCACAAAATGATCCACCCCTCTCTTTATTGCTTATCCATTCTGTCATCTATGTTTTAAATTTATTAATTGCCGATTATTATTTTTTTTACTTCATTTTTCCTTTGACTCTTCGGTTTTGACGTCATTAAAAGTGCAGTGTTTTAAATGTACTTCTGTGTCCTCACAATTTGCTTTTCCTCAGGAGTGCTGGTGTGCGGGTACACACACACAGACACACACACACACTTCTACATCCACACCCAACGTTACTGTGCCATTGAGCTTAGACGCAAACACATCACTGTTTTTGTTTTCAAACAAACACATCTAACGAATGATCCCACCTTTGTGTTTTTGCAGTCTTTAACCTCCTTTAACATTAATAGCCTGACGTCCCCACACGGTAATGTTGTATGATTACCATAATTCATTTTCTTGGACTGTGCTATATTGCATGTGGTGTTGCTGTGTAAGAGCACTAGCTCGTGCTAGTAGCTCAGAAATTTTTAAAGGGGAGGTGCTGCGCTGTCCAGGACGGGACACACGGGACCAGGCAGTAAATACTCACCCCTTTAATCAGCAGTTGTGTAGGTACAGTACACAGTCAAAGGAGAAAGGCGTAGGTATACAAGCATTGGTGAGCCACTACTATTCACTCTCCTTTATTTAAGTTAATCTTTCTTTGTCTCTCTCATTTTCTTTTGAAACTTCTTGCTTATGGATGCTGATAAATAAATAAAAATAGAGAGAGAACGAACTGATTGATTTTTTTTTTTCCATCTGCAAACGAATGAGATTCTTCGTTAGTTGTCGATGTGTTATCTTTTACATACCAGTTCTGTATGGATCCTAATGAATGCGTAAATGGATGTTTGGATGTGTATATATATTTAAACATGGCGGGGATTAAAGGTGTGCTTGAATACATTCGTGGGTGGGTTTTTTTTTGCTTATTGTTGCATACATAGAGGTTAGCTTCAGACATTTGATGCTGCAGTTCGGAATGTGAAATGTCGAGAGCGTGTGTAAGTACATGAAAGATTGTGGAAGTGTCGCTGGCTGGTACCTGTTTGTGCGAGTGTAGACGTGTTTGAGTGTGCAACTGGGTTTATGGGGACCTATTTCAGTGGATTTGTCTGCCCGTCCTAACATGTCACCGTGTCACCCCTTTAGGAGGAAGAAAAATCCAAACGAGCGGAGCTGGAGAGAATTTTGGAAGAAAACAACCGAAAGATTGCTGATGCTCAAGCTAAGCTGGTACTTATCTCTTTGCTTTATTTTGACAACAAAACATATTACCGTACTTATTCTAGAATATGATAAACAAAATCCAAACAAAACAAAAATGAATGTACTCCTAAACATAAAATAAAAAAATATGTACACAAAACAAAAATATTTAAATGTAATACTTAATTAGTATAATTCTAAATGCTCCCTCAGAATTGGTTGTCCACACAAAAAGTATTTTCATTATTTATGTAAATATAAAATATTATTGCAATTTCTATAGAAATTAAGGGAAAAAATTCCTTCAGTTTTATGAATAATGTTAATATGCAATACCGACACCTACTATGTTGAAGTGTCAAGAAGATGGTTTGTTTTATATTTTCAATGTCATTTAGTGTGGTATTCATGATATGATTTTTGTTTTATATCAGGATTACAGCTTATACCGGTGTGTGTGTAATATACACCCCTACCCGGAAATATCATGAAATGTTGATATGCAGGCCTGAAAATCTAATTTCTTTAGGGAATAATAATATTCTCTTAAATAATCAATTTGCTTTAAATGGATCTTTGTGAGCGTAGTTTCTATGAAATTGTTCAAAATCCTTATCCAATTAAAGCTCTAATCTGGAATGGTTATGGAAATTCATTGATCAAAATTGGTGGGAACCCTGATATGAGTCCACAAGCCAGTGGATTCATATTGAAGATTATGTCCGCTGATAATTAAAAGCTCTTGAAGAAGCTTTTATTTCTCATTTTTGATAAAACATTTGTGGTGATGCTTTGGTTTTTGTGTTTATACATTTCAAAGTCATTACAATTATAGGCTTTTGTGTGTCCGTTAAAGTAGCTCTCCCTCAAAATGGACAGAAAATATTTTTTCTTTAAGTCATTATGAACACTGGAGTGTTTTTTTTTTGTTTTGTTTTTTGCACTTGCACAGTGGTACTGCCCTCTCTGAAAATTTTCAAATTGGATGCTTAGCAGTGCCAACCATGCCCCCATTTTTTTTTTTATCTTTATGGTTGGATCAAAAACAATGAACATTGGTTTTGCATTAATGCATGTTAATTAAAGTACATTTTCATGTATTAGTACCTAAAATGAACCTATTTATGCCTTGGCTGATTGAAAAAGTCACTTTTGCTCATGTGTTTGTTTCAGGCTGAGGATCAGCTACGTATAGTAGAAGAACAAAGAAAGATCCACGAGGAACGCATGAAGCTACAGCAGGAGAGGCAGAAACAACAGAAAGAAGAACAGAGGATGATATTGGGGAAGGGCAAGTCCCGACCTCGCCTCTCCTTCACTCTCAAAGCTACGGAGTGACCTCTTCTCTTCTCTTCTCTTCTCTTCTCTTCTCTTCTCTTCTCTTCTCTTCTCTTCTCTTCTCTTCTCTTCTCTTCTCTTCTCTTCTCTTCTCTTCTCTTCTCTTCTCTTCTCTTCTCTTCTGATGAGTGCTTCATGTTGAAGTGAATCGGAGTCTCAAAGAGAGGTCTGCCCTGTGCGCTCTGCCCACATAAATTGGTCTTCATAAACCCAGGAAATAAATGTTTTTTTGGAATCCTCACGCTTCATAACCGGACTTGCAGGCACCACCACAGACTTACAGATCAGCTGCTTGCCATCTTTTGCTTCTTTTTTTTCAGTGTGTTGTATTGATATTTGACATTATTATGCTGGATGCACCTTTAGAGAGAGAAAAAAGTCCTTTTCAATGGCAAGCAATTAAGAATGAATAAGTGTAAATATTTGTGTATATGAGTGTGTGTGGTTGGTTGGTCGGTCAATATATGTCAGTGGTTTGGGAGCTTGAATGGTACAACCCCAATTTAACTACTGTACTTTCATTCAAAGCATCAGCAAGAGCATACACAATGTTTTTTTCTTTTTTTTAATGTAAATTGGCAGTCTTTTTGTTTTATGCTTATTAGTGAACGTATGTGTGGGAGTGTGAGAGTATTTTGTAATTTTTAGACTGCAGACTGAACACCTCAAAGCATATAGTTCCTAAAATGCTGCTTAATACATAATCCCATAATCACCTGATATGAGCTGCGTTTATAGCATTGTAACCTAGATCATATTTGTCCTTTTTGATACACTTTACAAATGGCTCATTTTGAAACGTAGAACATATGTATGACCGGAACTTTAGCATTCACAATACAAACATTTCAGTGAAAAAAAAGGTTACAGTGTTACAAAGTCTTGTAATGTCTAGTGCTCTGTTGGTACATTAAGGAAATCGGGAATCACAGGTAAGACTAGTTAGGGTGTGTATGCGAGCGAGTTTGTGAGTGTGTGTGTGTATGAGTGTGTGTGTGCTAGAGGGTGTTCTTGTATTGTGGTAAATTACCCTTTTCCTTGTGAACTGGGACATTTAGTGTGTTGACCAATAAATCCCATGAACACAACATGGCCTGAATCATGTCTCTTGTGCTCTCTGCAAACCACAAAGTAGTTTGTTTAGACCCTTAATGTTCTTTTCTGGGAATTTGTTGCACTCTCGTTTAAATTTTACCCATTATTTTAATTCTGCATATGTTGTGCAACACACCAGACATTTTATTGAATGGACAATTACAGTAAAATCTAAACTGGAAAAAGAAAAGAAAAAAAGACTGCCATTTTGTAGATTTAGTTACTATAAAATTCAAAGTCATGCAGATTCCAATTAAACTGTAAATTAATATTATAATTGTTCTAAAACATTTACAGCACCATAATCCCATGAAACAGCACCCATTAAAATGTATAGTGGGGTCATTTCAAGAAAAAGGTAAACTGGTTACCATTATTACTCCCTTTAATTAAGATGAAAAACGTATAATTCTTTCAGGTGAACTCTTCAAAGGACAAGTAAGTATAAATTATTTTAAAGTTAGTAATGAACAGTTTTAATTGTGTTACAATGCTTTATACAGTAGGCAAATGATTAATGAAAACTTGTTTATAGAAATATCTGCATTTATATCTTTCTAATAAACACTAGTGTTGATCTTTTTTAAGCCACAGTTACATCCCAACAATGTAAAAAAAATAGTTTTATGCTAGTTTTAGCACAATGTTATTTAATAATACTTTTATGTAGCAGAATTTTAAATCTAAAGGAATGTATTTGTAAAATCACCTTTTCGTGCAGTGATCCCAGTGATCGATTGAATTTCATGTTGAGAACTTTCCTTAATACGAGTTAAAGACAGAAGTGAGTACCTACGTCAATCTGCATTTCAGATTGACCTCTAGGTTACCTCTGGTCGCTGCCTACGGTTCTCATGTGGCGTGTGTGAGACTCTAATGGAAATGTTGGCAAACTTTTCTGTCACAGACGTGATTTTTTGACGAGCCCGTATGATACAGTCTCGCAGGATGTATTAGTCACTGTCAGCTTTAACAGTGCAGCGCTGATGAACTACTGATGTAACGCCGAAACTGTGCTCGTATATCATACTCGGCCCTGCGCGCGCTGAACTCCACAATTCCCTTATTGACATAGTGAATAATAGTGAGTGTTAACCGCAAAACAGAATTTTAACAGCTATTATGATCTGCTCAGAAGCGATGCGTAAAGTTTGACCAAAAATGTATAAATGCGCATACTTGACTGTTGCTTGTGTGTAAGGAGGCCAGCAGGTGTGTTTTCTCGTCAGTGAAGCTACTTTGTTTGATCACGCTAGGCTCCGAGGGACCCACGGACCGTGAGATTATTCGCGTGCAACTGAATAAACATCGATCTGACCCTGTGATTTCAAAGAGCTGAGAAGTTGCTCAGAGTTTATCTTTAAGGTGTGAAGCGTTGTTTGTTTTTAATTTACGGAGTGACACTTTGGTAACGTTTAGGTTGAGATGTTTAAATTGATAATAAAAATTAGTTTAAATATTGAAATGTCAGGAAAAACAATGTCAAGCTATAAAACAAAACAAAAACTTATATAGTTAGCCTATACAAATTGTCTTATTTAGAAATGGTTTCAAATGTTTCTATCGAAGTGTTAAGCACGTGGAATAGGCCTAAGATTAATATAAATGTAATGGTAAAAGTTGTTAAAATTACCTAACGGTGTTTGTTCTGGTAGAGAATTCAAGAAAAGAACATATGCTAGAAATTGCACGTTTACCTCTTTACCAAGATACTTAACAGCTCATCTGCGTTGCGTTGGTTATTTTTAAGATAGCTCAGGAAATCGTCGTTTCCGTGTTTTCCCGTCGGGAAACCTTCTTCTGGAATTGTGTTAGCTCGTCTTATTGTTTGCTTTTGTTTGGTAGTGTGGGAGCATTCTCAGAAACAGTCTACCATTGCACAAAGTAAATAATTTATTACCTTTGGAGGCTTGGAGCTCTTTGTAAGTGGTGCTTGAAACAGTTTTAAGATTGTCTATTTAATTTTGCACTTCCAAGTTAGTGCTTATATTGACAAAATATGTCTTTATGTAGCACAATAAGTGTAGGCTAACCTGGCCTGCATTAGATGCCTGGACAAATAGATGTCATAAACAGACAATTGTCGTTGCTTTGATGTAGCACGTGCGTTAATACAGCGCTTTATTAACGCACAACAATCATTTAGTCTGTGTATTCAGCATGTGTATGTGTTAATTATCGCTTCGATGTGGAATCTGCTCGTTTGATGGTCTCTTAAGCCAGGGAAGAAATACACACTGATAACAGTAAATGCTGATTCAATTACAGTCTTTGGAAAGTGTGAATGCTTTTCCGGCTTTCTTTACACTTGCGTCCTAATTTATCTTTAGGCGTGCTTCCTAAATACCAGACATGGCCGGTTTATTAACTTAGTTACAAAAGTCTGTATAATAGCTATAATATAATATAGGCTAATATAATATAATAATTCATGTGATATAATATATAGCTAGTTTATAATACAGTTTGAAAAAAGGTTTATTACTTTATTATAAAGTAAGTACAGTGTGCTGTTTATAGCCTACTTATAGCCTACTAGTTTATTATTTTTGTTTAAATTATTTTCTTTAAATTATTCCGTTTGCGAAAACACAGTAGGCTACAGCATTTGACAACTGCATCTGACAAATAAAACGGAACTATACAGCTATTTTACTATTTAAGAGTAATGTAGGCTGTGTGTATCATCATATAGGCTACTCTAAATTAATTTGAATGATTTGATATTTTTACAGTTTAAAATACAAATATAGTGCGAGATTGTCGTAATGAACTTGTCATTTAATTGATACATAAACAAATGTAAGAAGAATAGTCAAATGTACTTACTTGACCGCTGAGGTGGTTCTTCGTGGCCGCCAGTGGGCGCTGTTGACTGCTGAATCAACCCCTCTCGCATTCAGCAGGCAGCTTTCTCTCGACCTCAACCTAAATAAATGCCTTTATTTTAAATTATTGGCCATGCTGGAGTGGGATTGCCGTGGAACACATCTAATAAAATCTAATATTTAATAGAAATATAATGACATTATAAAGTATAATAACGAGAAATAATAGTGATTAAACATTAGTCCAAGAACCAATTATTAGTGAGCATGAAGGTAGTATATTATGAAGTTATTAGTACCTAATAGTTCTAAGTACGGCTTGCTGTTTTTTTTTTTTATGTCGTTATTGTAACAGTTGCGATTATACACATTCTATCACGAGTTCTCTTTGAAATGCAGAAATGTCATTAATCCCTGAACTGAAATCTGGGTTGGCGACCTGAAGTCCGATATATTCTCTCATTGCTCGACCAGTCGCCGGGCGACCGCTTGATTGACAGGCTTCTCTCCTCGGCCAATGGGAGACAAGGTGGGAGGAGTCAGCGAAAAACTCGCTCTGACAAATATTCCGTGTTGTGGACGCTAGCTGCTACTTGCAGTACAGAATCGCGCAGAGAACGGAGCAGTCCCGCAATTCACGCGCACAGCATTTCAATCCGGACCTGCAGGGTTCGAGCCGCAGCTGTTCTCTGCTACTGTGCGGGTTCCACGGCGACCCATGAGAACTTTCATTTGACTTCATCCTTTCATTTTATTTTTATTTTCAACCATTAGTCATTCTTATTATTGTTATTTTTGCTTCATCAAACAGGCTACAATTATTTCATTCTTGCCTTAATCATTTTGGGAACTCCGGTGGTTTTTCCCCTCGTTTGCCTGAACGGAATACCTCGTATTTGGAATTGGTACCTGCTTGGCTTGTTATCCACACTCCGGGGGGATTAACTTCCATGTCTCCACGGACATCCAGCACTACGGCGGCGACGACACGGGTCGCCTTCCTGTGAGGAATGTACGTGCTCCCCACCGCCGGTTGATCGGAGAGTGCTCCACTTCGTATTTTTCACCGAATGAGAAACTGCCCACTGTCCACGGTGCTGCTTTATCTCATCTCGAGCAGGACTAATAGAGGAGTAGCTCTTCCCAACGGGATGGTTCACTTCTAACCGGGCTCAAATTCAGCATTTTTTTTTACTTTTCTCCTGGAGCGGGGATATTGAGTTTGGATTGTCACAAGCAGCACTCCACAAGACGCTTTCTTTTTTTTTTCGAATTAGAAATTCCCGCGGAAACGGAATTTGACCGTAACGGTCTTAACGGACCATGGGCGACTCTCTGTGGAGATATTACTTTGGAGTTTTATTCATCGCGTGCAAGGTGAACCTGTCCCGCGCGCTCATCCTGGACTCCATATATTGGAACACCACGAATACCAAGTAAGTGCGCGAGGCGGTAGAGCTCCGTCAGTCACATCTAACCCTCTCTCACTGCCTTAGAGCAACACTCTGAAAGTGGGTGATGTCGGTAAAATAAAAAAATACACTTAAGGAGGATAAATGCCACCGCACGGTGTTAACGCGTTCATCCATTACTGTAAAATGAACATTAATAGCAGGTGATGTGGATCATCGAGCAGAGGGGAGTGACGCGTTGTTGTTTCCACTCACAGGGGTTTAGTACATTAATATAAGAAAAATAGTATTGTTTCACAGTAATTACTAGTTCCTGGTGCTAACTTGTAAATTTGAGGGAGAACGGAAGAAAAATATATATTTTTGAATGGCCCCACAGGACCTCAGGTCATAACTCAGAGAGCATTTTTAACCACAGTGGTGTGAGTTATTTCATAACAAGAAATTATTTAGACAAAAACAATTAAAGGAAATAGTAGGAGTGGTATTTCATGTTTATAAAGACAAATATGAAACGTTCATTGTTGGCTACACATGTTGGTTAAGTTACATTTCCAACCGAGGCATATTTTTTATTGACGGCGTAGGCCCAAAGTCCTTTAACATTGCCTCAGAAAATGTTTGTGTAATTCTCACCATCACAATCCTATAGAAAATCAGGCATCCAAGCAGTTTTTTTATTCATTTTTATTTAGCAAATGTTCCTTTTTCGTGGTTTTCATGATTTCTCCTAGTCATGGTTTAGGCTACCTATATGCCACCTTTGGTTTATTCTAGTTTTTAGGCGTGATGAATAAGTCTATCAATCTAATTGCGTGTACAATTTTCTAAAAAGCTCTGATTCATCTCTGAATTAACAATTTTTTTTCTGAAATGTAAAAGTAGTCGCATTCAAATGAGGCATGTTTTTTCCCCTCATTGACTGCTAAGTCAGTCGTGGAAATGTCAAGACGAGCACACGCACAGCACATCGGCGCTGAATCATGCATTAAAACATCGAAACATCAAGTACGGCTGAAATCCGGAGGGGTCTCGAGCGCCGCGCGGGAGTCTCGAGCGCTTCTTGGAGAAACTCCACGCTCTTTTAATAATTCAACTTTCGCTCTTGGCCCGTTTTTTTAAATAGAAAAAGACTCCTCTCTTTTACCCCCTGCATGTATGGGGCAAGGGGCAAGAAGGATAAACCGAATAACAGGTGCCCTGTGTTGATAATCACGGTCTTTATTACAAACAGTAACGTAATAGAGCGGCTGTCTTTAGTCCTCTAGCGGTGTCGCAAGTGTCCTTAAGTACGTTAATTAATAAGAGTGTAATTGATCTAAAAGGCTTTGCTCTGCACAGGATGAGCAGCGATTGCATTGTTGAGAGGATCCTCGGATCTTCTTACAGATCCTATCTATCTATCTATCTATCTATCTATCTATCTATCTATCTATCTATCTATCTATCTATCTAATTATTGTTTCGTCTAAAATAAATGATCTTGAGAGGGAAACACGTTGGTGTGGGTGCATGATGAAGGAATAGGCGACTGTGTGTTGCTGTATTTGTAGGAAACTGCCGTGAGGGGATGAAGAAGATGACGTGTTGCATTGAGAGATTCAATTTTGCTGAATGTGCTCATGATTGGCCCACTCTACTTACTTTTACATTACTTCTATATACGACCCTCTTTTATACTTTTATTTTTTTATAAAATACTCTATAGGGAACTTTAACAGTTAAAATTAATCATGTTTCAACCATATTTTTAATTGATGTGGATAAGTGATGGAAATGTCGTAAACATATAGGCTAGTGAATATACATTTTTATAACTTACAGTGTTTTAAAATCTGTATATTTCACAGATTATTGCACTATGTCCTATTGTAGAGTAAAATGTAATTAATTCAAAGATTTGTAGGCTACAATATTTTTCAAAAATCTAATTATGAACGATCATGGCAATTCTGTGGTGAAAAGTATTTTAGATTCCTGTTATAGAGCTATGTAAGCTTGTTCATTACATTTCACATTAGTGTTCAAAGTTTATGGGTGATTACATATCAAGTAATCGTATGTAATTATATTATGGAATAGTTTGTAATTGTAATTACAAAATTATTTAAATTCGTTATATTTGTACATTAACTTGACACTGAATGTGAAGTGTCACTATCGTGTTGTTATCTATTGTGACATCTTCATTGATGTAGACCCCGAGTGACCATGAATTGACTACGGCATGTCTCTATTGTGTTTCACTGTAAATATGCAGGCCTCATTCTCCCAGGCAAGCTGGCGTTCCATGGAATTGCTCACTGCACACATTCCTGCCGTTCCGTTGGGATAGTTCAATGTATAGTTCTTTGTAGCGCAGGACTAAAGGGTGATGGCACTAATAGCATTGTTAGCATTGGTATTTTTACCACCAGACAAGAGAAACTGCAAAACGGTCGGGCATGGCAGGAATCTTTCTTTCCTTCCTTCTTTATTTCTTTCTGCTTTCTTTCTTTCTTTTGGCAATAAAGTATTTCATGATATAAATTCATTTTTAATAATAGATGAACTAAGAACCTGACTCCCGTCTTCTATCGACTCCGATTTCATTTTAGAAACACGAATGCTCAATAAACACAAAGTAAAACTTACTGTCTGATGATTAGAGTGAAATCCCATAGGTACTAAGTTTGTGAGTACCGAACAATGCTATGGGACATGCCTTCATCTAAAGTATCAATGATGCATAATGGGAGGAGTGTGCTTAAATCTGTACTCTACTCCCTGTGGCCTTACATGAGACAACCGTCACCAACTCCCACAATACTGAATCACTGAGCTGTTTCTTTCTTTCTTCCCGTTTGCAAAAATGTGTGTCAATCTAGTGTGTACTGCTGTTTACCCCTCCACTACTTTACCTTGGATGTATCAGGCATGTAAAGACACCCCCCCCCCCCCCTCTCTCTCTCTCTCCCTCTCTTTCTTGTTCCTTCTGGTAATCCATTTTGTCGGAGGTGGAGAAACAAAAGCAGTCTGCTCTACACGTTTTCAGTCAAAGGAGGTTCCCCCTTCTCTTCATTAGGAGATTACATCGCTTAGCAGGGTTCTGACGGGGGCACATCCATGGCTTCATACACATGCAGATACAGCATGAATGAACGAGGGGCGAGTGGGCCATGAATAATAACTACCCCTCCCCCTTCTGCGTTTAGGGGTGCAAGAACTTGATGATAGACTGCTGGCGAAAGGCTGTTATGATTTAGATGCTGAGTTAATCATTTTCCATTTTGTCGTCATCATATTAGCGGATGGGAGGGATTTCTTCGCTGCTGGGAGATAGAGAAGAGAAAAGGGAAGGGAGTGAGGGAAAAGTGCGACGTCTAGTCACGCAACAAAGAATAAAAGTTGATTATTAAAATGGCATTCATGTTGCTCTGAAATGTGAAAGGAGAGCGGACTGGGTCTTTCGGGATTACGGATTGAATGGATGAGAAAACCAGGAAAGAATGAAGGGATAGGGTGACAAAGGAATAAGGCGCCTGTCTGGTTGCTTTGCCTTCTCACCCGTCGCAGGTCTCTGTTGCAAAGCATGATGGAGCGATTAAACCACGAGATGTCTGTCGATTTCTTTTGTCCCCTGCTTTCCATCCACATCTTTCTATGCCCAATGAACCTCCATATTGGTCCGATGATTGAAAGTCAAACAGCTTATGTTCCCTCCGCCCATATGCGTCCGTCGTCCTGTGTTGTTTCAGATCTTTGGGTTAAAGCGCTGTGTTCCTATTGGGGCAGGATTAGGCTACTGCTGTCTCTGTGTCACGGCTCGGCCCACACAGCTGGAGATTAACATGGGAAAAGAAAGAAAGAGGAAAGCTGATGGACAAAGATTCATATGTAAAAGCAGTATTTAAAGAAAGTGAGATTTATGAAAACATTGGTTTAAAAAAAGTATTGAACATGTTTATCAGGAACATGTGTGTTGGTTTTAGCAAATGAATCTGTATTTTGACCCCTAAGAAGTCCTTAAAAAAAGGAAATAAAAAAGCAGATGTCTTATCCTTTACTCTTTAACGCCTTTCAGCCGTCCATCCAGCCCACCTGTTTCTCAGCTTCAGTTTTATATTGTGTGTAAGTTGCCAGAGAGAGTCCTGAAGTCTTATACTCATTAGCCGCTGTTAGTAAGTTATTTTCTTTTCCTTTAATGTCTATGGCCAACTTTATTTAAATGGCTTCATTTTGTAGTGCTTTTAGAAATACTGCCAAAAATGAATATTTCAATCGGAGTTTGAGTAAATGAGTCAGTGGGAAGAAGAAAAAGAGAAAAGATAAAACAGATGCAAAAACAGAGATATATGAGGGACAAAATGTGGATCACAAATTAAATTGCGTAGAAACGTCCTCGAGTGGCACGGCCATGTCTTCTTGGATGTACTGCACATGTCTTGACTGTTCGCTCTTACACACACGCGCGCCTTTTCCGACTTAATGGCTTCTCTGTGTGCAGCTGCAGTCTTGTTAACAGAATGAGCGGTCTGTGTTAAACGTGTGCAAACCCTTATTCTGTCATCCTTTTCTTTTTCACATTCACATGTCCCAGAATATTTATGACCACTGGGAGAATCAGCAAGGCTAAGGTTGGGGGGTTAAAGTGTGTCTTTTAGACAAGGATTAAAGCCATTTACAAACATGAGTGTGACCTCTGGCTTTATTTGTTCAACTACCCCCCACTTTTACAATCGCTCCCTCAAAACTAAAACTAGAATGTTTTAGCAGCAGCTCCTGTAAAACACAGACAAGTAAAACACCCTTTTAATAGCAGAATGTGTGTGTATGGGCTGCGGGGTGACCTTGTATACCCTGTGGTTTAGGATAATGACTGTGGGCTGCAAGATGTCTATCGCATCTAGCATGCTGCATTTGGCCTATATCTCTCCATATTCACAGCTCAACTGTGCTTGTTTGCCCATTAAATGCAATAAAATAGAAGTTAATAGAATTAGCATGTGGGATATTAATGTACACTCTTTAAATGTTCTTTATTGTCATCGATTTGTTTTATGAAAGAACCATTAACATCCATGGACTGTTCTTCAGATTATTAAAATACTTTATACTAAAAAAAAACTGTTCACTGAACCCAGAATGGTTTTCCTATGGCATCACTGTGAAAAGAGTGGAAAAAGATACTGTCAAAAATGTTTAGCAATTTCCTTTTGGGAAAACAGTGCTGTGTGTGTGTGTGTGTGTGTGTGTGTGTGTGTGTGTGTGTGTGTGTGTGCGTGTGTGTAAACTTTTGAGGTGTGAACATGTTTTACTTGGGGAATTTATGAGTCTCGCCCTATTCTTTTGAACGATCCCAATGCAAATATTCAAACACACCACGAACATTTGCGAGCTAACTGTTCTTGGCTTTTTAAATAAGCTAGCGTTGAGATAAGACATGAGCGAGATAGCAATCCAGTGTTCGGCTCGAGAGGATTTGCGTGGCTAGATCTGTCGTACAGATAGTCCTGACAGCTACGCCGTTGCACGTCTAACACACGCACACAGTTTTCCCAGCTACTCCTGCTTTAGTCCCTTGAGGCGGATGGCTGGGAGCAGTCGCCTGATGCGAGCTGCTGCACTTTTTCCTCCTTATTTCTCATGACATCATTTTCTTTTTACAGCGCTGCTGTTTGAGCACTTGGCATCAGAGAGACTATTTACCTTTATTCTTAAGTATGAGCCATGAGTCAACACCTTTGTCTGTTTCTAGCTGCTCCATTCTCTTTTCCGGTTTCTCATAAAGAAACTTAAAAACACTCAAGCATGCAGTTTAAGATCGTCTCAGTCTCCTACGTTTTTATGATCCAGCAAGTTTTTCAGAACCTGTTTTTTATCCTTTATAGTCACTGCTAAATAATTGATCACCCTTCTTTTAATTATTGATCAACACCATGCTTCATGATCCAGCATATTTTTGATCCTGAGAACAGTGTGAATATGATTTATCATCTGTGGTGTGTCTCACTCTCTCTCTCTCTCTCTCTCTCTCTCTCTCTCTCTCTCTCTCTCTCTCTCTCTCTCTCTCTCTCTCTCTCTCTCTCTCTCTCTCTCTCTCTTTTTCTCAAAGGTTCGTGCCTGGACAGGGTCTGGTGCTGTATCCACAGATCGGGGATAAGATGGACATAGTTTGCCCACGCGTGGAGGGTGGTTCAATGGAAGGAGTGGAGTATTATAAACTCTATATGGTTCCTCTGGAACAGCTAAAGTCCTGTCAGGTCACAAAGGCAGACACGCCTCTACTCAACTGCGTCAAACCGGACCAGGACGTTAAATTCACCCTCAAATTCCAGGAGTTCAGTCCAAACCTTTGGGGCCTGGAGTTCTTCAGGGGGAAAGACTACTATATTATCTGTGAGTATGATGGCGGTTATATCTGTATTCTGTACACCACCATTGCCGCACCGTTCTGGCCAATTACATTTGCTTGGATTTGTTTATGTGGTTTTGAGTATCGGGAAATGTTGACATTGCCGCGTGAACTACATTAGTTATGTTTTAGTGAGTCGTGGTGCAAATAATTACACGTTTTTATCACATTTGCTAGAGTTTGTTTACATCGGTTGAAATGGTTGTTAGTTCCAGAGCTACAGAGACGCCAAGTTTCTGTTTGTGAGTGGCATTTTACCATGAATGCGTACGTACAAATGACTTCTCCTATTTGCCTTGTATCGTTTTGCATGTGGGTTGAATTTTCACATTTGCGAGAACAATAACTGTTCACCTGGCCACAACACACTAACTTCAGCTGTAAAAACAGTGGGTGAGGTGGAAGAGGAGCACAGGGATCTAGCAAATGGAATAAGGCACACACACACAAACAGAGACCGCTTTGATACACAGCGTCAAACACATTGCCCAGACCTGAGCCGCTCTCTCGCAATGAGAGTTCACTTCCAGCTTAAGGAGAAAATCCAATTTTGCAGTTCTGGGAAAATTGGCTCCTCCTTTATTTTGTTTTCTCTCAGTTTCTCTTAAGCAACTCTAATTTGTGGAGGGAAAAGTGAAAAGGAGAAAAAGGAAGTGGAGAAAGAGAAATTAGTTAATTTTGCTGCATTGTAGATGATAATTGCCCTGGTGTACACAGCTGTGTGTGTGTGTGTGTGTGTGTGTGTGTGTGTGTGTGTGTGTGTGTGTGTGTGTGTGTGTGTGTGTGTGTGTGTGTGTGTGTGTGTGTGTGTGTGTGTAGTTGTGAAGCGCAGAGACGTATAGCTGCTCTGTGTGGTTGGGGGGTTTATTCGATAAGTCATTAATTAAAAAGTTTAATCCTAATAGCTCAGTTTAATCACTATGTCTTTATCAATTGGATCTGCTCAGAAACCAATCAGATGATTTCAGCCCCTTATAAATGTGTTCAGCAAGCCAAACTCTCTCTCTCTCTCTCTCTCTCTCTCTCTCTCTCTCTCTCTCTCTCTCTCTCTCTCTCTCTCTCTCTCTCTCTCTCTCTCTCTCTCTCTCTCTCTCTCTCTCTCTCCATGCGTGTGTGTGTTGCGCGCAGGTCTCGACAATGGATTTTTTTATTTAGGCCAGTAGTTTAGATTTTTACTTGGCTGACAACATAATCACATAAATATGCTAACCATCTATCTTTGAACAATATATTTGATTGTGTTAAAATGTTAAAGATTTTATTCACACACAGTATATTAATGTAAAAAGTTTGGGGTCAGTAGGTTTTAAAGAAATGAAATACATGTAGGTCTATTCAGCAAGAACACATTAGATTGATAAAAAAATGACAGTAAATACTTTTACATTGGTATTAAAATATTAATCATTAATATGAATTTAAAAAATAAAATAAAAACATAGGCTAGGTTCTTTTGAACTTTCTATTCCTCAAATCCTGAAATGGAGCATTGTTTCAAAAACAAAAACAGTTTTCAAAATTGATAATAATAAGAAATGTTTCACGCCAAATCAGCATATTATATAGATGATTTCTGAAGGATCATGTGACTGAAGACTGGAGTAATGATGCTGACAATTCAGCTTTACCATCACAGGAATAAATTAGCCTACATTTTAAAATGCATTAAAATAGAAAAGTTATGTTAATTTAAATTATAATCATATTCCACATTGTAACTATTTTTCTGTATTTTTTTTTTTTATCAAATAAATGCAGCCTTGGTGAGATTAAGATACTTTATAAAAAAAAATCTGTAACACTTTACAATAAGGATTCATTAGTTAACATTAGTTAACTAATTTAGGTATGAACTAAGAATGAACATTATTCAACAACATTTATTGATCTTAGTTAATGCTAATTTCAACATTTACTAATACATTATTAAAATCAAATTTGTATTTGTTAACATTGGTTAATGCACTGTGAACTAACATAAACTAACAATGAATGACTGTATTTTTATTAACTAACTGTAACACTTTTTTTTACAGTGTCATTGTTACATGTTACATGTAGTTACTGTAGTAATAACTATAAATGATGCATAATCACATGCAACTAACCCTAAACCAAACCTTAATTCTAACACTATAGTAAGTACATGTAGTTACTTAATATAACTCATTACTTAAATGTATAATTACAGTGTAACAAAGACACCTTAAAATAAAGTGTAACCTAACTAACATTAACAAAGATGAATAAATACCGTAACAAATGTATTGCTCATTGTTAGTTTATGTTAATTAATAAATTAACTAATGTTTATAAATGGGACCTTATTGTAAAGTGTAACCAAACATTCTTCTACATCATGACTGACGTACAGTATGTATATAATAAACACACTTTTGCTGGTTCTATATTTGTACATGATAAAAACGTGCAGTCGGTCAGCTGGTATAAAACTCACCCACACTGACCCCAGGTCATCGTACATTTGTAATGCTTTATTGTTGAGCCCTTATGTGTGTGTTTGTGTGTGCTGACCAAACTTTAAAATGGCTCTTCTATTGTTCATATGCAGCCTGATGCTGATGACTCTGATATGATTGTGTGTGTGTGAGTGTGTGAACATGAGCTTGATGTGATCTGGTCTGACAGATTGCCCTCGAGCTGGGAGCAAAAAGAGAGATACATGATCTAAATATGGCGAGAGAGAGAGAGAGAGGAGAGCAGGAATGTTTCATAAAAAAAGATCTGCAGAAAGATGTGATAACTGATTGCAGAGACAAACTACATCTAGGCCTATATAAATCATAAAGGTGCACTCAGTAATTTTGTCCCGAAATAATAGAATAATAGTTCATTAGTAACCAAAAATCTAGTGCATAAAAAATCTGATTGCAATTTGCGTTGGAGGTTTCGTCTGCAGTTTTAATTACTGTTTCATCCGTTTCAATTACAGAGTCTGTGAGTGGTTATTCTTGAAATGGATCTATTGTGCCAATCTAATACAACAGCAAGAAAGTTTAATGTGTCCTGCGATTGGCAGAAACACTCGGCACGGCAGGTATTTGACTTGCAGGTTACGGGCCAGAAACGGAGGGAAAGAATTCTCTGAATTTGTTTTCAGACTTCCCCATACTGAACGATGCCCTTAGCAGCGAGTTATGTAGCATTGCCTGAGGGAGAGTATGTCAACAGACACCACCGATGATGAGCATTTATTACTGATGAGTGTTAAGTGATTTATAACATTAAATAATATATTGAGTTCAAATTATTTTCCAGTGCATTCTATTTTTAACCTACATTTTCCACTTTTTGTTTCATGTTTTATTCCTATGTACTTCAGTGTTGTCATTTCTGTACTTTATACGCTTTGGGAATATTATAAACGTTAACAATCATACCAATAAAGCATTGTTGACTTTGCGAGAGTGAGACATAAAGCGGGAGACATGTTGTTTGGCTTTATTCAAAGGCAGTGAGGGCTTTTCGAGGTGCCGTGCCATATCTTATTAGAGTAGATGTGCAATGTTTGGGTGTGTGTATTGTTGTGTGTCAGCTCTCATTATTGGCCTGAGTGCTGTTCACCATTCTGTGACCCTGACGCCATGTTGATCAGGGCAAACTCTGCAACAACAGCTTCAGCTCATCACAACTCACAGATTTGAGTAGCTGTATTGCTAAAGCATTACACAAAATAAAAAATTTAAATAATTGGATAATTATTATTTGGTTTAAAATAATTATATGTTTGATACTACCCAAATAATGTGTCAGTGTCAGTTTCTGGTCCTGTCCCACTGGTTGCCCTTTTGTCATGGCAGGACTTTACATACCTCGCAGCCTGTTTGAGCTTGATAGGGTTTCACCGAGCAGGTTTGAGTGTCAGTATCGGGTTTTTTGTGTCTACCTTCAGCACACAGATACATTTATCTAGTTTGAGACATAACCTAGACTCCACTAAGTCGTTTTGGTCACACTTTAGTTTAGGGTCCAAATCTCACTATTAACTAACTATTATGACTTTTGCCCCAATAAACTACTAATTACTGCTTATTAATAGTTAGTTGTAGTTGTTACGTTTAGGTATTGGGTAGGATTAAGGGATGTAGAATATGGTCATGCAGAATAAGGCAATAATATGTACAGCATGATAATAAGCAACTAGTTAATAGTGAGAATTGGACCCTAAGCTAAAGTTTTAGTTTTTTTTATATAAGACTATATACTGCAGATGAAACCAAACCCAAATCCTACTGCTAAAATAAAACCATTTCAGCTTTAGAATACAATTAATTTATTACCAGATTTAGTCATGAATCTTTTTTGTTTTTAACTGAGGATGCCCTCAAAGGGAGTTTTTTGTCATGAACACTTTTCATTGACCTCTATTGTTTTTAGACTGCTTTTTTCAATTAAATTATTAAGCTATTTATTAAACCTGTTTTCCTAGTTTAAGTTAAGCTGAAATTAGACATGTTTTGCATGCATGCATAGGACAATATGCACCTGTGTGAGTGGCCTCTTTTGGTTACAACTCACCTATGAAGAAGTGCTTCAGGATTATCTCTGTATCCTAATCAACTTTCAAACAGTCACTGAAACTAAAACTAAATGACATGTGACGGTGAATATACTGTTGACCTGTAATGTGAGATCATCATGTGATTATTGTTTAGTGATGTGTTTGCGTGTGCATGTGTGTTGGCTCATTTGCCAGATTTATGAAAGGAACGCAAGCTTTTAAGGAGCTTTACATGCAATGAGCTTGTGTTCTTCTCAAAAAAAAAGCCACAGGTCAAAGAACTTACAGAGAGAGATGGTTATCATGCTGCAAGTCCTTACAAACAGACAAAGAAGAAGTAGAATCAGAGAACAGAAAGATCTGTCACATGGCGCACACATAAACTCACTTGCACTCCATACGCTTCATCAAAGTGGCAGCATTGGGGGAAAAAAGTGATGATGGGGGACAGGCGCCTCATAGACTCCAACATCACCGCCCTCCCCTGTCTCACCCTCTCTCTTTTTCTCTGAATGCAGGCCACATTGTTCTGGACGCTGACCAGACATTAAGCCCTTGGCAGCTCGTTAGCTCTGTGTTACTGACCCAATAGACCGCAAGCCTGCTGGGCGCGGACACACACACATTACACACACACACGCACGGCATAGCTGCATTGTTCGGTTAAAAGCCCACATGGGACACGTGGGACCAGTGGCCAGAATACTGCTGTTAGTTTGTTTAGTGGCAGATAATGACGTCAAATATGGCTTAATTCAGTTCAAATTTATTTAAATTCTGCTTATTTTAATTGTGAAATTAAATTTGTTGCATGCACATCAAATTGCATAAAGAAAACAAAAGAAAATAGTTTTCATCACTTTACTTTGTTTTTAAGGGCAGTCCAACATCTGCTTAAAAAATGGAGGAACGTTATTATTATTATTTAATCTATTTTGTTCTCACTCACTTAGTTGTTTCTGGACAAACATCTGCTGTGGCTGAAGCGTTACGCGCTCTTAAACACGCTCCAAACCTCACATTCATTAATAGCACTCTCTCTCCGTGCCGCTAAATTATTAACAACCGCTCCTGGTGCTAGAGGCCTTTGCCTCGCTGGTGAACAAAATCAGCTTTTTATTATTCCTTTAATCCTTCTTATTTCCTATTGAATTGTTAAAGAGCAATGCCGCACTTTCAGCGGGGGCCCTGACCATTTCATCTTTCACCATCAAAACAAACACAATTTTGCCCTGTACTTAAACATCTAATTCAAAAATGGCACAGTTAGGCTGCTAAAAGTTTAGATTCATGATTTATGAAGGTTCTGCTCAGAGACTTGACTGTTTTATAAAGCTGCATGAATATTCATTAGTTATGTTAATGTTGCAGTTACATCATGTAGATAGCTTGTACCATTTTTGATCAATCTCAATGTATTCGCAATTTGGCATATATAATAGCAACGCATGTTGATAGTATGTTGCTAAAGCTCTTGTTTTTGTCGTCATCTTTCAGCTACATCTAATGGAACGATGGAAGGGCTGGATAATCAGGAAGGAGGGGTGTGTAAAACCAAGTCGATGAAAATCATCATGAAGGTTGGACAAAGTGAGTAATCTTTCCATTGCCGTGTGTATGTGGGTGTGTAATAATTGTTTTACTGTGGGCACAAGGGTGTAAAACAATAGCAAAGCCCTTCGAACCTGCTGCAGACCTTGCACTGTAATTAATGACAGTGTTAATGAATTCATAAATAACCTCACCAGTGACATCCGTTGTAATTACCATAGGCCACACCCAACAACACAAGCAACTGAATTTCTCGCCTTCTCACAAACATACAGACACATGCTGAAGGTCACTAGATTAATCTTGGCTGCTTGTTTTTTAATGACACACACACACATTCACTCTCATGGCCGCTATCAGTCACAAATGCACACTTTTATTACGCTGAGCAGTGTGAAAGTAATAGCTCTCCACATGAAAATGCATACATATATCAGAGTGATGAATGTGTTTCTTATCTATGTTTTGCAGACCCCTCCGATCCCCTTTCCCCCAAAGAATACCCCACCAGTTACCCTCCCAAAAACACAGACACAGGGGGCAAGGACACCAAATCGAATGAAGTACTTGACAAGCCAGGTACGTCACACACTTTATCACCTTACACACCTGTAAGGGGACGCTCACTTATTCATCATTCTCTCTGCGTTTTCATCCCTTTTCTGCTGAGCAAGTGCCAGCCCTCTGTCACAACGGCATGCACACTGATTCGTTCTCATAAAATCCTTCTGACAAGCAAATTGTTAATGTGACAGAGCAAGATGGACGTTCTGGAACACATTCATTTGTAGAATTCAGCTTCTTTCCCTCCGCTTAGAAGCATATGGACATCAAAGTCATTTGAGTGGAGTGTCTTAGGCTGTTTTACAAGTGGATTATTGTACCTGAGTGTGAGTGTTAGCAGCTCATCTGTTCAGCCAGCCTCAGGCCACCCCAGACAAACTCACTGGAGACCAAAGCCGTGCGAGGTCACTGTCCACTGCACTTCTTAATAAAAATGATCTTTCTTTTCTATACTGCACTAATACACTTCTACTCAAGCTTTCTACTCTGGTTTTAAATTTGTTTTCACGGCACTGCTAATACCGTCGGCTCTTTTATGATCAATCACTTGTGTTTTCGCTCCTTTGGAAGTTGCTTTGGATTAAAGCATCTAAAAAATAAATACATGTTAATTTATTTCACCACACATAAAAGACATTTTATTTTGTGTCAAGGCATCTTTTTAATTGCTTATGAGTGTGCCACTTCCTCTCTTGTCTAAAGTCCCATTCACACCAAGAACGATAATTATTCAAATAACTATAAAGATAACTATATTTGCGTCCACACCGACCGAAATAACGTTCTGTTTATAAGCGTGTGCTGCAGTTATGTCGCTTGCCACTTTAAAAGCTCAAGCTTTTTAAAGTCGGGTGGGTTCTGATTGGCTATCAATGTGCTGGAAAAAATTGTTCTAGAAAATCGTTCTTCTTTGATGTTATCATTATACACGGGTTTCTGTGCAACGTCATCACGTAGATGCGCACGCATCTAAGAGGCAGAAAGCAACAGTCTTTACGGCTATATCTAGCAGAAGCAGAGATGACGCGGAGCTGTTGTGCTGTAAACTAACCTAAATGCATAGGGTATGTCATGTTTTTATGATTCGCAAACTTAGTTGGACAATTTCATACTAGTCAACTAACTAACTTTTTACATAATGTTATATTAATATGCAAATGAAACACAAGCAAACAGATTCAACTCTGAAATTGCAGTTTATTATTGAGTCAACAAGAATTTACAAACAATGCGAAATCTACGTTAATTACAATGTTCTTTTACAGAACTCGGCATAACATATAGCGGTCTTGCCTCTTGGATGCGCGCGCATCCGGTATTGTTTGTATACAAGAAACCTGTGTATAGGACTTTCCTTTTCTCAGAATTAGAATGATTATAAAAAATTTTTTTTGTTTTTTTGCTAAGTTTACATTGTTATTTTCCCCCTTAGATGCATCTCATCATGGAGAAGACAAGGGAGATGGAAATAAATCGTCATCAGTCATCGGCTCAGAGGTCGCCCTGTTCGCCTGCATTGCTTCAGCCAGCGTCATCGTCATCATCATAATTATCATGCTGGTTTTCCTCCTGCTGAAGTATCGACGACGCCATCGCAAACACTCACCTCAGCATGCCACCACGCTGTCGCTCAGCACGCTAGCCACGCCCAAGAGGGGCGGTGGCGGCGGCAACAACAACGGCTCGGAGCCGAGCGACATCATCATCCCACTGCGGACTGCTGACAGCGTCTTCTGCCCACATTATGAGAAAGTCAGCGGCGATTACGGGCACCCAGTTTACATCGTACAGGAAATGCCGCCACAGAGCCCAGCGAACATCTATTATAAAGTGTGAAACCGGACACGCTTCTTTTGGACGTTTTAACTCTAACCCCTCACATGCCCCTCGATGAACCCCCTGTAGGCAGCATCGATGCCCAAGCTCACCCTCGTCCTGCCCCCTCTTATTTTTTGTGTTTCTTGTTTATTTTACAATAATCCTGATTATTACTCTCAGTATAGATGTTGCTGATGGTGGAGTGACGCTCCTGATTCGCTGCTCTTGCACCTGCAAAAATGAAACAAACAAATCGAAAATGACAAAATGGAAAACGGACACTCTTTCGGGGGATTGACGTGCACTATTTTGGATACTATAGTGTGTGTAGGAGGGAGCGTGTGTGAATCAAACGAGCTGGGAGAGGGGGGTTGAGGGGGTGGGGCGTGAAAAGAGAGGTCAGGAAAATGATTCTTCTCTTTTGTCTACTACATCATCTCCCTTAAAGACACAACTCATGGAGATGGAGAAGAGAAGTGACATGTCAGTATCACACAGCAAGAAATAAGAACTTGAGCTGTTTATTTAGCTTGGCCGGTTGGCTGATCCGTCGCAAAACAGGAAGTGTATGCAGCCCATTGGTCACAGCTACAGGAAGTGGATTTAACGAGGAAGCAGGAAGCTCTCCGGAGCGTACTGTTGGACATTTGAATGGACACCATCTGTTTTTGCACGTTCACTCGTACTGTTTTCATTTACGTTAGCTCTCCTCATTTACTCACCTCTACAAAATGACTCACAATGTTTACTTGAAGTCTTTTGTATGGTCATACATCGTACTTGCATTTCTTTCTGTCATTCCCAGTGAAGTCCACTTGCAGATTCATTTGGTAGAAGACTAATAGGTATCGTCATAGAGATCCTTTTGTGCTGGTTTTATGTGCCGTTTAGTAGCGTGGAAGACATACACATTTCATTTTGTAAACGTCCGCTGCCTGGGCTGGAAGAACGAGAGAGATAGAGAGGGAAGGAATGAGCGAACGTCAATATTTGGTACAGTTGCTGACTGTCCTGTTGCCTGCTGGGAAGGTGGAGGACCCACATGAACACTTTAGCAGCACTTTGAAAGCCTCATCACCTTGCCCACATGCAGTACAAACACATTCAAACAGAGAGATCGCAGGGAGCGAATCACTCAAGGCTTATTGACAAAATCTGTAATTTTTGACACAAAATGGCCGCCTTCCCCAGGCATGTGGCTGCAAAAGTTCCTGTTTTTCTAGTATTTCTGCCATCACAAACACTCTCGCTCACCAGTGGCCAGTGCAGGTTGTGGAAAAGTGGATCTGCTGCTCTACTCTTTTGCTCTAAAGCACAGGGACATCAAATTGCATCATAATTATTTAGTTTTAAATGAAACAAAATATTTAATTAGCCTTTCTTTTTGGATTTAGCTGTAGATGAAAACGGTTGGAAAAAGTTAACATAGAACTTGTTTATGATAGCATACAGACAGGTCGGCGTGAAACAGCAAGAAAATTTATAATTTATGGCGAATCTGCACATTATGCAAGCTTCGAGTTATCCTTTTCGTTAACAGATATTTCTCCATCTCAATTGTGTCGTTTTTCCATCGATCCATACACAAATAGCTGCCTTTTCACCACACAAAAAGCACATGCGCTCATGGCCAGGGTAGGGGTGGCTTTGGAAGGAGCCCTCAGGGAAAACAGCATGTTGGGTTTTAAAATAGCCGAAAGGAATGAGAGGGAAGGGCCAGAAACGGACCAAAGGAAGGGCATGTCTGACAGAGTCCTGACTAAACCAACTTCTCCGGCCTGCCTGTCTCAGTTGATGAAGCTCAGATGTGCTCTGGGTTGAAATTAGGCCCCTTAATCTGAAAGGAAAGCAGTAGACGTGGGTTAGCAAGCATACCAGATGAGAACGAGCACAGGCTAAATGTAGTAAATTGCATGAAATGGGATCTTTCAGGCTCAAATTGTGGGAGGTTTCTGGAGGGGAAAAGACACATTATAATCGATGGAGGTCACAAGTGGATTTCGGGAGGAAGTCACCGAGCAGAGGCCAGCGTATCCCATAACCCGCAGCTCCCAGTGGATTAGAACTCCTTGCGTGTGTGTTGTCATTTGTGCGAACCGCTTCGTGAGCAATGCCAGCCTGCAGACAGTTATCTTCTTTTGTTTCTTACATTGAAATTGAAGTAATTCACCAAAGGTGGACTTTGAGATTTGAAAATGTCCGCAGTCGCACATTAACTGTTCATCCATTTTGTTTTCACTTGTTCATGGAGGTTCTTGAATCTCACCGAGAAGCCAAGCCTTGTGTGATCGGAGCTTTGTGCCTCTGTAAGAGGCCACGAAATCTGCAAATATGCAATTTTTATTTATTTTTATAACAATTGAGAAAAAAAGATGATATACGTTCACCTATGGAAAGTGTTCTTAACCACTGAAAATTAAATGAAACAATACAGCATCAGAAAACACTACAACCCCGGTGTGTTATTATTATTATTACTTTTTTTTTTTTACTTTGTGCTGTAGGTTCGAGGTAAACTGTGAAACATAAACACTTAAACACACACACGCACGCACACACACACACACACACACACACACACACACACACACACACACACACATACATATTGAAGACTGAGCAGTTGTTTTAAACTAAAGAAGACAAACATACTACAAAAACTAATGTTGCTGTTCGGTTGCTGTCCCATGTGGGCTAAATATGACAATCTCCTTAGTTTCTTTGAATCCGAAGACACTGTCCCGGCAAGCTGGTTGCAAACGTTCCTGTAACATTTTAGGAGTGGTAGGACTTAACTTGTAGCGTAAGATGTTGCACCGATGTCGACGGAAGGTTTGTGAAACGCTGGGAGAAGTGTCTTCGGCCCACTGTAAAATGCCTTGCTTGTATGGTCACCCTGAGTTCACGAGACTCTAGTTTTTGCACCGTACATCTGTAGGTAAGAGGCTGTAAATACGTTATTGTTTGTATTGTATATGGATCCCCGGTTGTTACAATAGCCTTATTCTCACATTTCTAGCAAATAAAAAAAAGTTAAGAAAAAAAAAAACATGAATCACTTCAGTTAAAAGAGAGCATACTAATTTTTTTGGTAAATAACTTGTGTAAATATTGACGACGAACCCAATAAATCGTTTTTTATAAACTCTTAAGTAAGATGTTTTTGTATAGAATTGGAATTTTTTGCTATGTATTTTAGCTAGCACTCGTCAGACCCCTCCCACTCAACCCTTTTGCACTGTTCCTATGGTGATCTGGTTTAAAAATGAAAATGAGATAGAGAATTGCCAAACTGACTGCTTGCTGCATATTTGTGCCATACGTGTGTACCATAGATATTTATTTAATTAGTTCTTTGTTTTTCCTTTTTTTTTTTTTTCCTGTTGGATTCTTCTACCCAGTTTGTAAACAAGCTCAGTATTATCATTTGAGTTTTCCCCAACTTCTCAGTTTCCTGTTATCTTTCTGTTGCTATCGTTTCCCGATGGCCCATCCTTCTCTCGCAGTAAGATCTGGTCAGGACGTGCAACCTTATAAAAGTCATAGAGATGAAATGGCACACATTCCACCAGTCTGTTACAAACTGAAAATGTTTTTCAATAAAATGTTTTTCCTATGGAACTTTCAGTTCTCTTTTATGTTTATTCAATGGGGTTCGACACATTGTGTCAGGCAGAGGTCGTTTGTTTTCAATTAGACTTCACCATCTCTTTGTCTGACATTCATAATGAAAACTTGCCCAGACACATTTGAGGTTTGTTCACAAGCTGTTAACAATATTGTGGTGCAACGTTTGATCATTCTCCTCAACCATGAACATATTAAATATACAAGTTCAGAGGGCTTCATAATCTTCTCAAGAAACAATATCAGGTTAGGGCTGAGTATCGACTTGATTTCAATTCATTGGGCATATTTTAGTTGTGTAAATGTGGGAAATTATAAAATGATGAACCTGATTTCAGTTAGAAACTTTTTTTATTATTAAAATAATTGCCTTGAATCAAAACACACTGGTTAAACTATATATTTTCATTCGCTAAAGAGTCATGTGTTCATCAATCGGATGACACTGGCTGAGTATGTTTTTGGTTCACACACACACACACAAAAAACGGTTCAAAAGAGTTTGTGACCCAGACCACACCGAATAAGCGGTATACTTTTAATTAATGTGTTCATGATTTGGACTACACTTGCACAGTGTGTTTTTGAATAAATAAAACTGTTCAAAAGCGTTCATGAATCGAACCTCATTGGTTAAGCTGTATTTTTCTAATTCACTAAAAAGGATCAGATCATGAATCGGACTATATTGGCACTCACTAAAAATTTTTTTCAAAAGAGTAATTTGTTCAGGAATCGGAATACCCTAGTTAAGCTGTATAAACTGTTTAAAAGAGTTCATGATTCGAACCTCTTTGTTTAAGCTGTATACTAATAATTCACTAAAAAGGATCGTATCATGAATCATGTTTATAAATCGGACTACATTGGCACTCACTAAAAAAAAGAAAAACCTGTTCAAAAGAGTCATTTGTTCAGGAATCGGAACACTGGTTAAGCTGTATATGTTTAATTCACTACAAAGGATCGGCTCACAAGTCATGTGTTCGTGAAGCGGATGAAGCGGGATGTTACTGATTCACTAAACCAGTTGATTTGTTCATAAATCAGCCTACGCTAGTCACACAGCCAGTCATAGTGCACAGTACATGCCATTTTTTTGCAAGTTGGGACTTTCAACTTGGGTAAAAAATAAGTTTTGCCTTAGGGTTTTAGATTCAGCATTGCACCACCATTCAAAACAGTACAGGAAACACTTGCTAATAGTAAAGTATCCTCAAATGAATATCATGATTAATCAATATTTTTACCCAGCCCTAATTATTGTAGTTTTTAGTGGCAGCTGTCAAATGTCAATGCCTAGAGGAAGAGTGTGAATTTTTCCATGTCTTTTGTTGCCATTATTTAAGGCAAAGTTCATGTGTACCATCTGCGTGCTTTAGCACTTGAGGGGAAACAAAAGAGGAAGCGAGGAATTACACTGAGTGTGTTCCTTCTCTCTCCTCAAGTTTATCTGAAGATCATCGCTCAGGCTGTACAAACATTCGCTTCTTTGACTGCACGCTGAGTTTTGTCATCCTGTGCTCTTTCTTGTTTTTCCACGGTGTGAAGCAGTGGAGTATCTACATGGTGGTCTCCCTAGAGCACTTCCTTCCAGCACTCTGGAGAGCTTCTTCATCTCTCTTCTGTCTCTTTGCACATTCTTCCATATCGTTTTCCCCTTTTGAAGTGAAAAATGAATCAAAGAGGTCTTTATAAAGGGTTTTCTTACTTTTGCGAAGAATAAAGGAGCATTTTAAAGAGGTCACGAGTTTCAAGGTTCATAAATAGTCCCTCAAAATCAATGACTAAGCTTCTGGAAATCATATTTGTGTGTCACACAAACAAGATGAAACATGATTAAACGGCATCTTGATCTAGGGTGAACAACTGTATAGTTCCAGCTGTTCCTGTTAAACCACATTACACATTTGATTCATTCAGCATACCTCTGATTATATATGCCTAAATACATTTTGAGAGTTTGAAGTCCTTGGAGATCCACTCGAAAATAATTTGTCCCGATTACTTTTGAGGGAGCCTCATGTCGCAGTTGAACTCTTTGTTCCGGTGGGGAAAAATACTGAGCAAACATAAAACTGAGAGAAGGATAATAATGTTATTGTTTCAAAACTTTCTTTGTAAAGGGTTAACACTAGATACCTTCTCTCTGGGATTTGCCATTCAAGGAGTGTCTAGTTCTCTTATCACTGGATGTGTTGATAGTTCAGGACTATCAATGAAAGGCCCAGGATGGATGTGAATTGGGAAACAATGATCGTATTGTGTCAGAGAGGATCGCATCACAGTCAGCATTACTGACACCAAAACACATTTTTTGTAATATCATATGCTGTATGATTCAAGTAGAAGGCTTGTCCATGCACATAGGGCTCATGACAAAACCATTTGTCAGTGTTTACACTAAACACATGTAGACAATCTCAAAATTCCCCACTTGACAAGAGTCCTCACTGCATGAATAATCCGTTGTTTTTGACGACAAAAACTAAACAAAAACACTGAGAGAGGAATCAATGAAGCAAATCGGGATGTCCAGAATGTGGACGTCACAGTTGCTCATCTCCACACCTCGGCTTTGGGGAGCGTGGCTGTCTTTATTTATAGTCATTGGTTGCGTTTCACCTCACTCTGAATCCTGAGCCTGTTTAACCGCTATTGTGCACCTGGACATGACAACACAATACGCCCTCCACTAGAGAAGACAAATGTTGAGTGTTTTTAAGCGCGCGGCCTTGTGAGAGGTGCATTGGGTGTGTGTGTTTGGGTGTGTGTGGATCAGTATTTGCTTTCAGTAGGCTAAGTGCAGTTTCAGGTTGGCCAATGTGAAAATGATTATCTGTCACTAAAATATGCTGACACATGAATGTAAATATGACTAAATAAATACAAAACCAAAATCAATCCCACAGGATTGGAGGTACAGCCCACTATCTGTCAAATTTGTATCTTTGTGTAATTACAGTACACCATGACCTTACTGGATTAGCACTGGTGAATGCTAATGCTAATGGACATGACAAACTTCTGATATGCCCATGCAAATGCAGAATTAAAGTGCCCCTATTATGCTATTTTAAAGTTTCCTAATTTTGTTTTGGAGGTCTCCTACAACAGGTTTACATCCATCAAAGGTCCATCAACTCGTTGGGTGAATCAATCTCTCTAAATCCCTCCTTTCCACGAGCTACTCTGCTCTGATTGGACACCGGCCCAGTCTGTTACGATTAGTCGACCGCTTACAGCGCAAGCTAAACACCCATTACCATAACTGTACTTCAGCTCTGGAGGATTCCTCAGCACTCAGTGATTGTACACACTGTAAAGACAGTAACGATTACGTTGATTTTACCATATCAATCCAAGCGTGAGTCCGATGATGAAACATTGAAAGAAATACTGTAGTTATTACACCCGAACCTCCATCGCATGGTGGATGTTTGAGGTAATACAGTTTGAGGAACATTATGAGATGTTGCAACTGTAATTCCTCACCATCACCATTTACAAGTTGTTAATATTTTCGAATTTCTTAGGCTTCACTTTTGACTATTCTTGTGTAAGATTGCCTTTGTGTAACTTCTTTCCGTTATGTTATGTGCACATCATGGACACACCTAGACAAAACAAGATCTAGGCCTTGGACACACTTATACACTCACATGCAAGACACGCACATACATTTGAACATCTGACCTATCTTATTTGTTATTATATTTCTTAAAATGCCATGTATAGTAGGGGTTGATCTTTGAGTGAATGGATGGACTGGACATTGTGGATGATTCTGCTTTATCTTGTGTATAAATATGACCCTTTTTGTGTCTGCTTGATCATTCTCCCGAGATCTCGTGCTGCTGTTGCCACACATCACAGGGGTTGAGACTGGTTTCCAACTGATGACTGAGGCTGCGTTTACACTTGGCATTAACATGCGACCTGTATCCGGATGTTGTCCACATACACATTGAAAAGACAAGTGTAAACGCGTTTCTGAGCGGAATGTTATCCAATCAGCGTGTCCTGGTCCAGAGGTATCGAGGACGCATTGTAATCGGATCTCAGTGTAATGTAAACGCAATCCAGCCATCGTGTCTGCATTCACAGGTGGACGTCATATAAATCCCGGCCCAGTCTCCCCACGTGGCTGTCAGAAAATAATGGCCAGGCGCAGTTTAGACAAATTAAACTTATTTGAACCTTACAATAAACGTCAATATTTAAAACAATTTATTTAGACTTACATTATACTGTGTCATTTTTCATTTTAATTGTGCAACATTATCTGAACGAGGAGATCGCCTGTACAATCACAGCTGTGATCAGTCATGAGATATGTGTGTGCGCTGCTTTGCCAGATTTAGTTTTGAATGTTTTAAATGTTTAATGTTTTTATTGTTTCAGCATGTTTATTAATCTCCCATATAGTCATTGCACGCTATAACTTTAAACCTTGATGATCAAGGATGTGACTTGTTTAACATGATCAACCCAGTTATGATCAACTCTGGAAACATTCCTTCATTCAAAAAACATAATTTGATCTAAGCACAGGAAAGGAAAGTAAAGTGAGTGAGTGAAAGCAATTGGGACATTGCTTAATTTGTATCATCTTTACTCTTAATTTGGTGTCGTGCTACAGACCTAATTTAAATATTATGCAAAAACTGAAATCCGATCGGTTATCCAGATAAAGAGGCTACTTAATTTGAACAAATGTAAACGCACCGTGTCCTGATTGACTAATGATCCGATCTGCTTGATCGGATCATGGTGATCGCATGTTAATGCCAAGTGTAAACGCAGCCTGAGAGATGCTTCGAGGCCGCAGATAGTCTAAATTTAAGCCTTAAATTTAATCTTACAGATGGGGGTTCGTCCGGGATATTTCCAAGAAACACGGGACTGAAAATCATCCTTGATAAAAAGTTGCTTTTAATGTTTTCCTGTGGTGGTAGGATTAATTGTATTAGGTAGACAACTATGTAAGCATTTGGGGCTTGAGACATCCGACCAGGAAGATTTGTCTTAAATGGTACTGTTTTCCATTTAGCCGAGCACTGATGTGAATTACTGATGTCAAAACAAATCTTTATCTTTATTCAAACTAGTAAGAACTACATACAATCTGCATTAATAGACACAGTTTTAGGTAATAGTGGCTCTTTTACGATTGAGTCCACTGGAGGCAAGCTGGTTGAGAACCCAAATGCAACTTTACTTCAAAACATAATCGAACATAAAACAAAGAACAAGAACATTGACATGAAACATTCAATACGAGACAAAGGGCAAACATGAGGGCTTAAATACACAAGACTAACGACTACAAGGGACACCTGTGAACAATGCTCAGACGATTAACAAATGACAAGACACATGGCAGGATCACATGACAAACAGGGAATCACATGACAAGACACATGAAACATGACAATGACAAGAAACAAAACCCAAACCGTGACAGGCCCACAACAGATTTGCATAACTATTTTAGTAAGAGAGTAATAATGTGAGTTAACCGGTTGGCTGGAAACTTACAGGATATAAAACACAAAACTATGTATTTTGAACACCCAGTAGAAAATATATACATCAATAATTAATCAAACTTACAGGTTATGATTCTGAGGAGCAAGCTGGTCCAAATAAACTGACCCATCTTTCCAGGGCAAGTGTTTTGCGAATCCCGCATTGAACTCTGAGATTTGAGAAGCAGTCGTCCATAAAATTACGCGTTAGTGGGCTGATCAAGTTGTTCGCAGGCGGAGGCGGACAATGTAAAACATAGGTGGGCAATATGCAAATGTATTTATATAGAACGTAGTGCTTTCTTTCTGTCTTTCTTTCTTCCTTTTTTTCTTTCACCAAATCAAAATATCATGTCACACTAAAGAAAGTAATTCAGCTTCGCCAGGAATAAATGACATTGTAAAATATATTTAAAACAGTAATATAGTAATATATAACAGTTATTAAATATTTTTAAAACAGTGTATATTTCCCCTCTGGGATTAATAAAGTTTTTAAATTATGCAAATATTTCACAATACAAAATTGTACTGTTTTTTAATCAAATGAATGCAGCCTTGTGAGCACTATATGTTTAAAAAAACATTTTAAAAAAATCCTACCAAACAAACATTTTTGAACGATATAACAGTGTTTATATATTCAATTTACAACATATATATGTATATATATATATATATATATATATATATATATATATATATATATACATATATATATATATATATATATATATATATATATATATAAATTAATACTAGATTGTTACACTTAAATCAGTTCTGCAGAATTCCAAAGATTTCTCCCGAAACTTAACTTACAAAATGTAAATGGCTCCGCAGACTCCGTCTGGGCTTATTAGTAAACTTAACAACATTGTTTACTGTCCTCATTCCCACAGTGGCTCCTCTTCCACTGTCATGGACTGTCAAACGGCCAAACGTCTAGAGAGCTTCAGCTTACTGAAGCCTACCAATCAATGTGATTGACAGCTCTCAGGAGGCGTGTCACAATAGATACCCCACCCTCTGTCACTTCCATCTGTCACTGAAGAAGCTTTGAGCTGTCCATCAAAACATTGCCATAGCGATCACACCATTTCGGTTTGATGTGAAAGAACTTTAGCTGATGCTTAAACGCACACAGACACACACACACACACACACACACACACACACACACACACACACACACACACACACACACACACACACACACACACACACACACACACACACAAAACAATAATCATAAAACCTTATTCTAAAGCCCCCGTGAGACCACCCTACTGCTCGAATAGCACATCAGGACACACTCTGTCTGTCCCCCTGTGCGCGCACATTCAGGCAGAATTATGCATTTATTAAAATCATTTTTATTTCTAGAATTCCCTCATGTGTGACTAAAGCTGAGGTCGGGATTTAAGGCCACGCTGGGGTTTGAGTGTAAAATATCTGAATTAACACACTGATTCTCCGCTCATTTGCATTGTTGGAATAACGGCGGTGGATCTTTGCATACATAAATATAAATTGATGAATTAGCTCCTTGCCTCTGTGATTAGATAGTGTTAAAGCCTTTGATCATGTGAGCTCTATGCTAAAGTGACCTGTTGAATTCTCACACTTCATTTGTGTATGTATGAACTCTTCACACAGCACTACAGACCATTTGTATGGAAGAGCAATTGATTTTTAGATTTGTGTCGATTTCTTATAGGCTATGGGGGGGGGGGGGGGGGGGGGTTTGTCTGCCCTTCATCTTAACCACATTATTCATTAACAAAACTGTGAATTCATCTAGACACAGTTTCAGTAAACTGTCGTTGAGACATGTTTGACATGAATTGTTTTTTTCATGTGATCCACAAAGGAGCTGTCAATCTAAAAGCTATCATACATACCATAATGTGCCTCATTACGTGTTTGTGTTTGTGTTTGATACCTGCGTCACATAGCAAGTCTGAACATGAGACCGTAATAATGATTTACTAATCAGCGATACAATAAAGCTCAACATGAACACTGTTCAAATGAAATTTGATGTTTGATATTGAGGACATCTGTGATTCATTTACTGATTCAGATGGGATAGGGATCTCATAATCTTTTACTAAGATGGGAGTGTCTGTCTGGTTGTCAAATGCATCACGAAACCTATCTAAATAAACAAGACTTATATGTGCGTGATATATTTATACCATTATGCTGTGTATAATAATCTAAGGGATTCATTAAGGTGAAGATCATGGGCTTTTTTGAGCAGTGTCTGTGATTAGACTCTCCTTATTGATTTCATTTTCTTTTTATGTCGGATGGGATGCCAGCAGTACTTGAACCACCATCTGTTACTTTACCCTGAAACTTGGCAGAACGGTCTAAATCCATAATGAAGGTGCAGGCAGCGCAACGAGAAAATTTAGATTTAGTTACGGTATTCAACGAAGGTCAAAACAAACGAGGAGATGTGAAAAATATATACATATATACTTCAATCACAGACATATCTGGGACCCCAGAGTGAGCCAAATATGTCCCAGTGGACCCTAGATTGAGCAGGACAACAGCAGGGAATTTGCTCTATAATTTTTATTGAAGATGTGCAAGAAAAACACAGGCCTGTTTGATTCGGACAGGATTGAAAATGCATCTGTCATTTACATGAGCTCCTCTGGGCCTAGTTACTTATTTTATTAAATACACATGATGAAAATAAGAAATATCAGTTTAGTGCGTAATTAATCAAAGACAAATCACAACATGTCACAGTATGACATATAAAAGTTGAATGACCTCTCATAAAGTATATGTATACTGTAAAAAAAAGTACAATATTTTATATAAAAAACGTGTGCTGTCAAATCGATTAATCACGATTAATTGCATCTAACAAAAGTTTTTGTTTACATAATATATGTGTATATATAATTTTGTAATATATTATATTATATATATACTGTATTTATACATATACTGTATATACATATGCATATATAGTGTGAGTGTGTGTGTGTGTGTGTGTGTGTGTGTGTATACATATATATATATATCAGGCATACACACACATACAATATATATATTATAATAACATACAAGTTTTTGTTTACATAATATGTGTGTGTGTGTGTGTATTATCGCGATTAATCATTTTGACAACACTAACATATATTGACATATATATTATTAGCTCATGCTGGTGAACGCACCATGGTGTATTTTTGGTTGTAAGCTGTACTTGGAGTTTAAGCATATACACGAAGAAGATTTCCCATATTTCAGATCTTATTTCATAAAACTTGACAGTCTGAACAATATCATGCTTCATAGATATTAATGATGTTCTGCCATGCAGGAATCAAACTTTTTTGTTCTCCGCTCTGCTTTTTCAACCCTGTCACTATTGTCAGTCCATGACTTTGCATCTTTTGCATCTGGAGTCAGCGTGAGAAACTTCCCTGTTGATTCATTTTGTATTTCTTACAGAAAGAATGACGCCCGGCTTGTTCATAAAGTTGAGTTCTATAGAAACCTTCTGTCTCTCCCTGCAATGTTTTTCCAGTTATGTATTGTTCCTCCTGTCGTTGTAAGTTGAGTCATGTTCAAACTCCTTCAAAATGTGGCGTTGGTCATGACGTAGCAAAAGTAAGGAGTAAACCGGCCACTCATTTAAAAATGACACATGTAAATGGTGAATGTAGGAAAGTTTCGCCTTCGTTTCATATTCATTTTAATTATTACTTTTAATGACAATGGACTTTATGCACAGCTGCATTACTTCCTGAACTTTAGCCAGCTCCTTTGTTTCCTGTCTGTCATTATTGGACAAACGGATTAATCCAGGTGTGCCTGACCAACAACAATAATCAGACACACCTGGATTAATCAGTTTGTCCAATAATGGCAGACAGGAAACAAAGGAGCTGGCTAAAGTTCAGGAAGTAGTGCAGCTGTGCATAAAGTCAATTGTTATTGAAACGGAGTTTAGACTCTTTCCCTGGTTAAGGGTTAGCATGATTACAACATTAGCATGCATTAGCATGATAATATTAAGTTTTTTCACTTCTACACCATTCATTATATTTTAGTTTAAGTTCTAGTCTACTGACCAGCTTTGTTATGTCTGAAGCAGGTACTTATAACTCAATTTTTCTCACATTCGTCCTGTGATGGACATCACTATCATACTCCTGTCACACTTCTGTCAGTCTGTCATCTCATGGCAGGTCATCTGAAGACAATCAGGTACAGAGAGAGGAACGGAGCGAGGGAACGCAGTGAAAGATGAGTGTGAGAGGAGGAGAGGAGAACAATGCGAGGGCTGTTGGGTAAAGAATCACAGAACAGGACATTAGCCAGGAAAAGACAGACAGAGAGAGAGAAAGAGAGAGAGAATACTGAAGATGATGGTACTAGATTACACTCTAATGGAATGAAAGGACACCTGTGGAAGATCGAATCTGCATGTGGGAATCCAAGGGTGTAGTATTAAATTAAAATGCAATATTATAATAAATCTAATTAAACTATGCTAGTAGTAAGAAAATCAATATTGTAGAAAGGTTTTTATATTTCTAAATGAATTAAGCTTGATTTGTTAAATTACCTCCCTCATACATCAGTCATTTTAATGTTTGCATCAAAATGCATTTGAACAGAACAGTAAAACTTTTATTTTAACTTTATTAATTATGTAATGTTGTGATTTAATTAATTAATAATATTTTCTGCAGTTTACATTGATACACAAGTAGACGAATTCGTTCAACAACTGATTCATTCATGAATGAAACGCTGCTGCGTATTTCTAGGAGACGCGAAGGGGAATCTGAGGTGGAACTATTTTCGTTGGTGTCTAAAGATGTAAGTTCAATATCAACTTCTTGTTTATTGAACTGTTGTATAAAAGCAGTATCACATTTGGAATAGTAGGCCTACAACAGTACTCTTCTTCATTGCTGAAGTAAATATCGCTCCTTTTTTTAACGTACATTTTTTTGTTTTATTGTTACTCACTTGGTTCGTAGGGAATATTTGTTTGTGTGTGTAATGTGGGCTATACATGTCAGTCTCACAATGGGCAGCATTGTTTAGACACACACACACACACACACACACACACACACACACACACACACACACACACACACACACACACACACACACACACACTAATATGCAAACAGGAGTGAATGGAGACAGATGGAGAAAAAAAAAGGAAAATGATGAATAACTTTACAGTAAAGAGCCGTAATGCCTTCCAGCTTTAGCTTACATTTCAGTGCTTAGATAGCATCTCAAAAGCGCTGAGTTTATTATATAGGGTCATATACGTTTTCCTTTTATTTCCATCTCTCTGCATTATAAATTCGTCTGGAGAAACGCCACTTAATAGCTAAAACGGGTGTTAGCTAAGAGACTTGAGCGGTAAAACTGAAGCAGCTGCTTTTAAATTGGCCTTAATGAGATGCTGTTACTGACGCATGGAGCTCTGATACGCAACCGTACACACACACACACACACACACACACACACACACACACACACACACACACACACACACACACACACACACACACACACACACACACACACACACACACACACACACACACACACACACACACACACACACCTTTTCTGCCTTAAGATGTCTCATATTTTCTTGCATGGTCAGTGGGTTTCTTCAAAATTCAAACCTACATATCATACCATGTTCACGGTGCTCTCTTTCATTTTCGGAGTCAGACATACACAAATGAGACCCTCGGCTATGTTTTAGCTGTGGGTCTTACACCTCTCTTGTTGCCATGGGTACACTTTGGACTGTGGAATCTACCCCAGGAGTGTGTGTGTGTGTGTGTGTGTGTGTGTGTGTGTGTGTGTGTGTGTGTGTGTGTGTGTGTGTGTGTGTGTGTGTGTGTGTGTGTGTGTGTGTGTGTGTGTGTGTGTGTGTGTTTGTGTGTGTGTGTGTGTGTGTGTGTGTGTGTGTGTGTGTGTGTGTGTGTGTGTGTGTGAGAGTGAGTGAGAGAGAACCCAACAGGATCAGAAGAGCATCACTCTCAAGTTAAGATCGATATCTTACCCCCCACTCTTCTGAACTTCTACACCTCATCACACACACACACACGCACACGCACACACACACACACACACACACACACACACACACACACACACACACACACGCACGCACACACACACACACACACGCACACACACACACACACACACACACACACACACACACACACACACAAACACGCTAAGATGGGTATTGTGCACTCGTGAGCACGGTGTCTCAGGATTAGACAGAATACGAGGACAAAAATTGTTGTCATGAAAATAAAATAATAAGGAAAGGGAAGAAGAAACTGGATGGGTGTAATTGCAATTTATTTCCACTTCAGAGCCTGTGGGGAAAAAGAGAGATAGAGAGAAAGAGAGTGAGAAATAAAGAGGGGAATCCTTTAATATTCACAGCCTTGAGATGAGATGGGAGAATACAGCCATACCTTCAGGTCCATGAACATAATGAGCTTTTTATTTCACCCTGTATGTGTGAGAGAGCTTTGTGGCCAGGAATTAGGATCATCCACGTCTGAATGCTCTGCGCAGTCATTTATGTGTTCATGGAAGCATCTGCCTCTATCTCTGTTTCTGTGTAGAAAAGTCCTGGCTGTTCATTTACAGAATGAAAGTGAAAGAGAGGATGTCATGACACCAGCAGTCTGAGAAACCTTATTCACTGATGGATCCTTTGAAAAGTCGTTCTGACCACAAACCTTTGAATGGGAGATATACGTAATAACATAAAAATTAAGTAAAATAAATACCTAAAGCATAAAATATAATTACCTAAAATATAAATAAAAAGCATTTTTACCCGTAAAAAGTAAAATAACATTTTAAAATGTGATGCAACGTGTTATATGCTTTCAGCAACAAGTTATTTGTCTTCACACGGAGAATGACAATCAGCTAATAATATTTTGTGTTTATTGTACAGTTCTGGGTTGTATAGCTCAGTAGATTTTGGTCCAATGAGATTTCACAGTGGGCAGGGCTAACCACTTTGACACTGCAGAGATAAAAAACCAAGCGACTGACAAAATGTAATTCGTTGTGGCTGGTTAGAACAAAAACTCACGGAAGAAAGCTTTTATTGCTTGTCACTTTCAAGTCTGGTTAGGGCACAGTGTAACAGCATTAATAAATCCCGTCTGTCTCCCACTGTCTGTCTGTCTTTCCATTTCACATGCACACATGCTTCAATAGGTGTATGCTGTGGCGTTTGTAAATCAATAGAGCAGCATGTAATATCTCTGACTGGTAATGATCGATCACTGTGGTCTTGTTATGTTGCATTAGTTTGAGACCAACCGCTGACAGGCACTTTCAAACTAATCTGGTCTACTGGGAGGTCTTCATCCTTTCAACTTTCATCCCATTGATTGCGCCCATTTAAACGCACATGCGTTCATTAGTGAAAATGTACTCAACTTGTGAATATATAGGCCTACCGCTCATTATCGCATATAATTATACCAAGAGACATCTATTTGATGTCACCAATGAATAAGAATGGTAGGAGTAATATTGCCTTAATTTACGTTTTTATATTATAATAATATAATATTGAAACTTTATATGTTAAAATCATTTACTTTTTTGTCAAGTGAAAATATTTTTTTTTCAACCCTCAGAGAATTAATATATGACACTGGTTGACAAAAACAATAAAATAGGTAGAAAAAAATGAATTATTAAAGCATAACTCTCGCCAAGAGTCAAACTTTCGTTTAAAAACATAGTTAGGATGGAAGCGGCACTTTTAAGATTGATTGTATTTTCGTTATCAGTCAAATTGCCTTTTGAATGGGAGCACTACTATAATAGCATCAAAATCGCTATTTTTAAAACACTAAGAAGGCTCGACACAACATGAACTTTTTCTCGAAGAAGTATCACCAGGGCCTCTACACATGAACTCGAGCATTGAGAACATGGTTTGTGTACACAAGAGTTTACTAAAAAGAAAGGTTTTGAACAACTCACTGTAGCTGTTGTTGTTTCCGCCCGCCGGCATTTTGTCAGTCAAAAATAATCGATCTCCGAATGCGAATGAACTGACTCCATATGAGGAAATGTCATGAAGTTGTAAATTCAATGAAAAGCATGATAACTTAGATCATGGCAATATCTGTTCAAATAATCATAATAAACAAGTGGTTTCATTCAATATATCAGTCCAAATTATGTAATTTTCTGACATAAACAGCATTCGGAGATCGACTATTTTTGACTTACAAAATGCCGTCGGCAGATTTTGTGCCTCTTTGAGATGGCACCACATAAGGACGTTCACTTGCAGAGCGCAAGTTTCTGGATGGCACGTAAGTCTGAAGTAATGAGTTTAGGAAAAAAGGAGCAGAGTCAGTGTTGTTCTGTAGGCAAACGTCAGTGACTTGAAATTGATGCGAGCGCCAACTGGCAGCCAGTGCAGTTTTGTGAGGAGAGGAGTGACGTGTGCTCTCTTCAGCTCATGAAAGAACACTCTAGGTGCAGCATTCTGGATCAGTTGCAGAGGTCTGATAATGCAAGCTGGAAGACCTGCCAGGAGAGCATTACAATAGTCCAGTTTGGATAGAACAAGTGCTTGGACAAGGAGTTGTGTAGCATGCTCTGATAGAAAGGGCCTGATCCTCCTAATGTTGTATAAGGCAAATCTGTAGGACCGGGAAGTTCTAGCAATGTGGCCTGTAAAGTTCAAATGATCATCAATCACAACTCCAAGGTTCATGGCTGACCGTGATGGAGTTATGGATGACGAACCTAGCTGAATGGAGAACTTGTGGTGTAGTGTTGGGTTGGGTTGGCCGGGACCACAAGCAGCTCTGTCTTCGCAAGGTTTAGTTGAAGGTGGTGGTACTTCATCCAGCCAGAAATGTCTGTCAGGCAGGTGAGCAGCTACCGTCGGATCATCAGAGGTAGAGTTGTCATCAGCATAGCAGTGATAGGAAAAGCCATGTTTCTGAATCACAGATCCTAGTAATGTCATGTAAATGGAGAAGATAATTGGTCCAAGCACTGAGCCCTGAGGCACCCCAGTAGCTAGATGTTGGGTCTTAGACACTTCATCCCTCCACAACACCCTATAGGACCTAGAGGTACTTGAACCATTAGAGTGCAGTTTCCGAGATACCCTTTGTCTTTAGGATTGATAGGAGGATCTGGTGGTTAACTGTGTCAAAGGCAGCAGACAGATCCAGCAGGATGAGAACTGAGGATTTGGAAGCTGCTCTTGCCAGTCTCAGAGATTCAATTCCCGAGAGCAGGGTAATTGATATATGCTATTTGTGCAGCAGTATGTCTTACATACTCACAGCAGTGTATTGTTGTGTATGTATGTAATGGTAGTAGCAAATTCCTGTACTACAACAACAGCAATAATCATGTGTGTGTGTGTGTGGTCCTGGTAAACCCTACGTTACGGGTTTTAAAAATGTACAAAATGTAGAAAGTTTTCTGTGATGGGTAGGTTTAGTGGTAGGGTTAGGTGATAGAATATACAGCTTGTACTGTATAGAAATCATTATGGCCAAGAAAAGTCCCCATAAAACATGAAAACACAACCTCTCTCTGTGTGTGTGTGTTGAAGAGAGCAATCTCCTCTCATAACAAAGAGAACAAGTCTCCATTGTCTTTTCCGTATGGGCTACAGGCTTTTATATTTGAAATAACAGTGTGTGTGGTGTGCGTGTGTGCGCGCGCCTGTATGTGTGTGTGTGTGTGTGTGTGTGTGTGTGTGTGTGTGTGCGTGCGTGCGTGTGTGTGTGTGTGTGTTCCTCATGGCATGCTTTATTCAAGCAGCACTCAAGCTGATGAAAACCATTTTTCTCTATCCTCTATCACTTCCCCTCTCTCACTCACTCACACACATGCAGGTATATGATGACAACATGGACAATGCTGAATGTGTGTGTCGAGTTTAACAGCCTGTAGCGGTAAGATAGGACGGCATATCTGCTGTCCGACCCAGAACATTCCTGTAATGTAAGAATGACGTTGAACTAGGACACTTCATACATACACACACAGTAAAAACTCTACGTATCCACATTGTGTGTTTAGAGGGATATTTGGGTGTGTGAGTCTCATCCAGCCTGTGGGAGTGTGTGGGAACCTGTCACAATAATCGGAAAAGTGGTGTAACGTTACACCTAACTGCTGTGTTCAGTCACACACACACACACACACACACACACACACACACACACACACACACACACACACACACACACACACACACACACACACACACACACACACACACACACACACACACACACACACACACACACACACACACACACACACACACACACACACTCTCTCGTACAAATGCACAGTCACTCGAAACCCCAAACACACACTTTCACCCCAGACCCTTCAGGTAGAGCGCCAGTGTCACATTACAGTGTCTGTGAGAAAACACTCACTAAAGCTGTTTGCAGTACTGAGCTTTGGTTTACTGCGATAAAGAGACTGATAGAGCTCTCTCATCTGATGCCATCACAGAAGGGTATCCAAACAATTCACTGGATTTTAGGATTTTACAAGTGCTTGGGTGAAGTTTAGAGGGGTTCAAACTCTCTCTTTTTTAATGCTGGAACCCACATTATATAATCAATGTTGAGACCCAAATCAAAGTGAAATATGACAGAATTTTTTTTTTATTGATTTATTAATTTAAAATAATTATTATTTTCGTTGTCATATTATTACATTGGATTGGCGTTTGTATTATTTTCATTGCATTATTATAAGATGTATGCTACGTTTTAAAAATGATAGATGTGAGTGTAAGGAATACAATGTGTCCTTCAAGCTTTTAAAACTACTTACAACTTTAGGCCAGGCTTTCAACATCAAATTTTTTGTCAACAGGCTTTTTTTAATCTAGTTGAATTTGTAGAAAAATAAAATACTACTCAGATATGACTATACTTCAGTCCAGTAACTGAATATGGGGGTCAAATGAAGTCCAACAGAGATGTGTGAATGTTTATCTATCTTCATTTTTGGGGTTAGATGATATGTGCCTTGCATATTCTTGACTTTTACACAAAACATCATTGTTATCTTTAATACTGTAAACAGGGCTTACAACTTTAAGAGTTCATTTTGACCGACAGCTCTGTTAAATGTGTTTATATATGAGTGACTATAAACATGAGGGTTTAGGTGTGTTGTCGAGGGCAGATGGATTATAGTCCCATATGCACACACAGTGTGTCATACACTCTTATTGGTATGTTAATACATAATGCACATACACGGTACACCATATACCACCATCTAAGTTTGGCATGGTAACCATCTCATTATTTGTTTTGTTTATATGACCTCTGACCTCAGAAAAATACCAATTATGAGATTTGACTTATGTGCAGCTAGTGTGTGTGAGTGAGTGGGTGTAAATTTAAGAAACTGCCCAGACTGTTAAAGCAACAGTACTGTTAAAAGTCTCATTGTCCACAAACACACTGTAGATAAATGCAGTTGTCATTCCTCTCTGTGTTTATTCATCGAACACACAGTTATATATACGAGAGTGAAAACCATATTCTCAAGTAGTGACTACTAAACTTTCATTATACGCATGGTGTGTATAGAACATTAAGTAACGCACCAACACTTGAACTGAGAAAAATAGTATCAAAATTTATTGATTGAGAATTAAATAGTAATAAACATTTAAAAAAAAAAAAAAGTGTTTTAAGGCTTTTTCATGGCTCTCTTCCAAGAAGTTTTAGGTTTGCATACCACTGGCATCTTACAGCAAATGCAGTCAATTCAGTTCTTTTTCAATGCAAATTAGATTAATTCGTTTAGTTTATTATAAACTGCTTTTGCAACTTCGGCCTCATATTCCCATTGATTTTTTTATCCATTTTCACTTTCCATTTTTTAGTTGAGCCATCTGTCACTGCAGGTCAGATCATAAGAGATCAAAATGTTGCTATATCACTATCAAGCATTGCGATTATGTACACACACACACACGCACGCACGCACACATGCACACACACATACACACACACAGTGAACATTTTATGTAATTCACTCCCACATTTAAATGCATTTGCCACTCCCAAAACTTTGCAGTGTGTATGTAGTGTTTGTTACCTCTACTTCTGTCTACAACACACACCCATTTGCATTTGCTATTGTGTAGTTTCCATCATCTCTCTGTCTAAAGCTGACTGAAGTGTGACTAAACACATTTCCATAAGTCTCATCTCTCCACCGCACGTAATCTTCCTCTGCCTCTCTGGCTTTCAGTTCACTTTAGCTTCTTTGTTTGTGAATGTTCAGTATTCATTGTCTTCAAAATATCGAGATCTTCACACTGTGATCTATCAGACTTTTGTGGCAGTGGTCCTCAGAGCTTTAATTGTTTACGATGATGGAGAAGATTTTATTTGGATCAGGTACCGTTTACATAATGTCTCACTGTAGAATTTTCATGAAATATGCATGTGTGCTATAAACACGCCACACAAAACGGTGGATGATGGAGGCGACGGCAGCGTGTGTGTATTTGCCTGATTAAGTAAAACACAGAGGTCTCTTAAATGGATAGTTCACCTTTACTTAGTAGCAAACCGGTATTTTTTTCTTCTGTGATAAAAGGAAATTACATAAAAGGAAATAATTTGAAGAATGTTGGTAACCAAACAGTTTTGGGTACCATTGACTTCTACTGTAAAAAAACAAACAAACAAAAAAACACTTTACAAAATATTCAAAATATCTTCTTTTATGTTCCACAAAAGAAAGTCTGTGGTTTGGAACGACACAAAAATGAATAAATGTTTTTTTTGGGGGGGGGTGAACTATCCTTTAAAGCTGCAGTCTGTAATTTCAGAGCCACTAGTGGCACCAAAAAATTTCTGCATCCGAAATCACATTCTCTCAGAGTAGATATTTCTGCCATTCACAAGGCCTCATGCATGATAAATGGCTTCATGGGATAGTAAAGTGTCTTTTGGATACACACTTCAGAATCTCACCGCAAGTAGTAAGTCATCCCGGTACTTTTCCTCCACTGTTTTATGAGTACTGCTTTTTCAGATATGCTTCTCTTTTCACATTTTTTGTTGTTGCCTACTATACAGTCGGTAAGTATGCACATTCAGGAGCAGCAAATCCGGTTTTCAAACAGGATTCCCAAAAAGGCCCTTAGTCTTCCATTTTTCAGAAAAACAGGTAACATCTCAAACATTACACACAGTAGCTTTATGGTAAAATAAATCAATGGTATTGCAATATACTCAATGGTAATGGTAATTTCCACAGCTGCTCCAGACATGTAATTATACTTAGGCTTATACAATGTATTTATTTATCAGGAAGAAGTGAAGTTAATCTTTAAGAATGCTCTGAAGATGGAATGTGATGATGACGATAACAGTAATACATCACATGATTTAAGTCTCTCATGTTTTCGAAGCATGATGATTGTTTTGATTCGGATGACTGTACTGTTTGGGATGTTGTCTTCCTACGCCAACACACAGGACAGAAGGATCCTCTTACAAGACAGCCTGTCACTTAACAGCAAGATTAACCAATAATCTACCTGCAAACAATCCCAAACCCAAGTTTAAAGAGATTAAACAACATCTGTAGTACCTCTCTGTCAAACATGGATGAAAGGAATGAAAAGAGAGATGAATGGAGAATGAAGAGGTAAAACTGAAGAGAAGAAAAATACTCAGGGATTTAAATGTATGTAAATACATACAGTACATTTTGTTTTGCCCACAAACCTATACTCTTAACAAAAGTACAATATTATGAGCTCATGATGAGCAACACAAATACCCATCACACACATACACACGTTATGATGTTTGAAAGAACGGATCAATATCATTCACATTCACTTTTTTCCCCAAAAATGTCTCCCTCCCAATTGTACAAGTTTTAGGCTTATATCATTAGCATGTCATTAAACTGATAATTATAACTTTACATTATTTTTTTCTTTGTACTGTATATTATAAGCAGAAAGAAAGTTATTTTGGCATTATTAATGCACTTTTATATATTTATCCATTTAAATTTAGTATAGTTTTTTATATTTTTTATATTACTATGTAGTTTAAATTTTAGTACCTCAACTTCAACTTATTATTTCAGTTATTTGCCTGTATTTCAATAAAAAAAACATTTTCAAATTGTTTTAGTTTTAGTTAACGATAACAACATGTGGAAAGAGAATCACAAACTCCTCCTCTTTCACAGCACAGGACAGGAGGCTGTGGGATATATGAGCTAAAACACACATTTGAGCACAAACACACTTTTTAAAACTTCACCAGAAATACACCAGCTTGGTATTTTTCATTACTGTTTTCAATGTCCTATGAATTGATACATACTAATTATAATCTCTCTGTTTGTCTTCAGCGCACTTATTTTCACCTTTGTCTTCCTGTGATCTTTATAAAAAGGGTTATTGAGGGGGAAAAATCTTCATACAGGTTAACAGCATTTGTTCTACCTGTCAGCATCTGCTTTAAGTGACATCAAAGGGTAGATGTGGATATGCATATGGTTGGACTCACAGCACACAAACACAAAACTGACATGTTTACGGACCGGAGAAATCGACACAGTACTAGAGATCAGAACAAAGGACCCTGGGAAAGTTCAGAGGTCACTGACAGCTGTCACCCCTCACATTAACACCTCGAGATGTGGGGAAGATTCTGATCGGACACGGTGGTCTCCCGGGGCACAGGTACAGGAAGAAAGTCTGTCATCGGATGGGTCAACTGTACAACAGAGACGAGCCTAAAGACAGTTAGTGATGGGACGTCAGACTCTCCGAAGTTTTTCAGCGGTTCTTTCATGTCATTGTCACATTTTCAAATCATGTTCCACGTGTCTCCGTTCACTACTGCATGATCACACACACACACAAATGCACTCACACATAGCTGGGTCACATTGCCCCTATTCAGACAGGAAATGACAGAAACATGTTATGATGGGAAAATGTAAAATACATGTCAATCAATTTGACAAGCCTGTGACAGAATGCAAATGAAAGAGGCTGTCCTCACATTGTGTGTGTGTGTGTGTGTGTGTGTGTGTGTGTGTGTGTGTGTGTGTGTGTGTGTGTGTGTGTGTGTGTGTGTGTGTGTGTGTGTGTGTGTGTGTGTGTGTGTGTGTGTGTGTGTGTGTGTGTGTGTGTGTGTGGTGCATTTGGGCCTTTGGTAAAACCCCATTCCAAGCTGAGTCAGTGTTTGTAATTGTGTTTGTGTTTAAATTGATATTGAGCGAAATGTTCTCTTGCAGAGGCTCAAACAACATGATGCTCAGCTTTCAGTATCTAACCTCATCACAAGACAAAAAGAAAGATAAAGCTATTGAGGTGAGCCCACCGCAGACACTCAGAGAGAGAGAGAGAGAGAGAGAGGGGGTGGGGGTGGGGGGGAGAGAACAGAAAGGTTAATGATCAAAAACACATTGGGACTCAAACAAGCTGACAGAGGCAAAAAACGGACAGGCGCTGGAAAATAAGTGAACATGAAGAAGCAAATTGCACAGAAAATGCTCAATCTTTCCCACATTCTCTCTCTCTCTGTATTGATCTTTTTCTTTTGATTGATGAAGTCAAGCAGAGATGATAAACAGATGCTGATGGTTTTCTCTGTTAGCACAGCTCTGACTGCGATGCTACACACTTTACACAGCAGAATAAGAACTCTGACAGAGAGGAATGCGTAAAGATGGATTTTAAGAGTGTGCAAAGAGACAGATCATTCTGAAACCAAACTGAAATTCAACTGAAATCATCTCTCTGATATTCTCAGTGATGAGAGTTCTCAACAATTGGTCTCATCGAATGAAAATAAATATTTTTTGAATATTTATGATAACATGTTTGTCAGATTTTCAAGTAGATTCAAGCAGAAAGGAGCTCTACTTGCTTGACTGCATTATCAAGATGGCCGCCAAACAGTCTTAAGGCCCCGCTATACTCATGGTGAAGATCTTTTTCATTCTTCACTTAGGGGTGAAAAGAAGTTCGAAATACCTTTTCGGCAGTGTATTGTTAGCAAACATCCTGATGCCACCCACGCTGAGATCGGTGTTTAGATGAATATGCACAGCATCTGATCAGCAATGTGAATACCTGTGCACAAGCGGTGCAATTCAATTCTCCAGTAAAGTCAAGTCATGTAATCTTTATTTATATACCACTTTAAGCATATATTGCTTTAAAGCAAGCAGCTTTACAGTATTAAACATGGAAAACATGTCCATGTCTCTTTCGACAAGAATTAAAACATCAATTTCTACAATAAAGCAGCTCTCCAGCAGTGTGTATGTTTTTACTGGTGTCTGACCTCGACGGACTGAACAGAAGAAATCAACCAGAGAAAACTCTTCCAGACTTATATTCTTCATTTCTGCCATCACCCTCACTGTTTCTATCCTCATTGATCTTCAACTAATTCCTTTCTTGCTACAACCTTATTTTGTGATGCACTGCCGTCCCTATCATCAATACTTTCTGGAAAATGTACAGCTTTTCCTCTCTGTCTTCTATAAAACTTACTATCATCATCCTAAAACACAGGCAAAAAAGCTATAATACTGCCTGCCAGTACTGAACAATAGTGCCAGCTACCACAGAAAATATGTTTCCCTTAAAAGGACTTTGCCATTTATATATAACGTACAGATTTTTTGGTCTTTGAGTTATTGATTTTGCAAAATGTGCATTAAAAAACGACCAACAACTTTGGATGTAAAATTATATATTTTTTTAATTTTTTATTTATTTTTATTTCCTAGTCTAAAAGGAACTCACAATGTGTGTTATGACAGCATGTGACCTAACATGTGCTAATGTCTCCTTCACTTCCTTGTTGCCAAAAATGTCAAGCACATGGCACATAGATTTTAATTTTATTAGCTGAAGGGGATGTCATGATAACACTAAAATGTAATTTTTGTTGTTGTTGTTGTTGTTGAAGATTATTATTGGATTTTAAATAAAATGTTCTTTATAAAAGCTGTTTCGAACCCCTGAAACCAACCACATTTTGGCCTGAAATTGTTTGAAATTAAAATTGTCTTGTTACCAGTAATTTTTATAGCTGCACAACACAGCTCATTATTCTGCAGAAAATAGCTAACTTCCACGACATTAATCTTTTAAGTATATCAGGCATATGCTGTACAATGTGCGACATCAATTTCCTCATTAGCATACTATGCGCTACATTGTGGCTGGAGATAGATTTTCCAAAGCCCAAAGTACACTTCAGTTTTAACACAAGCACTTAGAGTATATGTACAGCCGAATGCATAGCCTTTCTAAGTATACTTCATGCATATACACACTAGAAAATGTCATCCTTGCGCTATTTCTGCGCTATTTCTCTCCAGAAGTTATGAACGATGAAAATGTCTTTGTGCTGGTTTAAACTAGAGTTGCGGTTATCCCGTAACCCGCTCAACCAAGGTGTTTATTGTTGTTGCCGTCTCTTGTAGTTTGTTGTTGTTCCATATTATGCTGATGATGAAATTTACATTACATGCACTGTACCCATACATAGCTTATGCATAAAAAAATAAATGCTGGGCTTAACAGTGCATAGTTTGTACGGACTTAACCAGTAAGCGAGTTAAGCGGCCGCTTAGGGCCCCGGGAATTCAGGGGCCCCCATCTGATTTTAGCAAAACAGATTTGGCAAACTCTCCAGTGCATATTTGAGTTTGCACTCAAAGGTTTCTTTTTACAACGTGCTTTGCAGTGTTGAGGAATATAGCCAATCACAGACAAATCTGTTGGTTTCAAATTCTTGAGTGCCGAGTTATATGCGTTTGCGAATCCTCTCATTGTCACAAAGAAAGTGTAGACATGATATAAATAAGAGATTCAGAATGCAGTATAGAGAGCTTCCTTGATTATAACGGAACTTCGTGAGGTCCGTGAGTGACAAACTGAAGTGTGTGATGATCTTATTTGTCCTGATTTCTCAAAATAATTTTTCTTGTATGCTTTACCTGGGCGTGAACTGCCACGCAGTCGCATGAGTGTACACAGGAGAGCAACGACCAAAGATTTTCCCTTAATGATATATTATTCTGTATTACTTCAGAACACTTGAATGAATAAACAGGAACTGACTCAACAACAACTCAATAACAACAACTCCTCAAATGTGTAAACATAACGAGAGCCGACAACAGAGTAAACATAACAGGGAATATTTACACACTGAGTAAATGAGGAACTAAATCACGAACACCTGGGGCCAGTTGCATAAACTGCTAAGACTAGTCTTACAAGTTAGTCATTAAATATTTTTTCTTTAAGACTGTTAATAACTTTTTAAAGTCAGTAACATAAAAACGTAGATTGGTCTAACTCTAATTTGATACCGAACAGTAAGACTGATTACCCCTAACTAACTGCTTGGTCATACTAGTTCTTAAGACACAGTCTTAACGGCTATGTTTATGCAACCGGCTCCTGAATGTGATGAATAACAAATGAGTTATACCACAGAAACAAACAAGACATGACAGAAACTGAACTAAACTGAACATAACCGTGACAAGATCAGGATGACTAATCATATACTGAATTTAGCTACACTATCCCATAGAAAAGTTGTGAGGTATTGAGAGAGAGAGAGAGAGAGAGAGAGAGAGAGAGAGAGAGAGACAGAAAAATAAGGGTTATAAAAATAAAAGGGCCCCAATTACTGATTTGCTTAGGGTCCCCAAATCTCGAAATCTGCCCCAGTCTGCACGCTCACATGTGCCTTGAATTTTTGCTGTTTCACAGTTAAAAAAAGGAATAGATGAGATGGAACGACAAAAACTGGAGATAGCAACAAAAATAGATGTTTGTTTTGGAATCTATAGTTTTAGGTTGACACCTAGGCAGGCACACAAGCACTTGTGCGAGAAGGTTAAGTTTAAACGAGTACAAACACATTTTATCCCTCATACATTCTGGAGAGAAATAGCACAGACACTGGACAAAGATGAAACTTCCTAGTCTGCATATGTCTAACACCTGTGTTCTTGTACGATATCAAATGAAGTATACAGTACTTTGAAAGGCTTGCGTGTTCGGCTAGTGTTTGTGTCAAAACTGAAGTATTAAAGTATGCTTTTTCATTACTGGAGAAAGTAATGAAGAAAGAAAAAGGGATGAGAGCTCAGCCTCTTTGATTTTGATGTTGTTGACACGAGAGCTGTGTCAATGATGATGATTTAATTATGATGAAAGGAATCTTTCTTCTTCAGACTATGCTCTGGTGTGCATTCCAGCACTTTTACTTACTCACACGCACGCACGCACACACACACACACACGCACACATAGGGCGTATCTCATGGAGGAGTTATAAAAGGAGGAGCGATGACAGTGAATGATAAGAGAGGACCAGGCCTAGACATTTATGTTATGTTTTGTTTATGTGTGTGCGGCAGTCGTCTGTGAGGGGCTGCCGCTTTTACTTTCGTTTAGTGTTTTGTTCATTTTTATATAAACAGTTGTTTGAACGTTCGCTGGGTCCAGCCTCCTTCTTCCCTTATCAACGAACTGTTACATTTACATTTTTAATTATTTTTTATTTCACATGATTTATAGGCTGTTTTCCACACACACACACACACACACACACACACACACACACACACACACACACACACACACACACACACACACACACACACACACACACACACACACACACACACACACACACACACACACACACACACACACACACACACACACACACACACACACACACACACACACACACACACACAGTGTAGAGTGCTCAGATAACGATGTAGATCTGTCAGCGGTAGACTTTCTTCTACAATCTACATGTTTCAACTGCCAAATGTACAAAATCAAAATGTATTCCTAAATAATCCATCAGCAACATCAAACCAGGTCCTGCAGGTCTGAATGTGAAACCACAGCAGAACACATTTGTCAATAGCATATAGGCCTCAGGATTAGGAAACTGATTTCTCAAATGGCTAAACCCAAACAAAGGGAAGTTTTGTCAATTAGTAAATGGAGTAAAAATGGAGTTAGAGGAGGTCTGATCGATCATACCACCATTCCCTGAGCATACACAGAAAATCATCCAGAAACAGACCAAGAAAACAGAACTAATTTGAGCTGACTAGAACTTCAGAAAATTATTTTGCAGAAACAAGGGACCGCAGCATTAAGCGCTGGAGAGTACAGGGGCCAAAATATAGTGATTCCTTTGAGGCAAGAGGAAACGAAAAGGCTGAACCATCTGAACAGTAAATTAAAGGATAAAGAAAGGGGATGTGTCATTTTTTAAGCCACTAAATATCAAATGACTTAATGATCAGCCATTAGGGACCACCATCAGGAAAAATTAAACCTTTTCCTGTCAGGATCATCTCAACAATGGCCTCATCAGATAAAGCCTCATGTCTGAACATCAACACCTCCAGAATCTCAGTGGAATGAATAATCACATTTTCATAATCCATAATACAGTGTTTCCCCACCGATCCCAGATCTCATCAGTATCTCATTATAACGTCTCCATTGTCTCGTTGGAGAGTCGAGCGGCGTCTCGCTTGCACCATCTCAACTGAAAATATCAGAGATTCCCTGATGGCTCTAAGAGTGTTTTGTGCATGTGGAGAACTGTGTTATTCTGTTGAGCAGTGTCATTCTTTAAACCAATTACTCTAGATGCTCGACGACATGCAGATGAAGTGAGAGAATCATCAAGATGGCCAAAAGAAGGAGAGAGGGATGGAGAGAGAAGCCATCACTTAGGTTTGAAGAGAGATAAAACAGAATGAGAGAGAAAAAGCAAAAGAGAGGCAGTAGCCTAGTTTCCATGACAGATTTGCGCAAAACTTTTATGATAGTTTCGATGTCGATTAAAAAACTATTGCGAAATGATGGCAGTTCCATTAACCGATGCTATGCGACTAAAGCGATTTTTTTCCCTGTGATAAGTCATTCCAAGAAAAGTCATTCCTTGGTAGGTTTACATATACATCGCAGCCACCGCACTGGCCATTATTTTTAATCAAAGGAGACGTAGGCTTGTTATCCAAGCATTAATGGCAAGGAAAGCCCCTTATACTTAGGAGCAGCCACATATCCTATCTGCTTCAAGGTCTTAATAAATTGTGGCATTTCTTTGTCGTTTAGAATCCAGGATTCTTTTGTCTTTTATAAGTTTAATAGAGAACTCTGTCTCGTCTTCTGTCCAAACATACCGTGTCATCGTTTATGAATGATCGACTTTTACGTACGCCAGTTCACCGAATGAGGAATATTCCTTTTTTCGAATTGCCTATAAAACCACCTCATGTGAGTGTAAAAACTTTTTTGCGCTATATGGGAGTTTTTGTGAAATTGAAGTGTTTCCATTGGGTGTATTTTAAATTCGCACTTTCAATTTGCGCAACTTGAAGGGTAATGGAAACGCAGCTACTGTCATTGTTCAGAATGAAATACTATTACTGCCTATACCATGAAACAGTACATATTAGTGTGTTTCTACATGTTTCATTTAGTAAATTTGTATGAAAATGTACCTTTACAAAAATATTTTAAACATCATCGTTAGTCTGGCTATCACCAGACTAAGCTCAATCTTTTAAGATTGAACATTGGTCTGGGGAGTCTGCTCTGTATTTTCTACTGCACAAGAGGCGTGATCAACGGGCATAGTTTAAATGTACGCAATTGGATAGTCCTTCAACTATTCAGACCAACGATCCAGGTGACGTACTTTGCAGAGAAAACTCCAGGCAGGAAACGTGTCAACAAACATGTTGGTTTGGAGCACTGATCAGCGGTTTGCAGAAGCAGCAATGGCATCGAGCGATTTTTGAAAGATTACATGAAAGTGAGTGGTATTTACACCCACTCAAGCAATTTGTTTGCTAAACTAAAGAAGCCATTGAGCTTCGTAATTAAATAAAAAATAAAAAAGTAATTGGATTGGATTAAACCCGCCAATAGCGAGCCAGGTGGATAAGCCAGTTTGGGATTGGTCCCCGCAAATGTGTAACGGAAGCAGGATAGAAGAATGTACAGGTTTCCAGCCTGAGCTGCAGGGCGAAATCAATTTGCCGGGGTTTACCCAATCTACATCATCGTAAGAATTCGTAAGAATGACCTAACCCGACCCCGCCCCTAAACCTACCCATCACTGGGGTTTAGACAAATCGTACAAAATCGTACGAGTGAGGTCGTATGAATTTGTACAAATTAGCCACCTCATACTCACTCATATGAATTTGTACGAATTGAGATAATGTTGGTTAATCTACATAAATTTTGAGGAGGTAGGGTTTCTAGTTCTACCAGAAAGACTCGGAGAATAGATACTCGATAATTATGCATTTATTAACAGCCCAGCAAGCCACATGCAATAAGTTCTTTGGCGTAGGCCCCGTCCATAACTCGCAATCCGAGGGTACGGATTCAGCATTTCCTGCCTGAAGATGGCGGGGGCGCAGCCGACCCCCAGTGCGGTATTGGAAGGGACCATCCTGGTGGTGGTGGGGAGGTTGAAGGGGAAATCCTATGGTGATAGGGAGGATGGACGGAGGAACCCATCTCGTTGATGGAGGAGAGAAATCATCTTGGTGGTGGTGGGGTGGATGGAGGTGAGTGAAGCGTCAGCATCTGCGAACTCAGACAAGTGTAAGTACGGGTCTTTTATACTTCTAATATTAAACGTGATTGGATAGATGAGAAGATAATGAGTGACGCAACAATTGAGTCTTCTCAGCAGAACTTACGCTAAAGCTTTCATTTCTATAGTCTATCTCTATTGTTATAGCCTATTTCAGTAGCAAAGCTATTTTGCTGATTAGCTGGCTGGCTATATTATATATATATGTATATATATATATATATATATATATATATATATATATATATATATATATATATATAAAGGCTTATAGCAGTATAGAAGTATGCTACAAGGCTTATAGCAGTATAGAAGTATGCTACAGTGTTCCGCACATTACCACAGTTGGTCTGGGGTGAACTCATGTGATCTTGACACAATCATCATGAAGGAATGGCAGAGGCCATTTGGCTGAATTACACATGACAGAGGAGAGAGTCTGTGATTTCACAGAGAGGTGGAGGGCAAGAGTGGGAGAGAATAATATTACTCAAGAGAAGAGAACAGACCTTCAAGACATTAAGAGGCAGGAAATAGCCTCACTCTGTCCTGTCAGGATCTTTAGAGGCTGACCCTTAAAGTGACTCTTTAAAACAACCCCTCAAGACACTGCTGTTTGACCCATTTCAGGAAGTCATGATGGTGTAAACGAACTAAATAAAAGGAATAAAAGATTGAATCACACTCACACACACATAAGTGCAGGTGCCCTCAGCTCTCGCTGGGTGAGCTTAATAGCCTGTATCCCCCGATAGCACCTTGCAAAGTCGACTTCTGAGGGAATTCTGCCATCTTAAGAGATATTTCAGGTTCTATAATGTTCAGTCTGAAGGCCACTTCACACAGCACAGGGAACAAGTGTACATCGATAACAATTCACAGGAACTGGAGAAAGTACACAAAATGCAACTGATAAAATACCATTATCAGGACCATGGGGTATGTATAACAGTTATGAAGACATACATAATATAATTGAACCAAATTTGATTCCTTTTCATATTAAGCACCACAACATTCATTTATCAGTAGTAAATTTAAGGATTTAGAGAATTACAAATGAATACTATTATAAATAGCCTATACAGTACATAATTATTCATAATATAATATATTTTTTGTAATTTTACATTAATACACATGGAGGTATTCACTCATACACTATGTGTGTGTGTGTGTGTGTGTGTGTGTCATCTTACATGAAACTCATGAGTGTATAGGGACCAGTAAACATAGGGACACTCTGAACACTGCTTCTGTCCCACTCTTTCCTGCTTTTTATATTCCAATCATACACAAACACTCGGTGTCCACGTGGGTCGGCACTACATTCAACCTGAAAAGCCTATTTGATCAGTCTCCACACATTTCTGATCTAGGATGTATTTACACCCCCCCCCCCCCCCCCCGACTCCCCTTATCTTCAAAAATCACTCTTGTGCTTAGAAATGTTGTGTTTCAGCTGTGTATTTCTCCGAGAATGTAAATCAGAGAGTGTATATAGGACTGTGTATGTTTAACTTTGCTCTTTGCTGCATACGCATGTACACACACACAACAAACAACCGTTAACAGCACAGCAGTGATACACAAAGAGCCTGCTGGAAGTAACCTATGCAGCCAGCATGTTAATGTCATCCAGCGTTAAGGAGTCGTGTATGTGCGTGTGTGTGTTGGTATGAGTGTGTGAGTGTGTTTGCTCCTCAGTGTCATGACAAACAGAGGGCAGAAAGCCGCCCAGTGGCCATGTTAGATGTGCTGTTCTCCTTAGATTCTGAGAATACCTGCCGATCGCCCCCCCACGGCGCTAATAAACCCCGTGACCTGCTGCTTTGCTCATTTGTGCATGTACACTCTTTAATATTTATGCTGCCATTAAACATTAATGCCTGGAGTCAACATTACGACAGAAGCTCCAATCAAATTCAACTTACTTAACTTTATCTCATAAAGTTGCTATTTGTTTCACTGCTGCCTCATTATTCAGTGATTTACAGTCCACAAACATGATGCAGAGAGGTTTCTGTGTGGGTTTGGTTGGTCTATTTATGGAAATCTTCCAGCGTTAAATTCATGAAATGTGTGTGTGTAATAGTGATGTTTCATTTATCTTTCCCTCTATGACAGCAATGGGAACCAGAGCACTGCAGAAGTGAGGTCACCTTCCCATCTGAAACAACAAGGACATGTTTGTTGGGGGAGGAGATGCACAGGAAGTGTGTGTTAAGTGTTGAGGTCCCTCTGGATAACTGGTCTTGTTCTCACGGGGGTCTTAATAGTGTCTCAGGGGAGCGCATCCTGATCCGTTTACCTCGTGTTGTCTCTCGGATGCTCTCTTACTGACCCTCTCTCTTTCTCTCACTCTGATGTGACAGATGCGACAGGTAAGAGAGATTGACGGCGACGGGTAACGCGGAGAGCGTCTGTGTTCACGCGCGTTCCCAGAATCCTGCTGGGTTGTGAGTGGCAGGTCAGCTCCTGCGTCCTGCTGAACAAACAAACTTTTATAGGGTCGCAAACAACCTCCCTCACACAAACACATGAGTAAACATATCTGACCCCTCTTGAGTACTGTGTGAATTAAGGAATGTCCGCTCACACACATACATACGTTTACCTAGCTGTTTAAATTAGGACCTCAATAAACTTCTATTGTTTTCATTCAAAGCTGGTTATTATGACTACAGACTTAACCACACCCTACCCTTAAAATATAACTGGAGAACATGATTTACAGGAAGGCTTTGTCAGATTTAGTTAACTTCTGAGGGCAATTGACCCTTTGCTAACCCCTGCCTTGTAGACCAATACTACTTTAACAGCTGTTGCCCCATATTATCAGATAAAGTTTTGCTCTTCTAATGTACATTTATGGGGATCTGTGTGTTTGTAGGTTGTATAGGAAATTACCCAAAACAGTAATATTTTGGATCACTTATAGTGACACAAGGCATACATGTTTGTCCTTGTTCCCAAATGAACCTAAAACTAAATGATTAAAATTGGCCTACACTGAAAAGAAACTAGTTGTTGCCTTGAAAACCTTAAAGTCTGAAGGGCTGTTAGGCCTATATATATATATATATATATATATATATATATATATATATATATATATATATATATATATATATATATATATATATATATAGATATAGATATATATAGATATATAGATAGATAGATAGATAGATAGATAGATGCTCAAAGTGTTGAGAATAATCTTATACCTCTCTGCCACATAAACAGACTAATGATAAACACACACACACCTTACACACCACACAATGTGGTGCTGAATGATGAGGAATTAGGAAGTAAAACAGGACGATAGATGTGAAGAATCTGTGATGATAGATGCACACACAAAGTCATTCACATCATAGGCTTATAAATTAGTGTGTTTGGGGAGCGTTTAGAGTATAGAACACTTAAATAAATTCTTCTCTAAATTCATCTCCGTTTGATGTAGCTGCAGAAAACAAGTGGAAAGAGATTCAATTATTTACGATGATGAAGTTTCAGCTGGAAAAGTGCAGCGTGTGTGAGACAAAATGTGTTTAAGAAGCAATGGCTGATATAGGCTATTTTTTATTAAAATACATGGAATATTTCAGTTCCTCTCCTTATTTCACCCAGCACCACACACATACAGAGATAAGTGGTTAAACTCATTCGGCATTTACCAAAAACTGGGAAGTGCAGAGATAAGCAGGATTAGCTACAACAACAGCTGCTTGACTTGAGATGGAGTCAGTCTGTCAGTGTCTCTCTCCTGAGGCAACAGGAAACTTCAGAGACGGGATGGTTAACGTGGCTCTGAGTGACAGAAGAGAACATGATAGATGGGTGGTGAAATAAAGAAGGGTGGAGAAAGAAAGGGGAAAAAAACAACCAAAATATACCCCTCCTTCAAGAATGGAGAAATGGGATGTCCTCAGAATTGGACTGAAGTGGAGAGGAAGTCAAAACTTACTGACCAGTGCAGTTCATTTTTATGTCCACATAATATACAGAAATGTATTTCTTAATATAGGCCTACTTGATAAAGTATCAAAAATATTAGGATTAAACTATATTAAAGATTTTTAAAGATAGAAATTACATATTTATTTAATGTTATATAATATAATATTATAATATAATAGGCCTATATTATTACGGTATATTAAAGCTGCAGTCCGTCGTTTTTCCTCTTTGTCGCCATCTCTGTTAGAAATCTGCAATTGCAGTTATTCGCGGAATTATTAACTGTGCGTGGGTAGTAAATCGGCATGAAACAGCGCGGATGAACACAATGTATTGAGGAGAACCTATCGCGTCGCTGTGGATACTGTACTGTCATCAGCAATGTTAGAGTATACCTTTTGAAAGTGTCAACATTAGAATTTTCATCGGTAAATGTCATCTGAACAAGTAAGTAACATTCACTTTTGTTCTGACCAAATTCGGGGGGTGGGGGGAAGCATTGCAGTAGCTATATCATGCTGATTAAATCTAACGATTGTTTAGGCTATATCACGTCAAAACGTGAAAAATATATTTTTTCTGTAGCCACTCTGAAGTCCGAAGTCTTTGGGTTTTACAACTGGTGGATCTCCAGTTGTCACTGGTGATTGTCGCTTTAAACTTTCGGGATCCACCATACCAAGTGCTAAGCTAAATCTCCACCTCCATCATCCACACACGCTAGCCGGGGACTCCTTCTCTATGTGTACAGAAGTGACGTAATGACGCAAAGACATGCTCGAAATTCCCGCGGAAATCCACCAGTACCACTGGAATTAAAATCATTATTACAAGATTACCGTTTTGAATCGAGGTAAGGCAAGCAGATCGTTTTGAACACTGGCTGGTTACGTTTTTTTTCAAAAATGTCTTTTTTGATATTTTTAAACCCAAAAAAGTGCCGGACTGCAGCTTTAAATAGTTCATTTAAATAATCAATTTAACATGAGGTGAATCTTACTACTTACTGCTGTGAACATTATGTTACCTTTTTTATTTCTCTAGGTGCTATGCAACTTTTAACACAAAAAACAATCAAGAAAATTTCCAGTTTTTAAATGTTGTTTCCTTTCTCAATAAAAATGTAAAAACAAAACATGTTTTTTGGGGAGAGTGTGAGCCATAGGGTTTACCTGTCCTCTATTTTACTACATTACCTTCCTGTTAGCCTTTGGAAATATACCTTTAAATAACAAAAGGTGATTATGACATCAACTTCCAGGAAGTGACATCATTTTGGAGGGAAAACATCTGCACAGGCTTCAGTAAGCACTAGCAATGTTTAATACCAATTATATAAACTCACACAACGAAACCAAACACTGAAACGCTGCAAATACCACAACGGAAATGTTTTAGGGGACTCAACGAGAACCTGGCTGGGAAATGCTTATTGTTCAATGTCTATACTCGTCCGTGGTGTTGTTGATGATAAAAAAGGTGAGTTTTTTGTATGTGTGTTTATTTTAACATAATTGTTCGTATGTGCGTTGTGGGTATTTGGAGCTGTAATTTGTTGCGTTGTGAACTTTTGCCGCTCTTTTTTGTTCTTGCGTTGTGAGTATTTGCAGCGCATATTGTCAAACTGATGAAGGTGTTTTCTTGATGGTGTTTTTTTCTATATGCATAGAGAAACGTACGTTGCTTCGGCTGTTTGACGCTTGGTGTGGAAGTGCCATATAGCCGTCACAACCAGCGAGAAAGGTTGACGTTTGGAGCCGCTAAATCTCGAACCTTCGTCCGTTAAACCCCGCCCCGCAGAATAGAGGAGAATGAGAATCAACATTGGCTTACGTTTTCGGAGATGACGTGTACTACTGAGGGATTTGAAAAACGGAGATGGCATTTTATTACTCAACAGGTGAGTAACGTACTTCATTGAACATTTAAGGGTAATTTTAAGTTGTTGTTGCGCTGTGGTGAAATTTATTTTCAAAGTCTATTACTGGGCTACATAATGTCTTCAGAAATATGTTAGTCAGTTTGAGATCTAATCTGCTCTGCCGGTTATTTCTCTTAAAGGGATAGTTGACTTTGAAATTAAATTTTGGTATGTTTTAGTTTACCTGAAGTGCATCCAAGATGTAGGTGTCTTTGTCTCCGCAGTAGTTTCAATTTTGATATTTTTAGGTCAAACCGTTCTTGTCTGTCAGTCATATAATGCAGGTGTATAGGTACTGTCTCCAAAAGCATGCAGAGATGTTTCTAATAGCATGCAGAAAAAAGTCCAAATTAAAAAATTCCCCATCGTAAGTGCACATTGATGGCCTAAGACACAAAACAAGCGGTTTGTGTGATAAAACGAACAGTATTTATATCGTTTTTATCTCTTTTACACAACCACGTCCATCTGATCTGTTTACTTAGTCTGCGCAAGCGACGTAAAGTGCTGGAAGGCTCCGGAAGTGATCTCTCGCGCGTGTACGTCACTCATTGTTTACATCAGAACCTATGCACAGAACAGAGATTGTAGGTAGGACGGCTAATAGAAATGGTACTATTTTGCGCTTATCCGGGATGTTTAAAACGATGTAAAAAAATACATTTACGTAAGATCGTGCGAACTCATCCGGGAGACCACTTCCGGAGCATTCCAGCGCTTTACGTCGCTTGCGCAGAAAAAATGCTGACGGCCGGGAAGAACAACAGCTACAGTGAGTTGTTCAAAACCTTTCTTTTTAGTAAACTTTGTGTACATAAACAATGTAGTCAATGCTCAAGTTCACGTGTAGAGCCCCTGGTGATACTTCGAGCACAGTTTTATGTTATGTCGTGCTTCCTTAGTGTATTTAAAAATAGTTGCCCAATGCACTCCCATGTGTGGCATTGAGCTCTGGTTAAACGGGGTGGGGGGAGGAACTGTGCATATACTACTTAAGGGGGACAAGCACGGACTGATTTAAGTGATGCACCAAACTCATGCGGTGAAGACGCCACACAAATACGGCGCTGAGAATGAATTGGGTGAGTAAGATATAGTGTTTGAGAGGGGGTTTCATGTGATAAAGGGAATAGTGTGCAGGTGTTTTAAGTGTTGGTATTTGTAGATCGCAAGCGCTCCCGAGAACCCCGGTAACCAGAGCGGCCTGAGGGTAAAATTGATGTTTTAAAGGTATGAAGTGTTTGTTTAGTTAATAATAATTTACACCTTTATCTTGATTTAAGTGATTGTATGTGAATTGATTTATTTTTGTATGTTTGTAACAGATTGCCTTGGTTTTGATTTAATTTGTCCTATTTGGTTTAATGATTTGTTGATTTATTTTGATTTATCTGGTTTCCTTTCTGTAAAGGATTGTTGTCTGTTTCATGCCATTCCTGAGTGAGGGTGGATGTTTAAACCAGATTTTAAAGACTTTGTATGAATAAAATTAGTATTTATTAAGATATTTTACTACCTTTGTGGTTCGTGTAAGCACCCACACAACAGAATTTGGCGACGAGGATGGGGTCCCTAATTTAGGTGTACTCCGTTTTTTTTTTTTTTTTTCTCTCATTTTTTTTTTTTTCTCTCTGTTGTTGTTGCTTTGTTTGTTTTTGTTTTTTTGAGGACAAATTAAATCAAAACCATGGTGAAGACGGAGACGATCGGCAAATAAGGGCTAAGGACTACGGCACAGAGGATCATAATGGAGGAGCTTCAGGATCAGCTGGCAGATCTGAAGAGGAGACTAGCGCGGGAGAAAGAAGAGAAGGATAGATTGGCTATTGAGAACGAGAAACTGTCAAGGGGTGCTGTAATGGACACTGGGACTGTGCGGCAAGAACGAAGCACAACAAAGGTAGAGGTGGTTTATGTTCCCAGAGAGAAGAGATGTAAAGTTTATACTGGTAAATCTTCAAGTGTACCTCTGAGTGATTGGATTGAGGACCTGAAAAGTGTGTTTAAGGCCCGTAATTTTACACCAGACCAAGCAGTTGATTACATTTGGGAACATCTAGATGGTGAGGCAAAACAGGAAATTAAGTATAGATCTAAGGAAACACGGTCTAGGCCAGAGGGAATTTTTGAAGCTTTGCTTGAAGTATTTGGAAGTGCTCAATCATTTACTGCATTACAGAGACAGTTTTTTGAGAGGCAACAAGGAAAACATGAAACGCTAATTGAGTTCTCCCATGCATTAATGGCTTTGTTAAAAGAACTACAAAGTTGTAACCCAAGGGGTATGTCAGACGAGAATGTAATGCTTAGGGATCAGTTTGCAGAGAATGTGAGAAGTAAGGAACTCTGTAGAGAGTTAAAAAGAATGATTAGACAGAATTCAAGCTTAACATTCCTTGATGTCCGCAAAGAAGCTGTGGAGTGGGCTGGTGACGGGGTGAGGGTTTCAGAAACATCGTTTGGGTCTGAGAACCTCAGTACTATAGAGAGTGAAGCGGTGATTGCAAAACAGAGTGCAGATCCAATGTTAGTGGAGCTGTTTGGTATGGTGAAAAGCCAGCAAAAGCAATTAAGTGATTTAACTGAGAAAATGTCAAATTTTCAAGCCTTTAATAGGCAGCAGCGGGGAGTATCACGAAGATTTTATTCATTTGATCCCTCTGGACAGCCTATTTGTTTCAAATGCCAGAAAGTGGGACATATTGGGCGTTATTGTAGTGAGATTGTGAACCCCAGTCAAGTATGGGGGCAGCAGAGACACCCTGCGGATGATGTATCCAATCCCCAAGCCCAACAGCCTGGCCCGTTAAACTAACACCCTTTGCTGTGGAGAGCCACACAGTAAGTGAGGGGTTACCTGGCTCTGTGGTTCAAAGAACTAGCCTGGAAATCTATAAACAATTGGTGGGTCAATGTCCAGTTACTGTTGTTAATATGGGGGGTGTTAAAATAAATAGTTTGATTGACACTGGCTCTATGGTTTCCATGATGACTGAGAGTTTTTTTAAACAGCACATTGCAGGAAAGGATGTAGATGCATTGAAGGAGTGTGGTTGGCTGGTGTTAAAAGCAGCAAATGGCCTTGATATCCCATATGTGGGTTATCTAGAGCTAGATATTAATATCCTTGACCAAATTCTTCCAAAACAGGGGGTGTTGGTGGTGAAAGACACATTTGACACAGAGACAAGAGAGAGAAAGAAACTGGTTCCTGGTTTAATCGGTATGAATGTAATTCAAAATTGTCATAACCTTTTGAAGCAGCAATTTGGGTCTCAATATTCAAAAAGTTCTATGATGCAGCAATGTGAGGCTTCTTTGAAACAGGCGTTGGAAATCTGTCAATTGTACGATACACAAAATCAGTCTTTTGTGAACCTGTTGGCCCAAAGTCCAGTCAAGGTGCCAGCAGGTACGCTTCAATTGGTTTGTGCAGCGAGTGGGTACACTAGACTCATGCCAAAGGAGTCTTTGCTTTTGGAGCCTTTGATAGAGAGTGAGGGGAGTTTACCAGCAGACCTTTTAATTGTAGGTTCAATAGTGTCCCCAGAAAAAGGACAATTGCTGGTCCCAATTATGAATGTGGGGACTAGTGATGTTATTTTGTACCCACATGTTCGACTAGCTTCTGTACATAGGGCTGAAGTGGTGGCCAGTGGAGGGGATCTCGATATTCAGTTTACCCCAGTACAGGAAGAACAAAATTTTACGGTTTTTATTGAGCAAAGTAATGTGTCACAGTCAAAGGTAATAGCTGCTCAACAAGTTCGGACACTTAATTTTCCTCTGTTGAATGTGGAGCATGAAGGGAAGGCCAGAAGTTTGTTGAATAAATATGCCTCTGTGTTTGTTGAAGGAAGTGAGGATTTGGGGTATACTGATTTGATTGAACATCAGATCCCATTGGTAGATGAGGCTCCAGTTTGTCAAAGGTATAGAAGGTTGCCCCCTACTCAATATGAGGAAGTTAAAGCTCATATTAAATTACTTTTAGAGCAAAATGTAATTAGGGAAAGCTGCAGCCCATATTCTTCACCGATTGTGATTGTAAAGAAGAAGGATGGATCAATTCGGATGTGTGTGGATTATAGGCAGCTGAATGCTAAAACAAGAAGAGATTCATATCCCCTGCCTAGAATTGAAGAATCTTTAGATGTGTTGAGTGGAGCATGTTGGTTTTCCACCCTGGACCTGGCAAGCGGATACAATCAAGTGGCAGTGGCAGAAAAGGATAAACAAAAGACTGCTTTTTGTACGCCGTTTGGCCTGTTTGAATATAATCGTTTACCATATGGTCTGTCCAATGGGCCAAGTACTTTCCAACGTCTGATGGAACGTATATTCAGTGATGAAAGTTTTCAGTCAGTGCTCTTGTATTTGGATGATGTGATTGTGTTTTCGTCAACAGTGGAGCAACATTTGGAGAGATTGGAGAAAGTCTTGCAACGATTTCAGCATCATGGTCTCAAAGTTAAGCTCAGTAAATGCTGTTTTTTCCAACAAGAGGTACGTTACTTGGGTCATGTCATTTCTAGGGAGGGAGTGGCGACAGACCCTGAGAAGATTCAAGCAGTAGCAGAATGGCCGAAACCTCAGACAGCAAAAGAGCTTAGATCTTTTTTGGGATTTGCAAGCTATTATAGACGTTTTGTGCAAGGATTCGCTAGGATTGCAGCACCACTACATCAGTTGGCTGCTATTGGGGAAATACCAAAGGGTAAGAAGCAAAAGAAAAGAGTATATGTGACTAGTGAACAATTCAGACAGAGGTGGGATGACAAACATGAAGAAGCTTTCCAAACACTGAAAAGGAAATTAACTTCTGCTCCTGTGTTAGCCTATGCTGACTTCACTAAGCCTTTTTTTCTTGAAATAGATGCCAGCCATACAGGACTCGGAGCGGTGCTCTCCCAGGACGTGGGAGGTAAGCGGAGGCCAGTGGCTTATGCTAGTAGAGGTCTGAGGGAGTCTGAACGTAATATGGATAATTACAGTACAATGAAGCTGGAGTTTCTTGCCCTTAAATGGGCAGTAACCGAGAAATTTCGGGACTATTTAATTGGGAATAAGTTTACGGTGTTTACAGATAATAACCCTCTGAGTCATTTGAAGACTGCCAAATTGGGGGCTGTGGAGCAGCGATGGGCTTCGCAGTTGGCCATGTTCGATTTTGAAATTTTGTACCGTCCTGGGAAGAAGAATGGAAATGCCGACGCCTTGTCCCGACAAAAGTCGGCAGGAGCACGACAGTTGGCCGTGTCAGAGGGAGTGACCCCCACATTTAATGGTGAAGGGGGACTGGAGGACGGAGACAAGGGGAGTGTTTTGCCACAATCTGTAACTACAGTGGATGTTATTTCTGTTTTCCCTGAATTTCAGACACAGGATCTGCAGAGCTGGCAAGAACAGGATCCTGCTATTTCCCGGTTCAAGTTCTATTGGAATAAGGGGGAAGGGCCAGGTAAGAAAGAGCGAAAAGAGGAGTCAAAAGACGCACTTGAGCTGTTAAGACAGTGGGATAAAGTGGAAGATCATGAAGGCATCTTTTATAGAGTCGTTGCAGATGCTAGAGGGGGCTGGGTAAAACAGCTTCTCTTACCTCAAGTCTTAAAGCAGGAAGTTCTTGGTCAGCTGCATGACCATCAAGGTCATCAGGGGATTGACCGGACGTTTAAGCTTGTACGTCAACGCTTTTATTGGCCCGGGATGTACCAGGATGTTCAGGAGTTCTGCAAACATTGTCTTCGATGTGTCGTGTCTAAGGATGTTCAGCCTAAAGTAAAAACGGTGATGAATAGCATTCAAGCATCTAAACCCTTGGAGGTTGTGGCATTGGATTTTACTTTGCTGGAACGTTCCCGGAGTGGAAGAGAAAATGTGCTTGTCATAACGGATGTATTTTCTAAATTCACAGTAGCCGTACCTACAGCTGATCAGAGGGCCATAACAGTGGCAAAGGTGATGGTCAAGGAGTGGATTCATCGATACGGAATTCCAGCCCGGATTCATTCTGACCAAGGACGGTGCTTTGAGTCTGAAGTGGTGCAGCAGTTGTGTAGAATGTATGGCATACAGAAGAGCCGAACAACAGCATTTCACCCCCAAGGTAACGGGCAGTGTGAACGTTTTAATAGAACTTTACATGATCTCCTCAGGGCCCTTCCTTCTGAAAAGAAAATGAGATGGGATGAGTATTTGCATGAAGTATTGTTTGCATATAATACTACTGAAAATGCTACGACTGGATTTTCCCCATTCTTTTTAATGTTTGGCAGGAGTCCTGATCTCCCAATTGACCATTTGTTGAGGGGTGGTACAGTGGAAAAGAGAGGAGGAGGTACGGTGGAGACCTGGGTGATTGAACATCAGCACAAACTGCAACAGGCTTATAGGCTGACACAGAGACGGTTGCAGAGTATGGCCAAGCAGAGACAAAGACATCAAGGGGTGATCAAAGATGCCAGCTTGAATCCAGGGGATTTGGTTTATCTGCGTAATCGCAGAGTGAGAGGAAGAAATAAAATCCAGGATGTTTGGGAGGACTTGCCTCACTGTGTGTTGGAAAGATTGGACCCGGATAAGGCCGTGTATAAGGTAGTTCCAGTGGATCAATCGCGTCCACCGAAGAATGTGCATCGTTTGGAGCTACGCCGTTGTGGACCTCTGCAGAAGGAGCCTGTATGGTCAAGGGAGCATCAAGGGACAGACTCAAGTACAAGCATGGCACTGTCAGAGTCTGAGTCTGAGGAGGATTGGGAGGAGCTCCGGGTGGTGGTACCAGAGAACCTGTCTTCGGGGGTTGAGAGGGAAATGAGTGCAGAAGAAGTAGCTTCCAGAGATGACGAGAAATCAATAACCACTGGGACAGACTCCACTGTTCGACGCTCCCAGAGGGCCACAGCGGGACAGCATAGCAATCTCTTTAGGGAGCCACGATCGGTGCAGGGTATGGAAGCTGCAGCAATCCCCACAGGGTCAAATTATGGTTTAAGACCCTCTTCTAGCGAGGTTGGGGCAATGGAAACAGTCTTAGATCTTTTGCTGCAAGTGATGTATGAATTAAAAAGAGTGAGAGGGGGTTAATGTTGTTTTTTTAAAGAGTTGTTGTCAGGAAATGTACATAGTGAATCATCGGGACGATGATTTGACAAGTGGGGGGTGGATGTGGCATTGAGCTCTGGTTAAACGGGGTGGGGGGAGGAACTGTGCATATACTACTTAAGGGGGACAAGCACGGACTGATTTAAGTGATGCACCAAACTCATGCGGTGAAGACGCCACACAAATACGGCGCTGAGAATGAATTGGGTGAGTAAGATATAGTGTTTGAGAGGGGGTTTCATGTGATAAAGGGAATAGTGTGCAGGTGTTTTAAGTATTGGTATTTGTAGATCGCAAGCGCTCCCGAGAACCCCGGTAACCAGAGCGGCCTGAGGGTAAAATTGATGTTTTAAAGGTATGAAGTGTTTGTTTAGTTAATAATAATTTACACCTTTATCTTGATTTAAGTGATTGTATGTGAATTGATTTATTTTTGTATGTTTGTAACAGATTGCCTTGGTTTTGATTTAATTTGTCCTATTTGGTTTAATGATTTGTTGATTTATTTTGATTTATCTGGTTTCCTTTCTGTAAAGGATTGTTGTCTGTTTCATGCCATTCCTGAGTGAGGGTGGATGTTTAAACCAGATTTTAAAGACTTTGTATGAATAAAATTAGTATTTATTAAGATATTTTACTACCTTTGTGGTTCGTGTAAGCACCCACACAACACATGCAAAAGGCATTTTGACCTAAAACGAAAATACGGTCAATCTTAAAAGTGGCGTTTCCATTCTAATTATGCTTTTACATGAAAGTTTAACTCGGGTGGCTAAACAAAAAGAGCCTAGGTTAAATTTTGGCAACAGTTACCCTTTAAAGGTGCAGTATGTTTTTTCTCAAAGTCGAACATTGTTGAAATTTGAAATTTCTCTTCAAAGCTCACCCTCCAATTTCACCCTCTAACAAGTTGCACCAGTACACACTAACCAGTACACTGCATTTGCTAGCAGTCATCAGCCTGCAGAGCTCTCACTAGCTGGCCTCCATAACACAATCAATGCAAGAGTGGATGTCTGTTTATCGTAGCAGAAGCACAACAAAATAATGCTTCACAAAAAATAAAGCGAAGATGACAAACAAACGACAAGGAAGCACAAAAAATTTACATACACAAGAGTAAATACTAAACAAGAGTTTGTTGTTAGTTGCCAGCAGCACAGCAGCTCTAAACAATGACACTCAAAACCAGTGTTACTTGTTACTCGTGTATGGAACGAAATCATAGCAACCTCCGCGTCTGTTTTCAGGCCTTCCCGCTTACCTCTCTCTAGCGCTGGAAAGCTTTTCTAACATTAACGTGTGTCCTAAAGCTCTTTCCTGACCATAACACTAGTGATATTCTATATGAGCTTTTCTCTTTTGTAATGTCTCCCAGCCATCTCTCTTTTTACAGTCTTTTCTTCTTTCTCCCTCTTGCTCGTTCTCTTTCCTCCACCGTCATACGCCCCCTAATGCTAATTGGCTACATGTTTGTTGTTGTGTTGGTCCGGCCAACTTTCAAACAGCATTTTTCTAATATCGCTTACCCCACCTTTAAGCCTAGAAGTGAATGTTTTATGAATAGTAGGATAACCACATTCATCTTCAGTCACGCAGAGCCAAAGCACAAAAAAAAAGCAACGGGTCTCATTCACTAAGCGTGCGGGCGTGCGCGCGTCATTCAGAACCCAAGGCAAAATAAGAGTGTTCTTGCAAAACAGAATATGGCAAAATAATTGTTTTTACTCGATTGTACTATTTTGGTGATCGTTGGGAGCCGAAATCGAAATTCAATTAATTGCACAGCCCTAAACCTTGCGTTGTACAGCGTTTTATTTATTCAAGAAACACTGTCCATAAAGGCTAAACAATTTTTGTATTTGAAGAGCGGAGATTAGTCTTAGTCTTTGCCGTCTAGTCTAGAAGCAAATAAGAGATTTTCGCCTGAGAGCGGCGATATGTAAATTTGTTGTTTCATCATCATCACCAACAACATCATAGCCTACTTATTGTGTTCCTACCTGACTTAAGCTCAAGTTTCACATCAAATGTGAGTAGGCTATTACTTTTAATATAGCAATATCTATATTTATATGACATTCTTCAGTTGCTTTCTAAACTGGGCCTTGATTTGAACTCATATTTTTTGTTTGTGGTGATCCCCTCTACCCCCTCCACACTTTTTTTATTTAATGAGAAACTTCAAAACACTCTCAGTTTGATCCCTGATTTAACATGTAACACCAGTTGCACATAATTGTTAATTTTGCTTGTTCACTTGTATACACAAATACAATTTGGCAACTTGTTTGGTGAGTTTAGTGTTTTCTGACATATCAGCAAGTTTTAAGCTAGTTAAAAAAGTAAGACTGTCAATGTAAATGACGCCTCATTTTGCGCATTGTTTTCATTGTGTGAACTGAGTGCTAGGTTCATATATTTAAAGTGTTCTAAGATGAATTGGATAATGATAGTTCTCTTTCACCCTGAAGGAAAGGTGTGGGCTGACTTCAGCACACACACACACTCATGCAGAAAAAAAAAAAAAAAACGTCCTCACCTTACTTTTCCGCACAGCACATTATCACCACCTACACACACAAAAAAAATGCTCCAGTCACAAGCTCTTTTATCTTTACACTGTGTTACAACTTCTTTATGAGCAGGCTTATCAGCCTATTGTGACAGAAAGCGGATCCAAATATTCAATTTGTGACAGTACTTCTTTAACACGGCACATTACAGCAAATCCCAAAAGCTGCTACTTGAGATTAGCAACACATTTTAAGCATAATGTTGGTGTAACATGCTCTAGTTGAGCTGCAAGAATGTTTTCATGCTGTTGACAGACTGATTGAGTTTAATTATTTCGCCCGACGTGTCGGGTTTGGTTTTGTTATGTCTGCGAGTCTGTTGGGCCTGATATCCGTCACTGAGGTGCCGTGGGGAGGCGCATGTAAACATGACTGACACGTGTATGGAGGTTAAACGCGAGATTAGAGAGTTCTCAAAGCTTTATGACCCTCACTTCCCCTCTGTGGTTTTGAAATGCATTGATCTTTGAAGGTTTCTTCTTTTTGAAATGTTTAGCTTGTGTACTTCCGGGGGTCCTGACGCAAGCCGAGCAACATTCACTTTTCCATAGTTTTCTGTCACCCATTTATCACTTTCAGAATCTGGCTTAATGGATACCCATCCATCCAAGTATTTCCTTTCTCATCTTCTCTCCTGTCCTGTATTCTGTTCCCTCATTGATGCAAGAGTTGTCAAAAATAAATGAGAGACTCAAGACTAGTCTGCCTATTCTGAATTAGATATGGCAGGTTGTTAAACCAAGTCGTCTGAGCGTGGAGAATTGGCCAACCTACAGAGTTTGTGTCGTATATCTGATATTATCCTGCCCGACCAAAGATTTTCACATCCAGCCTACAACGGTTACTATAATTATATTGTCACCGCTCTCAAAAGGAAGTTTAGAGACTTCAATCTTTGTCAGGCTTTTTAGATGCTTTTCATTATATACTGCTGAAATATTCTTTATATGCTATTGAAATATCAGTTTAATGCGTGCTTCTCAACCTTTTTCGACTCCAAGACCCATTCAAAAGTTTAAATAACCCATAAAAAGAATTACAATTTAAATAATTACATCTCAATATTAGATGTTTTACGAGCTGAATGTTCTTCAGGGTTCCCACCCCTTTTAACCAACAGATTTACATGAATATTCCAGTTGTTTGTGATTTACTGACTGAGGATTTTTTTCCCTCACAATTTCTACCCAATGTAATAATTTAGAGCTTGTCATAATTCGTTATTTAATTATAAAAATGTCATTGTCAATGGCTTTTTAAGATTGTATTAACTCGCATGACTTTGACACGTCTATAAATCATTCTTTTAAAATTACTGTACGCTTCCTCATATGTTTTTGAGGGGGTAGTTAAATTATGAAATGTCTTGATTTGTAGTTGGTTTTGCTTATTTTAATGTCTTATTCTTAATCATTTATCATCTTAATGTCTTAGCAAATGCTGCACTATTTTTTAGATTATAGTTTAAATATACAATTTAATTGATCTTTATTTTTACACACACACACGCATATATATATATACACTGCGCTATCACTGGGTGCAGGTTATTCTCAATGAATTCCTCACTAAGTGTGAGTTTGTTTGGACAGATCAGACTGAGATAGAGACTCTTGTTGGTGCTGTGAAAAAGTCCATGCTGACAAGCTGTCGTTTAGCTTTCCTGTCATCCCGTTTTGAGTGTTCCCCACACCTCATTCATCCATAACCCTAAGGGTCACAGGTCATTGTACTTCACCGCTTCAAGTCAGAGGTCAATACCTCCTTTCAGCATGGCACAAGACACTGTAGACATGCTTGTGATAGCAATGTGATCCAGATGTAGAGAGAGAAAGAGACGGTTAACAAATAGCTAATTCTGGTGGGGTTGACCAATCCTCTAAGATGGGACCTTTTGTGTTGGCATGGTAACCGCCATGGTAGCAGAATGTGGGCGGAGTCTCGAGGGGTGTCGGGTGAGAAATCGGCTCCATAGCTAATGAGCAGCTGCTGGCAGTTTCTCTGCAGGACAGCAGACAGGCAGAAACAATATTTCAAACTCTTTCAAATGAAATAATATGATAACAAAGACTCCTGGGGCAATGTGTGTGTTCTGGAACGTGTTTGGACAGGGGGTGCAACTCCTCCCGGTGAATAATCACGCACTGACACATACACACACACACACACACACACACACGTACTGCTTTCATACCTCTCTCACTACTGAAGAATGTGTAGTAGACTATGTAATTAATCTAAAATTCATAATCCAGAGTGTGATCTGGCAGATGAGAAAAATAGCTAGTCTCTTAAGAAGCCATGCACACACTCGTACTCATTCAGGAGCATTTTGGATGGGAAGGCAAATTTTAATTATGGATGGATCAGACGTTTCTATTAGTTGTCCAAAAACTGAATAGTTAATTATTTATTTTTTCGTATTTGTGGTGGTGTTTTATGGCAATGAATTTGGGATTCTACATCTCAATGAAGATTTTAGCATGCTGATAATATGCTGCCATTTAAAGCAACACATGTCAACATATAAGCACGTTTTTATTCATTAAAATGTAAATGCACACATGCAGCAGACCAGGGCTGCCACTGTACTTTGTTCTATATGTTGAAAAAAAAAAAAAACCTTGAAAAAGTGATAGTGAGAGTTATGTTAGTAGTCTAAGGTTTCTTTGTGAGGGGACCTGGGTTCAAATCCTCTATACCTATGTTTTGTATGGTCAGCTAACATAACCTTAAATCATAAATATAGCAACAAAACTGCAGAAGACTGCAGGGGAATATGGCAGAAACAAACAAACAAAAAATTCTTTGTTAATATTACATGCCCGTCTAAGTCAGTGAATTGGCTAGTGCTGTAGGTGTCAGCACTAAAAATGACATGATGGACATTTTGGAGATTAAACAGAGTTTAATCATACAGAATGGCTAAATCAGCCTTTTAGGTTTTTATTTTATATATATATATATCAAATATATATATATATATAGGCTGTTTAGAATTAGCCTGGTTCTACCAGACTCTCTTACATTTCATTTGTACAGAGAGTCTGGCCTCTCTCCATTGACAAGCGTTAACTTCTTTGAAGGCGGGTACTCTGTTGAAGTTTAAAACTTTTGGATCTGCCCAGAGCCACTCTGGATCTGCCATATTACCAATCGCTAACGTTTGGTCGTGCTCTGTTCGCTGATTGGACCTGTACATTTTTTACAAAATTGACCGGAGAAAACCCAAGAATATACCACAATCCCAGATGTAGTACTGAAGGAAAATGAAAATTGAGCGGAAGTACGTAGGAGGGCGGAGCCAGGCTAGTTAAGAATTAGAGTAACAGCAAATCTCAAGCCTAAAGTTGGTTAATGGTTGCACTTGCAACTGTTCTCAGTTCAGTGTACTGGTGACTCAAACTGTTTTGGACTGGGGCATCGGAGTGCCTGCATATGGGTATTGTTGACACTCCAATTGTTATCATAAGATTATGTAATGTAATTCAAATATTTTATTAAGTCGATATATAATGTGACGTCACCGTCCTATTCTAAACAAGGGCTGATGTAAATGGACATTATTGGCTGTTGTCTAGTATCTTGCTGTTTTTTTCCTGTCCCTGTTGCACGTTAAGTCTTTGAATAGTTACCCCTTCTAGATCAAGGGTTAGATATGATTTGAAGACAAAATAATAAATAATTTACTGACGGTGAACAATTTCCCCAGCCTTATAAGCTTGCAGAGAAACGTTTCAATTCGGTTAATTTGGATAGTGCTTTTTCGCAATAAATATTGTTCTAAAGCAGTTTTACAACCCTAGTGAACAAGATGAAGGCAAGAATAAAACAATTATTGCAATAATAGGCCCCGGAGGAACCTTTTTATAGTTCCTAGAACTAATGGCGGAAGTACCCATTTTTTGGCATATAGGAATGATTTTAGTTCTAGGAACGCCTATTGGGGGAACTAAATTAGCTTCAGAGTAGGGTCTAAACCAGCTCTAGGAACTACCAGTGACATAAGTGTCCAGTTAGCGACATTGGGCATCAACCACAAGGCAAACGCTAATGCTTTTTCATATACTGTATGCTTTCTTTGTATAACAGTTCTATCTAATAACGTATTAGACAGGACTGTTTCAGACAACCGGCGACTAGTCAACATCTAAAATATAAAGTTTGCACATCCCTAATTTTCAATATCCTTGACACTTCATCAATTTCCAATTACAGTCTCGTTCTAGTTTTCTTTTTAAACGCCCACTCTCTTCCTGAGTATTTTCAGTGGTTTTTCCACTCATTTTTGGCATCTTTCCTCTCACGGGGGCAACTTGACAATCTAGTCCGTGCCAAGAACAAGAGAGTGAGAAAGAGAGCTGGACTCCAGGAGCATTCATCTGTGATAATTAAAAGTCATAAATCTGTGATGGTTTTTGGCAATAGGCCTTTAGACCTGATGTTCTTCAAAGAAACACAGAGACAGACCTCAAACACAGATGACATAGACACTCCACTATTGAAAGGTTCTTTGAAGTCCAAAAGATGTGGTCTCATAATGGAAGAAGGAAGTATATTTTTAATGCCTCGCCTCTCCCTCTCTCGCTTTAGGGGGGGAATTCTCTAACTTTGTCACGGAGAGGGAGGGAAGGGCTGAAGCGAGGGAGAGAGCTGAAAGACAGGGCCTCATTGTTTACACAAGGGCACCAGGGTTGAACTGACGTGTGCATTCATCTTTAATGTTCACGCTTAAAATATGAACCTGCGAGAACCGTGTTGACAGACACACACGTACCTTCTCTCTCTCTCGCTTGCTTTCTTTTTTCTTTCACTTCACACTTGCATTACCATGCTGCCGTGTTGGACTGAGGGATTGCAGGCATGGTTGGAAGAAGTGAAAAGACATGATAAATAGTGAAAGGAAAAGAGAGACAGAATTGGACCTGAAATAACAAAATATATAACTGAATCGCCTCCCTATGTAATTTCCTATGTCGAGTCCGAACCTTTAAAAAATATGTCGTTTTTCTTCAGCAGGCTAAATGCTAATTTGTCAATGAACACATTTCCAAGCAGGTTTAAATAAATAATTTCTCTTGAGGTCTGTGTGTGTGTGTGTGTGTGTGTGAGAGAGAGAGATTCAAAAAGCCTGTATTGTTCGGTCATACTTTAATAATTATGCAGTGAAACATGACAAATTCAAACTGTTAGAAGCGCCTTAAAAAATGAAAATCTATAGTGCAAAAAACTTGTCACATTTCAGCATTGTTTGTTTCGTAAATCTGTCCCAATTTGATTTAGAGAGGCGTTTATTCAAGGGTCAGGATTTAAAAAAAAAAAATATTGGTCTTGACTGAAAAACTATAATTTGCGAGAGGGTGTAGACTAGAGAGTGTCCACGCAAAAACTGAACATTCTGTTATCATTTATTCATCCTTATAGAGTTCCAAAACTGTATGACTTTTCTTCTTCTGCTGAACACAAAATAAGATATTTTACTAAGGATGCACCGAAATTTCGCCTGCTGAAAATTATCGGCTAAAATTGGCTTTTTAGTTTTTTTGGCCAAAAGAGAAAAAAGGCTGAAAATATGCCGCCCGCCCCTCCGTGTTCAGCGCAGTTTTCACTCTGGCTCAGTTGCGTGCTCAGTCACTCATGGCCCAAACGTATGAGTTCATGCTCACCGGAAAGGCAAAGTCCGCTAAAAAACATGCCGACATGAAATTTCTCTGGACTTGTTTCTGTTTGCAATAGCACTACTGTGCTGTAACATGGTGTGTATAGCCGTGCTGGGTAACACTGGTAAAATTACGCTATCCTCTTGTTCACCGATCCTCTCCCTGCTATCTGCTCTGATAATAATAGCTTTGTAGGACTCATTTATTTTGATAATATGTCAAAAAATAAATCCGTTAAATCTGATTCTGCTGCATAGAACTGAATGAAGAATAATATAGATTTTTAATATATTGATATTTAAGATTATTTTAATATAGGCCTATTTTCTCTCCAATTTTTGTTACTTGAAATAAAAGTGTGGTTATTTTATTTTCTTATTTTTCATTAAATTATTACATTTAATAAAAAGGGTAATAATAATACAATTATGCAGAAAAGAAAAAAGTATTTAAAATAAGAAATAATTATTTTAAAAAAAGTCATTTTCGGTTTTGGTTGTCGGCCAAGTGCATCCAGAATTTTTGGTTTCGGCCCAGAATTTTCATTCCGGAGCATCCCTATATTTTACTTTGAAACATTTCTCGGAAATATTTTCTTTTGTTATGTAGAAGAAAGTCATGCAGGTTTGAAATGGCATGAGGGTGAGTAAATTATGACAGAAAGGTCCTTTTTGGGTGAAATATCCCTTCAAAGGTGCAGCAGCAAAACAACGGTCTGTTAATTATTATTTCCTTTATTTTAACCAGGAGAATCACATTGAGATATTACTTACTCTTCTTCCAGAGAGACCTGGCCAAGACGGCAGCTCATAAAGTTTGACACAAGAGAATCACAAAAGGACAATACAACACATTCAAGAACTAAATATAAAGTAGCAAATCAAGAAAAACAATTACAACTGTCCTTTAAAACATTATGCAAGAGACGTTTAAAAGTGCTCAGGGTTTGAAGTGCATCTATAAGTGCATTTTGCAATTCATTCCAAGCCTAAGGAGCATAAAAAGAAAAAGCACCTTTACCAGATTCTGACAATACTCTTGAGACTTTAAGAGAACCAGACCAAGTGCGATAACTATTTGTGTAATACATTTAAATATTTTAAATATAAGAGGGTAATAAATAAGTAGCTTTCTCCTTTGATGTAAAGATAACCAAGCTAAAGAATCATATAAAATGCAATGCAAATTAAAATCAGATGAATGGTTATAAACTTCTAAATGAGTATTTCTTTAAGTGGACCTCAGGAAAAAAATATATACATGTTGTGATAATAGTTAACAATATTACTCCAACTTCAGGTTGACAAGCCATACAACAACTTGATGCTTTAATATATAACGTGTAGTGACGTGTGCATTTATCTGCATTTTACAACAGCTTTACATATGAGAATTTAGTGCCAAAACTCAGTTTTATAATGAGCCTTCTGACATAGGCCTCATACAGTAATTAACCCCCCTATAGCACCCGAACAAAGCTCTGTTAATGCCCTCTGGGCCAACAGCATGGTGTGTCTGACAGAATGGGGTGATAATGATGATAGGCAAAGAGCTGCTGTATCCGTCTGCTGTGCTGTCTGTTAAAAAGCGAATCTCTCCGGGACAGGATCCTTGAAGTATCGGTATATTGCCGTTTTTCTAAAGTACCATAGCACTTAAAGAGATTCTTCTAAGACATCAGAATGGAAACTTTTATTAAGATTTATTATTCATCTGACTTTAGCTTATATGCTTCTCTGGAACTCATGTGCATACAGATACTTTGCAGCAAAATTAGTTTTGCACTTTGTCCATTGACTTCTCTTTAAAATCACCAAATGTGTTTGGCCCATTAAAGTGTCTCTTAAGAGAGGAGAAGGATGTTCATTTGTCTGCACACTGCATTACTGTAATTAAGAATGTTGTGAAAGCTGACATTATTAACAGTGCCACATAAAATAAGCAGTTACAAGCAGCTCTTGCTGCCCTTGCTTTGAAGCCTTAAAATAAGATTTAATAGGAAGTGTAGTTGTAAACATGCTATCAAATGATAATTTAGTTATTATAAAACATGCCCTTTCTGCTGCATGCCCCTATATATACTTATTATTTTAATCACCCATTTAATTGACAATTAACAAGTTTCTACATTTTCACATGATTGAATTAAATGTGAGACATGTATTCATGAGAAATTCTTGTTAGTTTTGAAATTATTATAACGTTTCTGTAACAATCACTGTAAATGCATTGCCATGCAGTGCAAACACACTGGCAAGTGATTCAGTTACATCATCATAAAAAATAATATCAAATTGTTAAATACAGAATTGTATAACGCGGACAAATATCAAGAATAAACATGATGTTGTTCATAATGTTCACGTTGACACTCTAAGTGTGAAATATATCGAGGGATATTTTTTGATGTTGTATTCTTGTTAGTGCAAGTCAATGTCTGTAAAAATTTTATTAGTCTGCTTTGGCTTTTTTATTAGTCTGCTTTGAACCATCTCTGGTTGATTGATCGATTTATTGCCTAATCGACTGGTTGACAGGTTGTTCGGCCATTGCCAGGGTGTTAAATTGCCAGGGTGTTAACTGTCCTTGTGAACCGAGACTTGAATTAGTCAGTTTATGAGGAATTCATAATGAGTCATGAGGTGCATTTGAGTGAAAGTAATTACAAACAAACATTAAGAGTTCATATAACTATCACAACGTCTGTGACGACAGCTGTCAACCTTAGTGTGTGTGTGTGTGTGTGTGATATAAAGACGCCACTGAGTTTTATGATATGAAGAGAGTTAGTTATTTTTCCCTATAGCCTGGAGGTTGAATAGATCTTTATCTCTTCAATCATTTACAATTAGTGAAGTGAAGGGCAATCATTTAATTTCCCTTTAACTCTCTTTATCTTCCCATCAGAGCATGCGCTGACGTGATCACATTCATTCCATCACCACGTGGAAAGTCCCGCATTCAATCTCAAATTCTCTCGCTCTGTAATCATCTGTTAAACATGATGTAATGAATCTTGATACTAGATAAGATGTTTGAATGCTTTATTCAGAGGGGCACAGGTGTCATGAGTGACATGGGTAAATATATACATATTTGTTCACTGTTATGTTACTTATTTTTGCCTTTATTATTTAATTTTAATGTTAATTATTGCTAGAAAATAATAAAACCATCTATAAAAATGTAACCATTTATATTTCCAAAATTGCAAACCTCATATTAAATGAGCATTTATGTTCTATTCATATTATATTTAGTTTGATCTCAAAATTTTCTTAAGGTTAAGCAGCTCATTTCACTTACCCTGAATATTTTTTTAGGCCTCGTTTTGAACTCTATTGTGTAAATCTTCCTCATGCTTTCATTTCAATCTATCTTTTGACTTCTTTTCATGTGAAATCAAACATAAAAACGAGACTGAGACAGCATGTGGGTGTTTTATATGTTTTTCTGCCTTTGAATCTTATCAGTTGGGATGATCGAGGCTGGGTATCAATAGTCTGTCCACCATGCGTGACCCGCTGGCAGCAGCTGGAGAGAACAGAACAAACAGGCCTCTCATTTCAGCTTTTTATCCTGATCTGTCAGCTGCTGTTATAGGAACAATCACTTTATATTTCAGGTAATTATCTTTTAACAGTGTTTTTTTTTTTAAACATTCAAATGTATTTATTTTTGTGATTTAATTATTTTTAATAGGATTGTTATTTTAGTATTATTTATTTACTATTGTTTTTATTAATATTCTGAATTAGATTTTTTTTTCACATTTTTTGTTGTTGTAATTGTTGCACCATTTTGTAATTTATTAGCTCATAAAATCTCTCTATTTTGGTAACACTTTATTTCGATGGTTCACTTTAGACATTCTACTAGCTTTGCAACTGTCAACTAACTCTTACAGTATTCTTTTTTTAAAAGCTATCCCTTACAAAAAATAAGTATACTTCAAGTTCATTTTAAGTATTCTTAAGTGTACTTAAGTGTAACTTGGGACTAACTTGGCCCACTTTTTAGTATATAAAAGTAGTATGCTTTTTAAGTATACTTTAAGTGTAACAGTAATACATTTTGAGTACACAACTAGTTTAGACCTAAGTTTTTTTTGTACTGTAACTATACTACAAGTGAACTTATAGATATGCTGATAGTTTACTAGTCAAATACTTTTAGCACGTTTTGTAGTTTATGAAAGTACACTAAAGTATACTCGGTAAACTAGTTTATTCGTTTTATACTGCAAGTATACTTCATACTTATAGTTTACTATTTAGCCTATATACGTTTTGCACTTTAAGTATACTATGTTTCTATTTAGGTATTTTTTTTTTTTACTAAAATATGCCTCTAACTTTAACTCTTTCCATTTCATTCGGTAACTCTAGTTTTGATATTTTTGTTGTTGTTTGATGATCGTATTATTTTACATTTGTAAGCAATCTTCTATCTCTTGTTTCTGCTGCTTCTTCACTCTGTACTGTTTCAGAAGATGTGTGTAATAGCGCCCCCTAACATATAAAACGGTGATGGCCGGAAAATTCAGTTAATGGCGGGGAAAGAGTAAAGTAAATTTGAAAGAAATTCGTAAGTACAATACCTGTGGACTAGCCTAAAAGAAAATTCACATACCTAATTAGGAACATATGGTTTCTTTAAAAATTAACATTTTTAAACAATGTAAATTTATAAGACCAATGTAAAACTGTGAACAAAAGAATTGAACAGGCTACTCAATCAAAAGAGTAAACACAAATATTGTGTTTTGTTGACAACTATCTAAGATTACTTAAAATACTTAAGTATACTTTGAAGTATATCTCGATCAAACGATTGAGTTAAAGAATAGGCCAAATACTTAGACTTTTCTGTCAATATATGTCAAGTATACTAAGTGCAATTTTAAGTATGTTTCTTAGAAATACATTAAAAAAATAGACTGAAAGTGTTATTTTAATATAGTAATAGAAGTATCAAAAGAACTATACCAATAGCACACTTGAATAAACATATTTTTCGGAAGGGATAACAAAAAAACTTGTTTGTTATATCATTTTTGATTAGAGTGGAAATCTATTTACTAAATAATGTTAACTTGACTGACTGCTTTATTTCGACTTTAAGCGTACACATGTTAGGCACATACGCATATTAAACACGTTTTAATCGTCAGCAAAAGACTGCCACTTTAATGAATTTGACCCCTGTTCTTCAATGATATCAGGAAAACACTGGCCACTTTGAACTCATGTGACTTTAGTCCACAGAAAAAATACTTTCTTAAATCCGTCAGTGAAAAAGTGGAAACGCACATATTTAAGAAAGTGTTTTTTTGCATAGCATACCTTTTTCCTTTAGCACAGGCCAAGTGTGTTTGCGTGCAGGTGCGTTTGTGCATACTTGCGGCCGTTTCTTTTAAGAGCCAAATACCATTAAAAGGCAGTTACAACAGATCCTCCGCTAAAAAAAATGCAAAACGGTTACTTAGCCGGTGTGTGTAATGACTTGTTGGGTTCCACTCTTGTTGATTGTTGCCATTCTCTGTTTAGCCTTGAAGTCAGATTCCTCTGCCCGCACTCGAACACATACTGTATGAATATTATGGAGGTATGGCGGTTGAGGAGGAGTCATGGGGGAAATATGCTGCTCTTTGATGCTTGTTTAATGTGTTGAGGAAATACATACAAATGTGTTATTGTGCAAGTAACACCATATCTCTTTCTCTCTCTCTCTCCGTTTCCTCCTCTGAGGCTCCACTGTGGATGAACCATTGCACATAGGGTGACCTCAACAAATCGTGGAATGAATGCCTTATGATTTTTTTAAAGTGTAAATTTTGTTCAATAGGCTTGTTGGAATGCCTTGAACCATATCTAACAAAATTCGAAGTATGCATTATCGACAATTATCGACACAAATTCTGGTGAACTCTTGAGGCCAGGAAAGTTTGAGTGAGCTTAAGGTGGTTCACTTCTGTGTACCCTGTTACACAGTAACCTAGATAAACAGAAGAAAGAATTTCTCGCTTGTATCACTAATATGTGCAAAGAAACTGACACGGACCTCTTTGTACTTGTGCACTTTCATGTTTGCATCGGCAGACTTGCTCTGGGGCATGCTTTGAAAAACACAGAGTAAGCCTTATATCTAGTGTGCAGTCATGTTTTCACACAGTATCACTGCAATTCAGCAAGTGATTTATTCCTTTTGAGAAATTAATTTCAAATGAGTTTTCTTGCACTAGTTCTAGTCTATATTGGATACATTGCAGGTTTCTTTTGTTGTTTGTGGTGATTTAGCCTATACTGTATGTTTGTTTATCCAGCCAGTTCACTTGTCTGTTTGATCAGTCTTATCATGACATACAGTATAATCACCCTTTTATTTACTGTTTTAGATCTGTTATCGTTCTGTTTACCTGTCACTGTATGTGTATCCAAATACTACTAAGAATATTGAGTAAATATCTTATATAATCTGAACTATGGTAGGCTTATAATCATCTGTTTGATGTTAATTCCTACAGTAGTTTTAACCTGTGTTGTGCACCTCCAGTTAAATGGTATTCCTACAAATAAGCTTGTTTGACACTTCCTGTTTTTTACACATAATATGTGAAGTGAAAATTTTTGATAATTTAATTTTGAACGATAATATAAACGTTTGGGGTCAGTAAGATGCTTTTAAAACTTTTGGTAGTCTTTTTTGAGACTGCATTTAGTCTCCTGTCATGTATTGCATGGTCTACTGTCAAAATTCTGTAAAAATAATATTGTGAAATATTACTTTAATTTAAAACGGCATAATTTTTTCAGTCTTTAGTCACATGATCCTTCAGAAATAATTCTAATTTTTTAAAATCTTATTATTAATGTTATAAATTTAAAAACAGTTCTTCTGCTTAATATTTTTGATATAATGTGTCCTTGCTGAATACAAGTTTTAATATCTTAAACAAAAAGCATTTGACACCAAATATTTGAAAGGTAGTTAATCTGAATCACTTTTGTATGTCAGGCAAGAGTTTTTGAACATAGCATGTTTTTTACTTAATTTTTTTAAGTTAATGTTGTCTCCAGAGGTCCACTTATGTTAGTAAGGGGTTTTCTTTGCCCCTTAAAAAGTCATGATAATTGTAACTTTAGCTTTAAATGCATTGGCATTGTATTTGCATGTGGAATGACTATCAACTCTGCATTTTTCGCACAGGCTGCAGGTTTGCACTGACCCATCCTTCAATAACAGCTTCTTCGCAAAGCCCCAAAAGTGACTGGATCACAAAACAATCTGTGCTGCATAAACAAAGATCAAACTGAAATGACCAGGGACCTTGTTAAAAACAACAAAAATAATCTTCAGAAGGATAAGAAGAGCAATGCAATGTGTTTATGAGATGTCAGTGCTTTAATATTAAGTTTACCAAATCCCTGTTTTTTTCACTCTTTGACACGCTTTATTCTACGCTTCTGGGAGACACATTAACATCATAGTTTGAGCTTAAAAAAAGGAAAGAAGAATGAAATATGAAAAGCTGCATGAAATCCTTCATCCAATCCTACTAATTATCCTGACATGAGGAGGAACATAGCAGGATAATGACAGTGTGCGTTTTGATCTCTGTGATTGTGTGTGTGTTATAAAGACTGGAGACGGTCCAGAGAAAACAGGATTATGGCCCAGTCTCTATCAGGGAATCAGTGTCCAACAGTCAGAACCAGCACTGAAACTTTGGGCCGTTTTCCCATTGGGTGAGTTCAGAAGAGTGTGTGTTTTTAAGGAAAACACAGAGCGATTGTGTGTGTGTGTGTGTGTGTGTTTTACATGTGAGACTCTGAGAGGCGCGTTGAGGCGTGTTTCTGTGCCATCTGTGGGTTCTGTTGTAATTAACATGTCAGATCTCTCTCTCGTGTTCAGTCTAGCTCGTTGTGTGTGTGTGTACTCGTATGTGGTAATTAAATGTTTTCTCACTGGATGAGTGTGTGTATGAGTGATAATTTAGATGTCATGTGATACACATAAGCAGTAGTCATTTATGTGTTGGTGTGAGCTTGTCTTTAATTGTTGATAAGTGGGTTTGTGTGCAGCTTTACTAAACTTTGAAATCTCTTAAAGCAAAAAATCATATTCTGACATCAGTTACCCACCTTCATGTCGTTCCAAACCCATTTGACTACTTAATTCATTGGAATATAAATGGAGAGTGTTTTTCGAAGAATGCTCATAAAGAGTCAAGCTCCAATTATTATTAAATAATTGTTTCCAAGCTGAACAATTTTAGAATTTTAATTATGTATTATCATGTATTATAATTTAGGCATTATAAAAACAATTAAGCCATTTTAAGTAATTTGTTTTGGAAATTTGCTGAGACCCCCTGTTTGGAAATCACTCTCCTAATCATTCACACAAATCTTCAGAAATAGAGATGTACTTTATTACCGGTATATTGGTACCACATCAGTATTATTATATATTTTCTTGTTTAAATTGATCAGTTTTGATCGATAATGTAGGCTATATTTAATTTTGCACGTTCATTTCTCCTATTTTACATTGAGATTAACTTTGCTGTCATCTAGTCAAAGTTAACCTTTAACAACAATAATGACACCGTTTAGTGTAATATTAAGCAAATCTAAAAATGAATGTCCACATTTCGTAGCGTATAATATGTTGTAATGCCTAAATTCAATTCAGCATTTAAAACGATTGTTTTAAGTCTGTTATTTTTTCCTTTATTTTGACACAACAATAATATTAAAGTTTTATACAATATATATGTTTTTAATCTTTGTATGAGAATCGGAGTTCTCAGAAAGGAAGATTATCATTGAATTATGACCTAAATTTTAACTTTTCCTCTCATAAAACTATCATACGGCGTGGAACGTAGCACACTTTACAAACTGGTACTTCCCTCCTGCTTTCATTGTATGGAAAACCGTAACCTAAACGATGGCAAATGTATCCATTTATGTTCCACATGAAGTCATACAGGTTTGGAACTGCATGAGTATGAGTAAATAATGAAAGATTTAATATTTTTGGCTGAACTGTCCCTTCATGAATCTCAAGATGTTTTTGTGTCCTCTCAATATCGGTCAATGTCAAGGCTTCAGATGTAGACATTAATGCGAAGAGCTGGTTGTATTCAGATTGTCATGTTGAGACGGTTTCTCCTTCTAATCTTCATCAGACCAGGTGTTACCTCAGTAATCTCTGTGTCTCTGAGAGCGTGATATATTGGTAAAGCTCTCTTTTAGCTATAGCAACTGTGGAACTGGGAGTTACTAGCTGTCATAGTTTGGCGCATTATGAATGCTTTAGCACTGTCCTAATAACTAGCTGTCAGAGTTGACCACCGGCATTAAGAGATCTCGCTACGACAGCGATTTTATGTAGTCTATAACAGTAACTGTGTATCTTGGGGCAGAAAATTCCCTTATTGACTTAGATGTCAGAAGACAGTTTGAGCGTGCCAACAAAAACTAACAATAACAGAGTACTGAATACTGCCTCATTTTACTGGGAGGTTGTTTCATTTGTATGTCATGTACTACTCATATTTTGAATAATTTTAAACCGTCATAATGATTATATTATTAGTGTACTAACGTCTACAATATGATCGTTAAACAACAGGGATGTTATCATGCTAGCTTGCGGGCACATTTTACTGCACACAAGCACTAGCTGATGAAATATTTCAGAGTAGATCAAAACTAGAAAGTCTGTATTCACCATAGACATTTCAACGACTTTTCCGTGGCTTTCTAAGATTATACTTATATTAGGTGCTTTGGTCTACCATGACCGTGGGAACCCCGTGGATTGTTTCAAATGCGTTACATCAGTCTGATTGTTTTATGAGTTCCTCTGCTTCCTTATTTTGTCCGAAACCTAGCCAAGAGAGTTGATATTTATCTCCATTTACAGGCGTATATACACAAACTCAAGAGTGTTCCTGCTTTTGAAGTGCTTATCTCTGACCACAAACTCTAAAAGCACAATGTTGGCGATCCGAGTGATTTTATTCTTTCCAAAGTGAGAGAGGTTTGAAATAAGGAAAAGGACAATTTAGTGACAGTCTGTTCATCTGGGAAAACTCATTCATGTGAAAAATGCACTGTTCATGATGACTCATGAGAATTTGTAAAAAGGCAACCTTGGACTATTTTTTTCTCTTATTTGTTCGTGTAAACCTATTACGCTATTCTGAATATATAAAAAACTGACACGTCTCTCGTTCTGTAGCCCTTTGGTCCTAAAGTACACGTCTTATTTGACAGTAACAGAACTTCATGTTTCCCCAGTCTGCATTTCTGTAACCTAGACATGTCTATCCACATTTAATATTCAAATATTGTAAGGGAGTAACTGTGTGTAAAAAAATAATAATAATACCGTAATTGCTCCATTTGTTTGGGCAACCTGACATGTCAACTTCTGACTCAAACAATGGTGAGAGTTTGGAAACTGAAATTAAAAAACATTTATAGTATTATATAGTATATTACTTTTATATAGGCCTATATCCTAGAGTATTTACATATTTTTTTCCAAATTATACAGTCCTAGATTTTAACCTCCCAAGACTCTGCTGTTACATTGTATTAGACTGAAGATTTAAATAATAGAGTTGTAAAATAGTCTTTTATGCTATTCAGCATTTAAGAGTGTTTAATTTTTTTTCCATTTCCATGCAGCACAGTATAGAGTGTGTATGTTTGCATAGAGCTGCGTCTGTGTGTGGGAATGCCATTGTTTCCATTACTAGCTTACCTAAACATCACACGAGCAGCTTGTCATTAAAAACCCATTTCAACATCACGGGTGACGATTCTCTCTTTAACCTGTGACCTTTCCCACCGCTGTCACCAGCATTGCTGGGCACAGTTAGCATCCTGATGATAAGAACGTTCGCACTTAACATTTTTTTCTGCAGAATGACGGGAAAATCGTTGTAGCTGTCATTCATTTCCTATTCCGTGCTGGACTGCCAGACCATTGACCCCTGACCTGTGAATAGATTGCAGATGCGAGTTGTTAGGAGGTTATCCAGTAGTTGCGTGTAGGTTATCAGCAGGTTTAGTGCAGTATGGCAGACAGAAGCCACACACACGCACCCTAATGAGAGAGAGTTCAGCTAGTGTGTATGCGAGCGATACGGGCAGAAGCTGTGAAGTTTGATGTTCAGTTTTAAACCTAATGAGCTGCCTACATGGGCAATACTTCACAGCATCATAACAGAATGATTTTATTATGTACTACTGGTATTTTGTAATGAAAGCTGTTATTTTCTAATGAAAATTTTCATGAAAAACCTTCCAATGGTGTGCATTTAATTATTCTGCCTCCTTAGGGGTACCCCCCCCCCCCCCCAGATTATAAAGGTGTGGTCACACTTGTCGTTGTTCAGCGGAAAAAATCCAGTTACTTCAATCCAGTTAATCCAGTACCATCTGGAATTTCACGTGAGGGTAAAAAATGTTCTCTTGCAGATTTCACAACAAGTTGGTCATGTGAATTTGCTGCAGTGATCAACCGAGAGCTGTTTGGTTTGAAAGTGACTGACAATAGACAATGAACCTTTTTTTTGCCTGTAAAATTTCGCTAATGTGACCGCACCTTAAGGCAACATGCGACAAGATCAGACATATCCAAGATAGCGGACAAAACAGTTTAGTGTATTTAAAATTGTATTATTTTACCTAATATTTGTTTGTGCTATGTAGTTTTTATGCTTTAGAATAAGACTGCACGATACTGGGAAAATATGCGATGTTGTTGAGCATTGCGACAAGGTTATTTCTTGCGATATAACATTTCCCGAGATAAATGCTATTTAATTTTTATTTATTTATATTCCGTATGTAATGATCATACTAAAATAATCAGGTAATAGATATTCTTCTGATCTAATTAAATCTAATTCAGGAAGAGCCAGGATTTTTTTTTAAATATAACTCCGATTGTATTCATCTGAAAGAATAATGTCAAATACACTCAAAAAAATTACTCTTTGAATGAACATAAAAAAATCATGGAAAGGATTTCCACATGATTAACTTGCTTTATTTCAGCATTATGCAATTATGTTATTCCAATTTAATGTACTTACGTTGGGTCAACTTAATTTATTAAGGTTGATTCAACTTATTTACTATAGTTTGGCACAGCTTCATTTAATAGTGTCAGCCCAACTAATTTTAAGGTTTTCTGACATGATTGAAGTGTTTTTTATTTTCAAACATCCATTAATATTTCATTTATTTTAGTGACACATAATCAAATCGATAGACTATAGCTAGCTATTTGCTAGCAGTAGTACATATTTGCAAATGCTAAGATTTACATGCTTCTTCAACCAAAACAGTTAAACGTATCTGAATCAGTCCACAGCCAAACAAAATGCTCCACTCTTCTCCACAATGGTAACCCACTGTAATTTAAATGGTTCTAATTATTCCAATGTAATTGAACATTAAACACAATTACATACTATCAAGTCTTCCCCTTTTCTAATTTTCTCCAAAAAACATAAAATAACACTTCATTTTAACATTTATTCTCTCTTAATTTAACCATATGCAAAGCATGCTGGGAACTAACAAGCACCGCCCAGTCTCAGTTAATGCAACACAAATCATTCATGTAATCCAACACAAATGGATTAAGTAAACTTAAATTTTATATTTAAGCAGATTGAACACAATCAAATTAAGTTAGGGCAAAATGGCAGTTGGCGTCGCACTATACCGCCCCCTCTGGATGTAAGAATTTTTTACTTAACATAAATGATTTGTGTTTAGACAACACGTTAGGATTTTGTACTGTTAAGATGAGACATAATTACGTGGACCTTAATAGAAAAAAACATTTCAAGTCAACAAACACAATTATTATAAGTAAACTAAATATAAATATATTATGTAAAGTGCACAACCTTCCTAGTTCGTTTTTTTGAGTGTACACCTATGGCTTGAGGGTGAGTAAATCATGGGGTAATTTTCATTTTTGGGTGAACTATCCCTTTAAGGTCCTTGCACACTGAGTCAGAAATGTTTGTATTTGTCATTCTGTGGTTCTGAATTGTCAAAATTCCTCTCAAAATGCATTTAAAAATAAATACGATCTCACGTTGTGTCAATCACATTTACACACTTCCTGAAACTTTCGTCCGTCATAAAAAACCCCCGGATCGGGTTCAATTTTGTGCGTTATTCCGCATCCGTAGCAAGCATTTTGAGAGGACAATTCAGAGTCACTGAATGACGAAAATGAAAAAACACATGCATGTGTGTTATAGTTACAGTGTGCAAGGACCTTTAGTTGACATTTCGTTAGCAGTTTTGGTAGATTTGGGCTGACACTTTTTGAAGTCTTCTCTAGCTCCCAGTGGTTGGCGTTCCAGATGACTGTGGAGATTAGTTGTTTTTCCTCTCAATTTCCTTGCCTGTCTCTAGTCCCGCCATTCGTTTTTATTTTCCACTCTCTGCTCTGAGCCCCTAGGTTTCCCTTTGGGCACGGTCTCGCCAATGGCATAATAGCACCTACTGGGGAGGCGGGTATAAAGTTAGTAAGGCCACATCTGATTGGTCAAATTTGGATAAACAACCTATGCAGCACATAAAATAAATGTAATTTATCGCACCTTTCTGCGATACGGATATCGCATATACTATTATCGCGATAACGATAATTTTTCGATATATTGTGCAGCCCTACTTTAGAATATTGTGCTGTTAGCATGGCACAATGCTAATGTCAAACTACACTGAAATCAATTGCAAGTTTTCTGTGTGAAACGATACTTGTGTGGGTCACAGTCTTGCAAATGAGTCCACTTCACCACACTGTAAAACTCCTCATTCAAAGTTATGTTTTTGTCTGATGTATATGATAAATCTCTGTTCCGCTCCGCTCAGAAGGGAAGCTTGCGCAGATAAGATCCTCTCTGTGTGTCGCTATTGTTACCATGACAAACAGAATGACAGTGCTACGATCGTTATTATCATTATCAAAAGAAGGTTTGATTACCTGCTAGCACATACTGACTGCAGCAGCTGTGGCATCGTGGGATATCAATGAGACACTCTGAGAGACATATGAGCAATGCACTCAATAGAAGGATAAGAAAAATTACCAGCGTAACAGATAAGGCTTTATGAAAGTGCTGAAGATGGAGATAAGGGCAATGACAAAGCATGAATCCCACACTGAAATGACTTTATAAGTGAAATTTAAGCACTGCTTCAAAACCTAGTGAGCTGCCTACATCAGCTGCCTTCTAAGGGAGTATGCTAACCAGCGAAACTTTTAAGTGACTTATTTACACATATGCATCAACTGTGTGACTAGGGGTACACGATATGACAAATCATCATATCATGATTTATTTATTTTTCAGGCAGGATCCTAATCCATTATCCAGAATCACTAAGATTTTTTTTCCATATTGGATTTTAAGACTATTTTGCAAGTCACTGAGCAGTACAGCCAAACTAATTTCCCTATTGTCAAAATGTAGTCTACAAGGTAGCAAAAAATAAAAGAATATTCACAGACCATTTCGGCCTAAGTAGGGGTGGGTGATATGATCAAAATCTTTTTACTTGATTTTATCTTTGTATTAAAAATAAGAATGAATATGCAAATTACGAATAATAGGGCATTTGCAATATATGATACAAATGTAATAAACAGTACTTTTTCAACTACAGTAGGTGTTTAAAAGTGGTAAGAAATTGAATAAACAAATGTAAAAATAAAACGCGTACATACAGTATTCACTGTATGAATTTTATATACCCCTATTGCACACCCAATCGAATTTTGTCGGGTTTGGTTGGACTTACTGACCGAATGTACAAGAATGAGCCCAAATATAGCAATGAAGTCATCTATAAATGGTCACTGAATGAATCATTGAACAAATCTTTTTTTTATTTTTTTTATTGTGAAAGATTCTAAAATATTTGAGTCTCCCAATGTCATAGAATGTATATCATTCCCCCCCCCCCCCAATTTATTTTAATACATTTTTAATTTATTTTAAATTATTTTTTATATAATCTGTTTAACCTTTCACAGCAGAATCAGTGCGTTTTTTAAATGTATGAATCATTTTATTTGATAACAGAATATCAAAGTAAGTAGCAGTTAGTTTAAAGAAGGATAGCAAAGACACATTTTACGAGCAAAGTGTCAAAGATTTTTTCCCCTCCTTTGTTTTAAAACGGGCATTTTTAGCATTTCATCTCTACTGGGATGCAGGTCCCAGCATAACAAAATAAATACTAAATAAATCCACATATTTTTCATTACAGAGTTGTTCACAAGCTCTAATACGTGCAATAAAGAGCTGCTTCTTCGCTGACAATCCATAGAACACATTTGCAAGTTTTGTTTCCTATGATGGATTGTAGGCAAATATTCATCACCTTATCACTCCTCTTTGTTTTCTGTCTTATAGAAATCGCTGCAAATAATTGAGTGCCTGAGTGAACTTGTATAAATAAATCAAAATGAATCACAACCAGTTTTAGAACTTTTTGCAAACCCGTTTGAACCAGTTAGATATTGTTGATTTGTTAATTCTGATGCCACAGAGCTGATACAAACACACAACATGATTGCTGAAACATTGCTATAACTGATATTTGAAAGTTATATTTGTACTGCAGTAGTTCCTTGGGAAATACATATGCCCCAGTAACAGTGTTTTTGAAATGACAAAACGGATATACTGTTGAAAATGAAGATAAACAGTATTTAGTTAACTTAATGAACTGTACTTCTGGCTACTTCAACTGACTTATTCAATTACTTATTGAAAAAGTAAATGACTGTATTGAAGAGGGAAAGTGTGGTGTTGGCATATTTTTGGACCTATCAAAAGCATTTGATACCATTGATTTTGAGTTCTTATTGCACAAATTGCATCATTATGGTATCAGAGGCTTAGCTCTCGATTGGTTCAGAAGTTATCTATATGAGAGAAAACAGTATGTACACATCAATGATTTTGACTCTACTTGTAAGCCCATAACCCTTGGGGTTCCCCAGGGATCCATTTTGGGGCCTCTTTTATTCATTTTATATATAAATGATTTCGTGAATTCGTCAAAAATTTTCCACAAAATCATCTTTGCAGATGATACTAATTTGTTTACATCACATAGCAACCCAGTCATTCTTCAAGAGAGAGTAAATACAGAGTTAATCAAAGTTGACTCTTGGTTTAAATGCAACAGACTATCATTAAATATCAATAAAACTAACTTTATATTTTTTAAGTCCACAAAGGAAAAAAATATTGATCACTGTCTGATTAAAATTAATGAGCAATTGATAAAAAGAGTGTATTCCACTAAATTCTTGGGGGTCCTCATTGATGAATCTCTTACTTTTAAATGTCATATTGATCATCTTGTAAGCAAACTGTCTAAGTATGTTGGCCTGTTTTACAAGACCAGACACTTTCTTCCCATGTTTGCCCTCCTTGTGTTGTACAAAACTCTATTTGAACCACATCTTAATTATTGTAATGTGATATGGTGCAACACCTTTACAAGTCATCTAAAAAAAACTTATAACATTGCAAAAGAAAGCCATACGGGCTCTGTCCTGGGCAGAGATAAATTCTTCTACTGAACATATATTTTATAAATTTGAGTTACTAAGACTAGTTGAGCTAAATAAATATCATAATGCTTGCCTTATCTTTAAAATTGTTCATAAACTGAATCTCAGACTGAGTAGTCTTGTTCCTATCTATAGCCCCCAACATGCATACCAAACGAGAACTAAACAACTAATATATGGAAAATATCGCAGATATTTACGCACCAGTATGAGCGTTGCATATAGGGGGCCCCAGATTTGGAACGAGATTGACGATGGCCTTAAGGTGTTGTCCAATATCTCCAACTTCAAGAAACAATTAAAAAAATATTATTTATTAACCTATATTTAGTATAAAATGTATTCCTCATGGAGTACTGGGATGTATGAGTATGATTGTATGTGCATGAGTGTATGTGTAGGTATGTATTATATGTATGTCTTGGTGCGTTTTGCGTGCACCTTCATCAATCATTTGGTTTGGTGATGACTGTCGCCTTACTTGAATTACTTTACTTCATGTAAATTATGGGCCCCAAATTATAAGCTTTTGTAGCTTCATTGGGGGACCCATTCGCATTTACCCAAATTAATGTACAACTACGACTGTATTATTATTGCAATGCTGTGGTATTTGTGAATAAACTCAAACTTCATATATCCACTCAAAATGACCTTGGTGTCAGTAATACACATACAGTTTGAGAGTGGAGTTGGGATAGAATAGAGTGGAGAGAATGGAGTTTTATTATATTCTCAGTGTTGAGGAGTAATTGTGCATCTGAAGGTGAATTGAAAGCTTGGCGGTATGTATTTTTCCCCAACAAATGCTGTTAGCGCAGCAGAGAACAATACACACACACACACACACACACACACACACACACACACACACACACACACACACACACACACACACACACACACACACACACACACACACACACACACACACACACACACACACACACACACACACACACACACACACACACACACACACACACACACACACACACACACACTCCAAAGCAGATAAACACAAAGGAACTGGAAGAAACTGCTGTGCAATTAGTGTCATTGTTGTGTCATTTTAATTCCAGCGGTGAAATTACACAGATTCTTCATTTATCTCACCCTTTCTTCTCTACCTCTGCAGACGTGGCCAATCGCTCCGTTTCTTTTGTCTGCACAAATCATCCTGTGGTTCTAAAGCAGGATGGGCCCAAATCACAGGGGACGAGCAGCAGATAATGAAGTCAATCCTCTCTCTCTGTCTTTCAATCTCCGGTTCAGTTGTACTATGCTATGGCTGTTTTCTGCCTTTATATTTCTCTCTCTCTCTCGTTCTCTCTCTCTCTCGTTTAATCCTCTGCTGCTCTGTGCTAAATAATTTTGTGTCTTTTTTTTGGTAACAAATACACCAAAGACTGCTTGCTTTCTCTCACATTGTGTTTCTTTTTATCATTATTCTTGTTTTATCTCTCTCTACGCCTGAAGTTATGGATTGATTTGGCCATAGAGCGCACTGGGACTTTTACATACACTAGCATTCACAAGTTTGGTCAGTAAGTCATTTTTTTTATTTTTGAAAGAAATTAACACTTTTATTCAGCAAGGATGCATTAATTCGATCAAAAGTGGCAGTAAAAACATTTATAATGTTACAAAAAAATAATATTTCAGATACTGTACTTTTGAACTTCCTATTCATCAAAGATAATAATAAGAAATGTTTCTTGGGCACCAAATTAGCACATTAGAATGATTCCTGAAGGATCATGTGGCACTCATAGAAAACTAAATTGTAATAAGTTCACATTTTTTATCAAATAAATGCAGTCTTGGTGAGCATAAGAGAGAGAAAATCTAACCGACCTCAAACTATTGAATAGTAGTGTACATTAGTTAACATGCAGATTCAAATGGTTAAAATGTTTTGACATCGTAGTTTTTCTTTTTTGTGCTCTCAGGTTCAAAAAGTTTATATCTGATCATTGTCCTCATATTTGATTTCGCTTTTGAAACCTAACTTTATTAAAGCACCTGAAATGACACACCTGGTTCCTAGTGAGCTGTTCCTGTTTTCCTCCTCTTCTTCCTTTTCCTTTTGTTCTCCATCTAATCATAAGCATTGGTTTGTGGCACAGCTTGTGAAACTTCTAGAACCTCCTTATTCTTCTTTCACATATTACACACACACAACTCAACAGACCGCCATGACCAAAATGTGTTCAGCTACATCACAAGACATTTGAGGTAATGTTTGTAACTGAAATGTTGCACATGAATGTGGTCTTTTGTTATTTATAACTTATTCAAATGTATGATGTAGAAAGTCATATGTAATTGAGTATGGGAACTGATGAATAAATCTGGCAGGTTTAATGTAGCTTCAGCTTCCTGATAATTGAACAGCTTTCACTGCTGCGAGAGCACAGTACTTGGTTATTGTAACATTTCTTGCTTTATGCATTTGTTTGTTCTGCTTTATTAGTTTCTTCCTTGGAATGCCGTTTAGTTTTCATTTTCACAGCTGTCTTTCAGTTTAACATGATGAATAATGAGACTTTAACTGTTTTTTTTTTCTAGAAAATGTGAAAAATGTGCTCTTTATTTGAATAAATCACAGGTAGCGTCCAATTACAAGGCACAGCTCCCATGAAGCCAATTCTTTCAGTCTGTGCAAACCTAGAGTTGTTATGCAAATTCTGTATTTCATTTTTCATATTTGACAATAATATATTTTCTAAAACAAAACTAATGCCATGTTACATTAACTATGAATTGTGTTAGATCAATAATGGCTAATTCAGTTAATCATCAAATATTTGAACATTTTGAGAAGTGGTCATTCCACATCTGTGAATTTTTAGGAAATATTGTCTATTATCTTAAAGTATTCATTTATATTTAGAAATGTGTATGTTTCATTTGCCGTCATTAAATTGTATTATAGCCTATAAATCATTGACATTATATTATATGCTCTCAGCATCAGCCATTACAATAAAAAATAAAAATCAACCACAAATTTTAAAACTGATACTTTTTTTTTACAGATAGACAAATAGAAAGTTCAAAAGAACAGCGTTTATTAGAAATATAAATATTTTGGATCATTATAAATGTCTTTCCTGTCCCTTTTGATCGAATTATTCATTGTCAGAAAAATATATGAATCTTATTGACCCCAAACTTTTAAATGGTAGTGTATACAAACGCATCACAAAGATCTAAAATTGCAAGTTTGGCTTTGCAATTCAGGAAAATTATAGATTAAATCGGCTAGTGGTTGGAATACATCTATACTTGTGTGCATACTGATAGAGAGAAGTGATTCATTCTCTTTGCTAACTGTGTGTGTCCTGTTTAGTGAGTGCAGAAAGCCATTTTAAAATGGCAATGGCAAAGTAATGGCTCATAATGCACGTTTGTTATTAGCGGTTAAATAAGGCATTTTGTTATTTGTGGTTGAACAGGCACCATGTTAATGCTGAGCGCACACATGATTAATGATTTGGAAGGCTCGGGAGGAATATTCTTTCCTATTTCACTCTGTTTTGACACTGGATTTCTGAGCTGTTCTGCCGGTTGCTGCGTTTCGGATTTTTCCCAGCATCACCCGAGGCAGTTACATTACCCCATCTCGACGTCACAGTGGCAGTACATGTTCTTTCTGAGTGACATGTTTATTGGAAGAGGAACCAGAGTCACACGCAACCACTCTTTACATTCTTTTCCTGCCCAACACACACAAACATATAAGACATCTCGTCTCGTTCCGTGTGTGTATATTCATGTTTAGTGTGTGTATTTACTGTCCCACTTGCATAAATATTCAAACATCAGCGATTTGGTCGAATACGAGAATTCTGTTTGATTTTGTAATTGCACATTATACACCGCAAAGAATGCAGTCGTATTCCAGGGAGCTTGATGAACTTTGACCCCTTACTGCAGTTCTCAGGCATGAAACATAATGAACATGATGATACAACCTCTTAAGCAAAATATTATTATTATTTTTAAGATGAGGCTTCATTTAATGTTTGACAGTGTAAAAGTGTTGATTTTACAGTAACGGTGCAAATATAGTTATACTTTTCTTGACAGGCCAGTGAAGCACTCCTGAAACTCCACTAATCCACTACTGCAAGTTTAATAAAAATGAATTAATGACTCTCGTGTCTCTGTCACCTCCATCGTGTCTTTCATCTCTGTTTTCTTTGATGTAATTTCCTCTGTTTCTCATCCTCCTCGACAGCCTTATGTCTGATTCTCTCTCAAGGGGCGTTCACTTTGACAGCGATTTGAAGTGACAAAATGACTGGTAGTCATTTATATTTAAAGAGACTTTTTGGTGATGTGATGTGGGTGTGTCTTGGTGATGTGAACTTTATGCTAATGAGCAGTGATACAATGTGAAGATCTTGTGAGCCACAATGTTCTTTTCTGATACTTTAGTCAGCTGGAGGATTTTAAGGAGGTCAAAGACGAGGTGGAACAAATGGTCATTTTGCTAACGTATCCCACTGGGATATATTGAAATTATTTACCAAAATCAAAGACATTTCAGTTGAGTTTGATTTGTGGATTGATAATTTCTTAGCTTTAGGCATATGATGATTATACACTACCATTTGAAAGTTTGGAGGCAGTATTTTTTTTTTAAGTGTTCTGTTTTAATATATTTTAAAAATGTATTTTTTTCCTGTGATGGCAAAGCTGAATCTTCCAGTCTTCAGTGTCACATGAAACTTCAGAAATCATTATAACATGCTGATGCTCAAGAAACAGTAAAACACATGCTGCTTAACTTTTTTATGTTGTAAAATTATAATTTTCATCCATTGAATGTGTCCTTGCTAAATAAAAGTAAAAAAGTACTGATCCTACTTTTGGACAGTAGTGTAAGCAAAACACTATGAGCTCAAGAATTGTACTTTTCAATGACAAAAACAAAACAAATTTGTTGTCAAAATAAATTTGACATTTATGTTACATATAAAAGCTACAACTAGCAAAAACTACAGCTGGTTATGCAGTTTAGACCCACTGTGGCTGCTATAGCTTTAACGCTACAGTTTGGATTTGTTCCTCTAGTGGCACCAAACAGATTAGCAGTAATAATTGCTGAAAGTTTGTCATATTCATAGTGTTCACGCATAGTGAATGTCTTACTTTTAGTTGTCCATGCACATTAAATTGAGATTGGAGAGAGTATTTTAACATCCGAAGATGAAACCACTTTAAACAACATCATTATAACACCTCAACACAGGTGAGAGTGTGAGCAGAGAGGAAGAAATCCAGCTTTCAGGTGTAGGAGTTAATTTTAGCAGTGCAGTGTGATGTTTTTCCCAGTGTCATGTGAAGGCTTTTCACATTCGTCGCCGGCTCCCATGAGCACCTGGGTTAGATGACAATCTTTATTTATCTGTCTTGCAGGAAGTGTGTTTTCCTAAAGGAGAGAAGTGTGTGATGGACAGGTGATTATTTGAGGAGCAGCTTGTGTCAGTCTCTCGATCGTCAACGCCAAATATTTACGTCTGTGGCGGACGGTCTCCTCTCCAACCGTCTCCTTTGTAGCTTAGGGTCAAAAGGTCAAATGTTGTGGGAGTGTTTCCCATAATCCTCCTACCCACTCATATTCTCTATTTTGTGCACGGTTTCTCTCTTTCAGTTTCCCTCTCATTTGTTTGTGTCAGTGTGCATGTCGTTCTTGCACTTTCAAGCAATGAGATCAGTAGGCGTTTGACTCATGTTACAAATATTAAACACGCAAACAGTCTCACACCCGTCTTGTTATGATCATAATCCTGATGCACACCCGTATGGACACACTGGTTCTTCCTCTCTCGCTGGGAAAGGAAAGGTGTGGTCCCTTGTTTCTAAATAAGACGAATGGACTCTCTATATATAGGTGTTGTTTTGGTAAACAGGAAGTTGAGTCATGCCAGTTAGGCCTGTGTGTGTGTGTGTGTGTGTGTGTGTGTGTCCATAGAGACCTTCACTCCTCAAACCACAAACTGATAAAGCTAAAGATAAAACACAAAAAAGTGAAGTCAACACAAAGAAAGTCCTCAGAATGTTTTTGTAGAGTGTTAAAGACATAGGATGACATGCAAGAATGTTAAAGGCCCTTTTTGGGCTTTTAACTTGCCCAAGAAAAAGTACTTGCACTCGCTTTCATAATGGCATGTTTTGTGGAAATGAATACGTACAGAAAGCAGTACTGTTGTATGGACGCTGTCTCTGATATTGTATTGAGAATATTGTTCCACACATACAATATTTTAGTTTTATAAAATTATTGTTGGAACTTTTTAAACTGATGTATTGAGAGGATCAACACTTACTTAAAATATAAACTAAAATATTATAAAATCAATTTTTTATTAGTTTTAATAACTTTATTTATTTATCATGAAAACACTTGCATATCAGTCTTTAAAGTGGGAGAAATATCACTTATGACAAAGCTAAATGTGGCATTAATTATAATAGGTTTGTGTGATGTTTTTGATCCTGTTCAGTAATTGTTAAGAAATTATAAAAAAAAATAGATATCTGATAATTTGCAGTTTAGACCTGTTGAGTTTTACAAATGTTGGCGATCAAAAATAATATTAAATGGCTATGATTTTATTCAGAGAACGATTTAATAGAGGTATCAGTGTTGGTATCGATAATAGCTACATTGGCCTTGTTATTAACTTGGTATTTGATTAAAAAGAAGATCAGTATCACTTATTCCTGTAGAGCATGTTTTGAGGAAATTAATGTAAATGAAGCAACAGTGATGCATCACTCTGTTAAACGAGTCTGTTTATCTCCAGACAGGTCTGAACAAGTCACCTCAGTGGAGGCGCACAGGTGCTGCTGCCCTCTAGTCTAGTTTGGTGAAAATCAGGAGAGAAAAAAAAGGCAGACTCTATTTTCACCGTTTTACTTCTCTAAACAAATGTGAGAAAGAGTGATCGAGCTGCTGTACATATGTGACAGAAATAGAGATGGAGATGGAACAAAAGCTGGACAGCTCATAAAGGCCTGCCACTTGTTTATTTTCCCTCATTGTGTGTGGACAGTCATCTTTTCTGTTTGATTGATGCTCAAGCACAAACAGACAGTGCCTGGAAGAGAGACGCGAGAGAGAACAATCATTCATAGCATGCTACAGAGTGTCTGTAAAAAAGAACCGGCTCCTAAAATGTAATTTTGTAATTCAACTACACTGCTCTGTTTCATGCTGTAAGAATCAGTTGCGGTGTTGCGATGCCATTGTGTAAGTATTGCAGGAAACTCTACTTTAGTGCGGTGGTTAATCTGCATTTGTGCAATAACCATTAATGGAACGCAATGTTGTTTGCAACCCTACTACTGAACAATGGATCACATTGAGACATAGCCAGCTTTTATCTTGTCATGCCTTAGGACCTAGCTGGTCATTTTGGTAACATTGTGACAAGCTGCTTGTTTTCTGCTTACTTGAATGAAGTTTTATAGTACATGCTATATTATTATATATAACGTGTTGTGATTTATCCCCTTTGTGTCATGTTCAGAGCATTTGGTCACCCTGCCATAGATTCAGTTTAAATGTCAATTTTTTTACTTGTTTCACACTCAATGTGAGACACATGCACACATGAATACATATATATGTTCCCTCACTTTCCTCATTCCACCTGCCATTGCAGCCCTCAGTATTTTGACAGAGAGAGATTGGATGGTTTCGAGTGATGTAAAGGAAAACTGACAGAAGAATGGATGAGTTGAAGGTGGAAGAGAGAGATATCTGATATATGTTACTATATATATATCTGTGCAGACCCAGAGAGAAAAGGACACGAAGACATACATGCATATAAACCTCAGAGCCGAATGGAAGACAGACATGTGACAGTTGAATGAAGCTAAAAGAGAAAGAATGATAAAAGGAGGAAGAGAGGGAGGTGAAAGGGAAAGAATGTTCTGCGAATACTCTGATGGTGATTTATGGGTGGTTCTGCCTTCAGGCGAAATAGTTTGAAAATTATTAAATAGCGGCAATTAAAGTCATAAAATTTGAGGAAAGAAAAGTGGTGGTGGAGATGAACTTGACGTCTGTCTGGTCTACAAAATTTAATAGTGTCTGACTTTGTTTGTTTTCTTTTCCTCTGTTTCATTTCATCTTGCATTTTTTTTTAGTTTTATAGACTTTTACTTTGATTACAAAAGTATATGTCTGTTCTCTCATATTCAGTCGTAGCTTCTGAAAAGGCGGATAGTGGCTCTTTTGTGCTGCTTTATTAGCAGACTGTGACCGCTTTGGGCATTTTGGCATCTGTGAAAATGTTGTGGGATTTGTTCAATCAGTTTGATGCAAGTCAGAGTTGTGACTCCTCCAATAAAAGGCTAGTAAAATGCTGAAATACAATGGATATTGATTAAAGTCCTGGAAATCATGTGCACACACACGCACACACACAATCTGAGAGATCACAGCATATATTAGAGAATGTTGCTGGTTGTTCTCAGTAATGATGATAACCAGTCACTGTTCATCACACCTGATGTGTGTCAGGCCCTATTTATACCTGATATTAAGGTTCACCTAAACATTTAAATGGTGTGCTTCTCATTTACTCACCCACATGTTATTCCAAGGCTGTGTGATGTTTGTTCTTCTGTGGAACACAAAAGGAGATGTTTTAAAGAATGTTCACTATGCTCTTTTACATACAGTGAAAGTAAAGGGGACCAAAAACATAATAAAGTAGCATTTAAAATAGTTAATTCAAAGTGTGTGCCTTATTCCAATTCTTCTTAAGTCATATGATAGCTTTCTCGTGAGAAAATAAATTTATCATGAATTCATATGATTTGATTAGTATAAACCGTAGGGATTTTGTTTTAAAGCACGAATGTCTGCCTCTTAAACCTAACTCTCATTCAGGTGTAAGCAGATCATACAAAATCCTACAAATGACATACAAATTCATACGAACTGTCCACCAATTCGCCAAAAAAAAAAAACATAACTTGTTATGAATTTCCAGGAGAGTATGTTCTCCATAGCTACCAAACCTCATGAAACCTGAACGAGTTATTCATGCTAGTTGAATTTGTAGTAAAAATAACATTTAGGATCTTATGCCCTGTACGTAAACCTGCGTATATGATGACAGAGTTACATTTTGGGTGATTTATCTCTTTAACATCTGCCTTAGGGTGATCAATCACAAGTGGTCAGCGAAGACTGAATTATTTATGCTTTGTTCATGCCAAATGCATGTCAGTGTGTGTTAAAAAATCAAACTGTTGCTCCCAAATATAGTGTTGATATCGCCACAAATCTGACATTTTAAAGCTTTTTTGTTTTGTTTTTAAAGAGGAAGCACATATCAGGCAAACCAGAGATATTCCAGAGATAGTCTTGTGCACGTATACATATGGAGCTTTTCCAAGAGTTTGATTGGACGGTTGTTTTCTTTTAGAGCCATGCACAGCTGGAAAAGTTTAAACTCATGTCTTGGTGGAATTATTATATGTTTCACAAGTAATTTGATGTTGACGAGGATGCATCAGCACAGATTAGCGTTTATACTTGGCAAACGTGATTTATTTTGACTACATCTGATGTAAACGTGGTATAAGTGATCTGTTTACACCTGCTGCCCACTTTTTATCCGATCACTTGGGATGGATGTCAATAGTAGATGTAAATAAGGCCTAAGTGGAGTGAGAGAGAAACTGAGGTTTTTGCATCTGACAGATGTTTTCATATGCCCTGATCCCTAATCCAATCTTCTCTTTAGTACCTCTTCCTCACGAATCTTTGTCTCGGCTCATCTCTCAGAATCGCATCCACACATGGCCGATCTCCATCATTATCCAATCACATCCATCCACCGCCCTCTGTGTCAGTGGCAATACAATCAGAGCCATATGGTAGCCACATTTGCAAGACCCCGCACTTCCTGATCGCTTCCTTTTGGGAGGCGGCGCTGGGCAGACATGCGGGAAGATGTAATCAGACGTTTGGCAGAATCTGCAGCAATCAGGCACGCCATCAGACGCTTTTTGGTCTTCGGCCACCGGGGCTTAAGGGTATCTGGGGTGTGTGTGCGGGTAACATCAAAGTTCCTGGATAAGAGAAAGAGTTGGAGAGAGAGGAGATTACATGGATTAGAACGGAGGGGGAAAGAGTAATGTAATTAAACACTTGTCGAGATTTTATTCCACCCTGTAGACATGAGCGAGACTCTGTAGGGGCTGATATGCTGATTATAACTCGCGCGGCTCCAAATTTGTTGACAGAATACTGTGTGTTGGGCATTTGCCCTAGGAGCGACTCTTAATGCAGTCATATTAGAAAGAAAGATGGAGTATTATAGGAGCATAAATGTGGCAAAACAATGCAATTGCATTCCTTCTGAGTTGCGCGCACACTTTCCATCTTTCAGCACCCTCTGTAATGTTAATGGCTGCCCGTCTGTTGGACGCTACCTTTGTGTTCCAGCTCAACCGAGGATATGATGTCATCAGGGCTTTTGTGTGTCTAATCCAGTGCAAACATTAGATGTCTAGAGTGCTGATGTATGCGTGTACATGGTACAGAACCTCAGGTACGCACATTTCTCACATACAATGCTGCTCATTGATCATATTATAGCCTATGCCATATTATAGATTTTTTTGTGTTTGCAAGGCATCTCTGTATTGAAAGTCGTCTTATTATTTACTGTATCTTCTCCTTCTTAACATACAGACTGCATTCAAATTTGATTTAGCAAATTTGACAAATTTTATTTATAGGTGTATCTCAGACCCTGGGCTGGGTAAAAATATATAGTACTATTCAAAAATTTGGGGTTGTAAGATTTTAGTTTTTTAGTATAATTTTTTTAATGATTTAATCATGTTCTTTGTTTGAACAATCTCAATATTGATACTTAAAACCCCAAGATCAATCTTTTACATATTTGTACAACAATTCCCATCATGCAGATGCCACTGCGTTCTGATGAACTAACTAACTCAGCCGCATAATTTGGACCCTATTGTTAATTTATTTTTTAATTAATGTGAGTTTGCAGTCTGTATTGAGTATTATGCAAAACAATTTGTGTAACCCCATTTACAAACAATAGACATATAAGCCAGTTCTTTATATTGAATCAAAAGCCTACAAATGCAACCAGTGTACTGTAAATCTAATTGTTGAATTGAATGAGTCTTTTGAGTCAGAATTTTCAGTGTTTGCACTATTGAGTGAGCTTCAGCTGTGAACTTGACCTAACCGCTCAACACAAACTCTCTTCTGCATGTGTACTGGGAGGACACATTATTCTACACATTCACACCACAAGCTCTCTTCTCAATCCTTTCATGCTGTTGTATCCTTATCTGCTGTTCTTTCATGCCCGCAGTGTTGCCTCAGGTGAGACAGGCCTCGGGTAAAAGACAGTAAGCATCTTGAGTCCACATCCACACAGTATATTATGTGCCAAAGATGCCTGAAAGAGATATGTTCCATCCCATTTAGATGTTTTCCTGGTAGGAAAATAAGTTTATTTCGGGCATAAAAGCACAAAAAGACTTCCTCTAAATTGCAATGTACAGCTTAATTAAGCATAATTCAATTGTGGCACAATACCTTTAATGGGCAGTGCTTTTAATCACGTCATGGCCTCTTCACAAAGCTTTAAAACACTCTGTCGATTGATGGCCTTCTGTCATTTTCTTTTAATGGACATCCTGCTCTTAATACTGCTGTCACGTCCACGTTAACGTGCACTCTCGTTTACGGCCTCAAACAAGTTATTGGCCTGCTTGATGTTTGGTTTTCTTGCTTATCCAATCGGTTGTGTGGTAAATATTAGAATGACACCGCCAGTGTTGTTACAATGGAAAAATGTGTTTGGCTTTAAATGAAACATGTTTGTTCATGTTTTAATGTGTTTACAGCTCACAATCAATTCCTGTTTGATGAAAAGTGCACAAACGTGCAGACAAAATACACCCATAATTGGAGCGTTTCATATTTACAGAGCCCTTTTTTCTTTTATGAGCATAAATTGCCTTTGCGATACATAAACACGTCTGCGAACATAAACACCGATAGTATAAATGACTTGGCTGCCATTGCCAATGACAAAGCAGTGCAAACAGACTGTTATTGTCTACAATAAAAATAATCACTACATACTTTACCTCGACAATAAAATGCATCTTTGTTTCCAAATAGACCATTTTTGCGGCGCTACTGAAGCAGTGGCAGTATGTTTGGCGAGAGCTTCCCCTGTAAAAACTGTAACTGCTAAAAAGAATGAATTAATAAATAATGCATGAAGAGTAAACAGTGATCCACCTGAGGCTTGTTGTTTAAATGTAAATACTGAGTTGCGAGAGAGGCGTGGTGGGTTCAATTACCTTTTAAATCCACCCACTTTAATCATTGTAATGTCTTGTTTGATTTACCGTATTGTTTGTAGGCTGTTTGGGAAAGTTTTGGAACAGATGGCTGCATTAACACGCAAGACATATCTAAGATTAACGTTGAAACTTGTTGCACCTCGACAAAGATTTTCTTATCATCATTCCATTCCATTAAACTCTCTCAATGCACCCGCTTGTCAACACTGATGCTGGTTTAAAATTCTCTCAAATGAATCTTTCTAATTTTTTCTTGTTCTGTAATTGTTTATTTCAATTGGCATTGGCAATTGGAGTAAAGTAAACACAAACATGTATTTAAAAAATCTGACATCAAGCTGAAAACTGTTGCCTACTTTGTCACAGACAATTGATATTGATTATAATGTAAGTTACGCAGTTTTACGTCACTCTGACTGTGTGTGGTGTAAACACAATGCAATTTTAGATTAATTTCAATTGACAAACAACGTCAACTTGACAACCTAGAAATCAATGGTCAATTTTGTATGTTTTTCGGGTGTTTTACATTGGCTTCAGTTGTGGTTCATCTAATCATTCTTAGAATGTATTACTGTTTGAGTCTTTCATTGTTTACTCAAGTGTTACATAAAGTGAAGTGTGATGGTAGACTTATCCTTCATTGGTTATGAATAATCTTATCTTTTGATTTGCACCCAATAAATCCCACATGAAAAAAAAAAACAATCATTTGTAAACAAATTAATTAACTCACCATAAAAGCTAGAAAAATGTTAACTTAAATGTCACATTTAGTCTGATTTAATGCATTTTCAATTTTAACCAAGCATATACCTTTTCACTAACACAAAGATATGAATAAAATATAATTGGATTTAATTTGTGGACTTTGCTGCAGGTATTTTCCAGAGTGTTATGTAGTACTTAAATAGGATGTGGTGTTATTTTGGACCTTTGCCATTGTTGTAAAGCACTTGGTATTTGCTGTTGGCAAATCCCCCGGCAGCCAAAACAATTATGAATTACCATTCTAAAAGTGCCATAATTGTATATCTAGACATTTTTTATAGACACCTGAGGCAAAATTCAGATGCAAAACGGTTGCACCATCAAACATAAAGTGAATCAAACTAGAATGTGGCAAGACAAAACATGGATACCACAGCTTTATCCTCAGACTCATGTAGACTGTCAACACGCCTTTGAGGCTCAAAACACGTTGGGTGGAGTCACTCTACATGAGTTGGAATACAGTCATTTTGGCACTTGTTGTACCACCAGCAGCCCACAGGTTGTACCAATTACAGTTCTCAACTGTTTTTAGCCATGGGACACATTTTCTTATGGTCGTTAAGCGCCAACCCAAATTTTTTTATTTAGAACCAAGCAAAAAATGGTTTACACACACACAAAAGTAACATCCCACTTTACTTAACATATAGATTAATTGTAAGACTATCGCTGTACTCATTACACTGATGAATAAACCGTCCCAGAGTAGTTTGATCATGACCAACTTACTTACTTTATTGCACAAAGTAAAAAATATAGAATTGGTTTAGGTTAAGATTACGGAATCAGGTTACAGTTGCCATGGGTAAATGCACAATACTAACATGAACTGTTAATAAAACATATGGACACTGATCCTGATGGATAGAATGAACATCATACCTGCATGCAAATCCTTCCCAATTAACAAACGACATACCACTTGCATAATTTGAACTGCTTTTAATTTGAGGGCCGTGTTTTTAGAACTTTGTGTCATGCACAAGACGAGGCGCTGCAAAAGACGAGAGTGCAATGGTCAAACAGATCTGAATTGCATGTTTACATAAAAAAAAAGGAATTTTAGTGAAGTGGAATGGAAAAATGCATTTTCAAAGAGCTTTCAAAGACATCTAATAAGTCTTGAGTCAGAAAAAAACATTTAGAATCAAGTTTTTTGTTGTTTCTTTGGCTAGACATTCCGCAACCCAGTCACCTTCAACCTTCTCACCTGGTTGAGAAACAGCTTTAGCATGTTCACCCCCCATGTATATATATCTTTTATATTCCACAGAAGAAATAAAGAAAGAATGTCAGGTTTGGAACGACATGAGGGTGAGTAAATTATCACAGAGTTTTATCATTCGTGGGTAAACTAAAACAGAACAGATCTTAAAAAGTTACTTGCAAAAGGGGAGAGTTTTTGATTATTGCTTCAGTTTTTATGGCTGCAAAGCTGTACGAGCAATATTATGCCACAAAAAAATAGCAATTATACCATTTTGTCACAGCTGCTCATCTGCAAAATTAGCTTGTTACTAGAAAGCCATGCTATTTTCATTGGAGCTGAGCTACAGTAACTGAAAAATATAGTTAAGTTTGAAGTGTCTTTTAGTACTTCCCCAAACTACTGCATTTATTCTGCTTCCTTGATATTATAAGAGAGTAGTCCCTGGAGTCATTGGAAAGCAGAGAGACAGAGAGGGAGGAAAAAAACTTGACAGGAAACACTGACATCATTACAGCATACACAAAATTCGAAAGCTATAAGGAGCTTGTCAAAAATAATCTGATAACATGAAAACAATTTCAGAGCTGAGAAAGGGAATCGACATTGTTTGTGACCCACTAACGGGTTTCAACAAGAAATAATGTTAAATGCTTCAACCCGAACAGATGAACAGAATGGCCTGCAGTGACAACACAATGAGGAGATAAACACTTCCTGGGGTACCATCACTGAGAGACGTAGGTTTTGGTGCAGTATCCGGTTGTGTGATGCATACTCCATGATGTTACAAATTTCTGTCTGCACCGTGAAGATTAAATGAAGTGTATATCCTCTTAAGTGTATATCCCACTGTTATTGTATCAAATTTCTGAAAAATTCCCAGCAAGCATTTCACACGGTCCACTGAGTGACAGCATAAAGTACTGCGGGGGGAATACCTGCTGTAAGGCAATACCTCTACCACGACCGCTTGACTGCTTTTACACTGTGTGTCACAGAACAAGATTGAAAATACAATGAAATGAAATGGAATACTGGTATATTGCGTACTGCACCGTATACTACCTACTAGTATTTTTTACATGTATTATGTAAAAACAGTTTGCAACGGGTAACCGTAGTATGCTACATATGATATTACCTTACACTGCATGTTAATACTGCATGTTAATTCAGCAGTTGTCCTCAGGTTATCATTTAGTAAATAAAGACTTTTCTTTAGTTATTATTACATTTTTTTGCTTGGGGAGGCTAGCAGCAATACATCAGGTACATTTGACACATCAGTTCTTTTAAATGGAAACTGTGAATGCTTCGGTGTAGTTTGTAAACATATACAAAAGGTAAAAACGTGTTCCCAAGAGCATAATCAAAGCCATCAAAGGTAGAAAATGAATAATTTTCTTTTTTGTGTGCCATTTTAATCTGGCTATTAATGCTTGTATAATTTCTTGCTAGAACGGATAAATGTATATACTAAGTAAAAATGAAGAATCATAAAAATATCAATGGGACCACATGGCTCATTAGTTTAAAGGAGAACTCCGGTGCAAAATTAACCTTTGGTCTAATTACACATTGTTACCTAGTCAACCGTTATCTGAGATTTGTTTTCATGATTATCGAATGTAAATAGTTTTATCTCTAAAAACAGTTTAGCCTATAACGCTAGTATAACGCTAGTATATGGGGCGTAGAGTAATGACAAATAAAAATCGCTTGTTAATACCACTAACAAGGCTCAAAATAGCCCCACACTAACACGGTAGCATAATGAAGGTCCCTACCTTCAAACCGAAGCATTGAGAACTTTGACAGTGTCCAGACAGTTTAATAAGAAGATATTTTATACATACAGTCAACTTCACGTATACAAGCAGAATCCATCTTGGAAAAACAGTCTCTATCAATCGATCTACGAACCACCGATCCAAATGCGCTGAACTGTGTAGAATCTCATATGGTCCAGCGCATTTGGATCGGTGGTTCGTAGATCGATTGATAGAGACTGTTTTTCCAAAATGGATTCTGCTTGTATACGTGAAGTTGACTGTATGTATAAAATATCTTCTTATTAAACTGTTTGGACACTGTCAAAGTTCTCAATGCTTCGGTTTGCATGTAGGGACCCTCATTATGCTACCGTGTTAGTGTGGGGCTATTTTGAGCCTTGTTAGTGGTATTAACAAGCGATTTTTATTTGTCATTACTCCATGCCCCATATACTAGCGTTATACTAGCGTTATAGGCTAAACTGTTTTTAGAGATAAAACTATTTACATTCGATAATCATGAAAACAAATCTCAGATAACGGTTGACTAGGTAACAATGTGTAATTAGACCAAAGGTTCATTTTGCACTGGAGTTCTCCTTTAAGTGCAGTGACAAATGTCTCTATTTCAAATCTCTGAGAAATGTTGTCTTTTTAACAGACATACTGTAGAACAAAGAATTATGCCAACTGTATACAGGCTGTATGCCTTTTTGTGCGGTCTGTTTAAATGATGAGTCAAGAAAAAGATTGGACAGGTTTTACTACTACTGGTTCATTCGTCACATTGAAATGGAGGTTTTCGTACATTGCATTGCAGTATACGGTGTTCCTCAGAGTGTGCTTTGTTGTATACTGCACATTTTAGCATATATATTCTGTACACGCAGAAAAATTGCATACAAGGCATACCTACTGCATACAGAAGAAATAGTATGAATAGTTTAGTGAAATGCTTTTCCTAAGATAGCAGCTGTCTTTCTCTCCCACATGGTTCCTCAAGTATATGACCTCCCAGCGCAACTGAAGAACTTCTCAGCTTGAAGGACGCGGGCAGAGACCGAGAGCCAGGTAATCTCGGTTTTCCTCCGTGACAGCTCAGGTGAGACACAGAGCCACTCTTGTCTCTGATCTCTTGAAGAGTGGAGCATGCAGTGCTTTTTCTCTAATGCACACACCTTCATGTCCGCAGTATCAAAGCTTCTGAGAGCGAATGAGCTTTGAATTATCTTTTCCTGTGCCCTAGGAAACTACTGTTTATGCAGCTGTGTCAAAGGCACAATCAGGGCTGGTTTGAGTTTTAAGCCTTAGATTTAAGATTTAAGATTTAAGCTTTTCCTCTAGGGCCGGCTTGACTGTGACACTGGCAGTTGAATGGTCGTGTACCAACAGGGCCTGAAGGTAAATATTGAATGGTTGTCATTGTTAGGTTGGGTTGGGTTGGCGGATGGTGCATTTGGCGGAGAGCCCAGAAGCGTATTGAAACCGAGTCCCGTATGAGAGAGACTGATCACTTAATCAGAGTATAAAGCTGAAATGGTAGAAAACACAGCACGGAAAGGTCGAGAGGTGAGACGGAGGAATCTAATTCCATTTCCCACTGTCTCATAATGACTTGTGTTTATTAGGTGAAGAAACATTGGACTGGTTTATTCATGAGACTGAAGCTCAGCTAAAGCATTTGGATTTAGTTAGATCATTGTGCCTTTTGTTATACCTCAATGCAAGTGAGAGATATGGCTCTGGAATTTGTTATTTGTAACATTTTGTTGACGGGTTGTTTTCACTCATAGAAAGCAGCAACGGTAATGTTCTCTTCAGCACACATGACAATTCAGATGTGTGCTCTGATCTGTCTTGTTTTCTTCCTTTTCTATCTTGGGGACTACATAAATTTTTTCCAAACCTGTATGACATATTTTCTTCTTGGAACACAATTGAAGATAGTTTGAAGAATGCAGGTAACCAAACAGTTTAGGTTACCATTGACGTCAATTGTATGGACAAACATTTTATTTTTATTTTTTGAGTGAACTGGAACTTTAATGTTGTTTAGAATGAATAGAATAGAATGAGGCATTTATATAGCGCTTTCATGTGTGTAGACCCAAAGCTCTTTACAATCCTGTCGGGGTCTCTCCTCAACCACCACCAGTGTGCAGCATCCACTTGGATGATGCGACGGCAGCCACAGTACAACGACGCCAGTGCGCTCACCACACACCAGGTGGAGAGAGGAGAGAGAGTGATAGAGCCAATTCAATGGATGGGGATTATTAGGAGGCCATTATTGGTAAGGGCCAATGGGTGGAATGTGGCCATGACACCGGGGTTACACCCCTACTCTTTACGGGAAGTGCCATGGGATTGTTAATGACCACAGAGTGTCAGGACCTGTTTAAATTATTTGTTTTGACAAATAATTTCAGTTTTACCATAAATACCAGACAAGACATTTTCCTCGACAGACCTGATTTCCAGATAAATACATTACATAGAAACAGAGAAAGATCTTAAGTTAAATTATCTGTGTGTAGCCTAATTAATATGCATGAGCTAAGCCTTAATAATTTTGGGATGACAACCAGCATGTGTTTATCGACTGTTCCCACTTTTTAAAACCTGACTCGTGTCATAATAAAAGTTTTAATTTGTGAATGATTGTCCAGTATTGGATGGAGTTGTGGAGAGTTTTGGAAGAGTTAAGATGACTGTGAGAACAGTAATCAGCAAATTCTACCGTAAGAGTAATGGTCACTCCTCGTACAACACTCAATTGAAGAAGCTTTTCCAGGAAGAGCTGTCATCTGGGCGAATACCACCCTCAGTGTTCAGAAGCTATCATTTGACTGTCTTCATTTGTTTAACCAAAGCCCTGATTACGTGTGTGTTTGTTGGGTTTGATAAGCAGTGATGCAGCTTAGCACTTGTTTCCTTTTAGAGTGTTTGCTTTTTTTTTTTATTTAATGAGGGTTGGCGGGTTAGCAATATTCTAAAATTATAAAACGCAAACAGTTACAGAGGAAGAATCATCCGATTTGTCTCTCAGACGTTTATATAAGTCTAAAGGAACTGAAATGGTCTGCAGTTGACTGGTTTTGGGTGGTTTGGCCATTTGATTGCACAAACAGAAATTTGTCTAAAAAAAGTCATCCCTAACTGTAGAGGACAGGCCACTGACGGCCCAACCAATCACCCCAGCTCTGTATGATTCATTTACATAGATTTACTGAGAGGATGAAATCTGCCTCAGGCTCAATGCCTCTTCACGCCAAGAAAGAAACAAAAAGCACTCTGCTCATTCTCATTCTCATGCAAGTACGACAATTTGGATTTCACTCATGATAATGACGTTGTACGACTTGCTAACTTTTTCTAAAGGTATAACCACAGTCTCGCAATCAAACTTTTTTTTTTTTTTTTTGCTGTTAGGGTTAGATGTGATTTCTCTGCATATCTGTCAGCTAAAAGGGATATATTATGCATGCTATTCCATAAATGTTTTAGCACCTTTAACAAAAAAATTAACTTATTTGACAGAAAAAGACTCCTTAAAACAAAACATCAACTTACCAGAAAATTATAATTTTCACTAGGCTATTTAATGCAAAATTCAAACCAGCTGATACAAATATAATTTGCTGTAGTTAATTTTTAATAATATATAATTTAATGTAATATAATATTTGGTAGGGCTGCACAATATATCGAAATAAAAATCAATTTCGCAATATGGCTTGGTGCGATTGTCAAAACGAGTAGGGTGTGATTTAAACTAAGCAAAAACGTGTGCTACCAGTTTCAGAGTGAAGCGTGTCATTTACACACCTGTAATTCATGATACAGTTTTCAGAGTCACTGAATGGCTTGGTTCATTTACTGTAACTCAAGCCATTCTGAGATGTTGTGAGCCACATGCCTGTAAATAAACATACAGTGCCGCCTTTGAAACTGGCAGCGCATTTATTTATTTGCCCGACAAGCCATCAAAATAAAAGCTTGATGGTATTCCATTTGAAAATGAAGAAAATAAGATGTAAATATTAGGGTGCATTTACATGACAACAATGTACTAAATACGGAAATTATTTTCCTTTGTGTTTTCCGCGTTCAGATGACAGCAATGTCAAAATGGATCCGCAAAAATTAAAAAAATTGCTGTATTATGTATGCCAGGCTAGTAGAATTCACTTTGTAAAGAAACACTTCACGCATAGACTGAACATATAATACGTATGCGCATGATGTCACCGTTTTTACAAATTCGCATTAACAGATAATGGTATCGTTCTTAAAAACTTGCACTTTGAAAACCGTTTTCAAAAGTTTGCATTTTTTTTAGGCCCCCAAAACGCATAATTTTTTTTTTTTTGTAAATGACCCCTTATTATTATAATTTTATTCGATTTTTATTTTATTTTTTATTGTTGAATATAATATACATAATTTCAATATTTTCAAATATGTTCAATTTATTTTAATAATGGAAATAAAGCCATAATTCATGAAATCATAAAAATCCAAATACTTATTGTAATTCAATCTTTATTTATTATATGCATTATTATTTTACATTATACTGAATTGGTCAAAAATGGTATGAATGTATCTTATGAAAATACATTTTATTTTATTTTATGGTTTGAGTTGGCTCTTAGTAAACCCAAGTATGGTGAACATCCAAATGTTTCAAGTTTTTCCCAAATTTTTTAAACTCTAAAAGGATTTCTCATTTAAAAATGTCTTTTAATTTCCTTTGCAGATGCACTCACTAACAAAACCACCCCAAATCATTCTTTCCAAATAGAGCTATTCAAGTCAGCTGGCTTTTTTCCATATTACAATACATATTGCTGATAAACAATATATCTTAATGTATTTTTTTTCCAATATCATGCAGCCCGAATATTTTTTTTATATTTATTAATGTTTCATAAGATATACACTACCCTTTTTTTCCAGCAAGGACTCATTAAACTGATCAAAAGTCATGTATAATGTTACAAAGATTCAATTTAATGCTGTTCTGTAGAACTTTTTATTTATCTAAGAATGCTGAGAAAGGCCAGTATCACGGTTTTCACAAAAATATTAAGCAGCATAACTGTTTTCAACATTGATGATAATACTGTAATAATAATATTAAATGTTTCTTGAGCAGCAAATCAGCATATTAGAATGATTTCTGAAGGATCATGTGACACCGAATATATTTCTGGCTTGTTTGGTACCATTATGGATCTTATAAGTTTCCTTGATACCAGATCCAGACACATCAATGAAAAGATGGATGAACAAAACATTAAGTGCTTTTCTGAGTCTTGTTTATGAGGAATATTGAGTCTTGGTGTGAATATTCCTTTCCCTCTCATATTTTAACAAAAGCACAATACCTTTTTGAAACTAAAGATAAGAGAGGCTGACAGTTAAAGCAGTGTGTTCTGGCTAAACCCTAAATGCACTGCAGTATCTGCTTCCACAACACTGGTTAAAAAGCAATGCCTTTAGACATGGTGCCATATTTACACCATGGATTTGTTCCTTGGAGTTCTTACATGCATCGAGTACCATGTAAACACCACAGTACACACATATGGTTATCCTTTAGCATACACAAAATAAAAGGGTATTACCATCTGACACACTGTACTGTGACACCACCATAGTGTCTTCTGTAAGGGAGGAATCACACACAGAATTGTTGGCATACTTTACTCTTTGTGTAGGCCGCTGTGTAACAAATCCATTGCAGCAAGTCAGCCGAGCAGAGAAAAGACATTTGTCAGAAAAGAGATGGCCAGACACAAAGCGAAGGAGAGCGGAAATGTTTTTCTGATAAGCACGCCTCCAGGAGCACTGCGCTGGCCCTCGGTGATTAGAGGCGCGCTGGAGTACGTCCAGGACACGTCAGGCTGACCTTGACACGTGCTTCATCATGCTGTAAGCGTGTACTCCAGAGGGGCTGAGAGCTCAGGAGTGGATGACACAACAGGCTGCGTAATCACAAATTACACCCCGTCCCCCGAATACGGAGTTACCACCGACCGTCGTCTCCAGTTTGAAATATTCGGCATTCATGCGACTCGCATAACATTTTATTCATCCGCCAAAAGCTGGACATTCCGTTCTATACAGTGCATGCCAAGCCTGCGTGTCTCAATCTGTGGTATGAGCTCTACAACATGCTATCGAGACAAAGTCACGCATGCTGGAGAATCCTAATGCTCTATTGATTGACTCAGGCCTAAGGCTTTGAATCATATAGGCCTGCCAAAGGTTATCATAATCAATACGCAATAACCGTAATAGCGCTCTCAGCCCGACTACAAAAGAATAAAAGAACAATCATGCAAATTTGCTCGACCAGGGGTTATGGCCCGATGATATCAGTTGTTACAAGGACAGGGTCCCAGCGTTCCTCAAGCTAGTTGAGCTCCCAAGTTTGGCTGCCATGGTAACCTTGACAAAAAGTGCCGGTTTGCAGAAGTGGGAAAGGAAGTGTCTATTTTTACCCACAGGATAGAGAGGGACACATAGCTGATTTTGAGGATGAGAGATGTCGATGAATATGTTTAGCACATTTTTAGAGGTTTGTCTCTGGTTTGAGGGAATGGAACTGAGGTTTGTAAGCGTGTGCGCACACGTGTGTGTGTGTGTGTCTAGGTGGGAAATGAAGATTTCTCTCATTGTGGTGTTATAGAAGTGTGACTGTTACACCTTTCCTGAAAGCTGTAAATTGGTTTTAACACTAAACGTCTTGCCTTACTTGATCAGAGAGTGTGCTGATACGACTCGTGTTTAACACAAGAGAAGACGTGTTTAACACACATTTGAATGATGACACAAGACACTCCTATAAACTGAATGGCTGGACCTTAGGAGAGACTGGAACATTCCTCTGTTGACATACTCTCATTTTCATGAACACACCTGTAGAGGCCTTGGACATACCTGGAGTCAGTTCTGGTTTAATTGGTGTTGTCTAAGGTCAACTATCTTTCAGTCTGTCTGTGTAAAATATAAAATAGTATTGATTAGAATTACAGTATTGTAAAAACAAAAAAGTAGTTGTTGTACACTAAAAATATTCTGTTAAATTTATGGTAAAAAACTGGAAGCTACCAGAAATTCACCTGTAAAATATACGGTGACAATGTGACTGTGACAGTTTTACAGGATGTCTGTATATTTTACAACTTCAAACAATTAAGCGATATAATATACCTACTTGGCTAACAAAATCTGGCTTTTTACCTTAACCTCCTGGGGTCGACAAACGCGCCGGCATGTTTTGGTGGATTTTTTTCTCATAGCAGCAAAATAGACTTAAAATACTCCGTCATTTATGGTCCTACAGACTTAAGAAATATGAAAAAAAAAGAAATATAAAAACATTTTTTAAATGTTTACTTTGTGTCCACTTACAATCGAAACAAAACATTGTTATTTTGTAAAATAAAGAAAATAAACAGGGTGTGCTTTATGCCTCTCCGTGAACTTTTTTTCTTGAGCACGTCTCTAAACTTAAACAAAACTCAGCGTATACTAGTCACACAGGCATGAGCAATATATCTTTTTAAACATTTAAGTGTTCTCCACTATTAAATTATCTAATTCAAAATGAAAACAAATATTCCCTGTTTATGTAATCTGTATGAAAAGAGAGAGATGTCAGTTGTTCTCATGGCAACTCATCTGCTAATGTGAACAGAGAGTGAGCGCTATTGAAATGCAAATGATCTGAACACTGGTATACAATCAAATATCATTTTTCAACATTAGATAATGCATTAGCTTACAAGAACTAACAATGAGCAACATTTTATTTGTTTTACAGTATTTAGCCTATCTTTACTATTATTAATTAATAAAGATACAATTGTTCAAGTTAGTTCACGGTACATACATGTAAACTGATGCAACTTTTAATTTTTAAAATGTGTAAGTAAATGTTGAAATTAACATTAAAGGTGCCGTAGGTGATTCTTCGCAGAAACATCTTTTGTTAGGCTGGTTCAAAAGTCTTCCCATATCCTGATAGCAATCACTCTGTTAAGTGTGTGATGTATTTTTATAAATATATGTCATAAACGTATGTCGTGGAAGGCGTAGGACCATAAAATGGTCGTTCATGTCCGAACAGTCCTATAGACTGTGTTCCGCAGTGAGTGCACCTGCAAAGGGAATTACTGTACAGTAAATACATTTTTTAAATGAGAAATCCTTTTAGAGTTGAAATAAATTGGGAAAACCTTGAAACATCTGGGTGTTCATCATACTTGGGTTTACTAAGAGCCAACTCAAGCCATAAACCTCGGTCAATATGTGTTTGCATACCACTGCACAGGCTGTTCACGCAGACATGAGTCACGTTCACGTACACTGTGCAGACAGAGCGAGAATGGCAGGCAAGCAGCAACAACCTAACTTTCCTTCTGAACCGACAACAAGTGCCATCTCGTCTTTCTTTTGTTGTTGTGCTTGTTTTTGACAAATGCCTGTGAGCTCTTTCTGAGCTCATATAAAGTGGTAATGTGTTTTTTCAATGTCTTTATGTAATGAAGGGGAGTCTAATGGGAGAACTACTGAGAACATTGATAGTGATGGTGTGGTAGACCACAGATTTTTACACAGTAATTATTATATTCTAATTCTACCATCAACACTTGAAGAGGCTCGGGGGGACAAATTAATTGTGCCCACTAATAATGCCGTCTATGGACATGGACATGCAGGCTGTGTTGACTCAATTTTAGGGTTGCTTGCATGCAGATCAATAATAATAATAAAAATGATGATAATAATAATAATAAATACTTGCACTTTATTGAATCCTCAAATGAACATAGAATCATAGAAAGTTTTTTATGTATATATATTTTTTTATACCGTATTTATTTAATAGATGTTATGCAGCTGCTTAGTGAATTCATGGGAGAAAGAGAGACATATTTTCAACCTGGAAAAAAAAAACATTCCATAATTGATTTTTGGTTCAGATGATGTGAGAACCGATAGGAAAGACTGTTTATGTTCTGTTCTGATTTGACTCAGAAGTGTTTAATTTTGTTCAGTTCAAGAATGTCATAAAATGAGGTCTGACTTTCCTCATATTTGGACACCCAGAGCGAGAGTCGAGGTTCCTTCTGAAGACATCTGATGAAGCACAATTACCACAGACATCTGTCTATATTTAGGATTCAGACTACACTAGTGTGTGAGTGTGTTCGGTCTGCTCCTGTTTTACAGTGAAAGTAAATGAGGTTGTTAAATGTCTCCCCTTTGACCTCTATAAGATGTTTATAAGGTGAGAGTTCACATTTGGAGTTCATTGAAGCATTGACAGGAAGTCACGTCTCCCTGAGGATTGCGGTTTGGAGTTCAGTATTGAGGTTTAATGGTTTTAGAAGGAAGTTGGAAGAAAAAAAAGTGTGATAATGTATGGAAGTAGAATTTCTGACCGTATCGTCATCAATACAGAAACTTGATGAATCACACATAATTTATGTATGTAGCCCTGGATTCCAAGCGAACAGTCCTTGAATCTTCTACATGTTAAGACAGACACTTTTGTGTGTGTGCGTGTGTTCAAGCCCGAGGGTTTTCTAGTTATGCATTAACATTTGAAAGGAAGGTCAAAAGCACATCTGGCAAGAAGTTCATGTACTGAACACACATGAGGAGACCTGTCAGGGTTCTGACCTCCACACACACACACACACACACACACACACACACACACACACACACAACACACTCGTGCAAGTCAGTAGAAATTCTGTATCAATTTTATTCATCAAAGCTCAGTCAGCTATCATGAATACTGCATGATAAAGTAGATCTTTGAGTTTTAACACAGACACACAACGTCATTTCTGTCCCTGTATGCTTGAAGTGTTTCCGTGTTAGTTCAGGATCAATGGGGGAAAATGGAAGCAACCAAAAGATGATAGATTAAACATTTGTAGAGTGGAGGAGAGATCAAATAAAAGAGAATATAGAAGAGCCTGAATGGCAGAAATGAGAGAGAGGAAACATACCTTTTTATTATATGCATGTTTATTGACATTTTTAGTCTTATTTTTCTTCTTTATACCTTTAACTAAAATAATGTTTAAAGTCGGCTTGAAACGGAAATTGTGATCTTGGTTTCTCCTCTATTGTGATTTGTGACATATTTGAGTGAATTTGGGTTTTGAGTGTATTTGAGTGAATTTGACTGCATCATTCATTACTGCTTTTTTCCCTTTTTTTTCCATCCATCTATTCGTCCGTCCGTTCGATTTGGCATTACTCATGTACAGTTTATATCTTGCCAGTAACGCATAGTAAATTGAGAGAGAGCATTGAGTTCTTCAGCTTTAAGCATATTGTCATTTTTCAGCACATGCAGTCATGCACAGTGACACAGAGAGAGTGTGTGTGTGTGTGTGTGTGTGTGTGTGTGTGTGTGTGTGTGTGTGTGTGTGTGTGTGTGTGTGTGTGTGTGTGTGTGTGTGTGTGTGTGTGTGTGTGTGTGTGTGTGTGTGTGTGTGTGTGTGTGTGTGTGTGTGTGTGTGTGTGTGTGAGAGAGAGAGAGCTGGTACTGCTCTCACATTGTCAAGGCCAGAGAGTTGCTTTATGAGGCATCTAATCTATCAAAGATTCCTGACCGCAGCTTTCAGCCCAACCAGCCTCTGATCTCAAGTGTTTTTCATTCAACAACTTTTGCTCTTTTAGATAAAACTCCCACTCTCGTTGCAGCTAAGAATGTGCGCTCTCTGAAAGAGCCATGCAGTTCATTACAGAGCCACTCGTTCACCATTATATGACTGAATTCCTTGAGCGCTAACGTGTGTATTGTCATTAATGCTTAACAGTGATATGAGCATCCACACACTCCCGCTTCTGCCTTGTTCATCGCTTTATCTTCTTCCATTTCGTATAGTGCCGTCACATTTTGTTGACAATTATCAAGCTCTCTTTTTTTAATTACCAATGTAAATTCAAGTAATGCTTAATTATTTATTTCTGATCCTGTGTCCTTCAAACTAGTTCTGCTAATATTTTTTTATAATTTGGAGCAGTCTTAAGTGCAGTATTGTCGCTGAAATCACATTGAGTGAATTTCCACCGTCAGTCTATCAGTGCGCACACTAGCGTCCTGTTAAATGAGCAGAGCTAACCTCAATGGAGAACTCTGCAAATGCTGCCATAGCAAAGTTCAAGTGCTGTCGCATGTGACAGCGGCATTAGCAATGTACTGTCAGGACCCAGAAGCACTTCACTTGAAATCCGTGAATATAATATATCAGGGCCTGGTCCATTAGAGCTGTAATGTCTCTCTCTCTCTCTGTGTGTGTGTGCGTGTGTGTGTGTGTGTGTGTGTGCGTTCACACACTGTTAGCTTGGCAGAAGCTTTGAAAAAGTGTCCACTCTTGACTTCACGTCATGCTGGTAGTTTCTGATACAGAGATGCTATCATAGCATCTCGTCTCTCTTTTGTTGTTGTGCTTGTTTTTGACAAATGCATGTGAGTGTGTAGGCGTCCATCCTTGGCTGTGACGTCACCTTAATTAGCGGGTGTATTTGTTGGCTGGACAGTGTCTCATAAAATGAACAGGTTTACCTCTCCATGGAAATTAAACATCTCCCACAGCCAATTCATGTTCATTTAAATATTCTGCTGACTAACAGAATATTGCTGTGGTGTTATGGAACACATTTGTTCTTCTGAACTACTATCAGATGATCTATAGAGATCAATTCATTGTTGTCTTGAGCGCTGTCATCTTCATTTTTTTTTTTACTTCTATGAAAAATTATCTGTGAGACATTTTGAGATTTAAGCTCAGCCTGAGGCAGTCAAGGACCTCTAGAGGTTTCACAGGAGTCCCTTTAAAGACCCCATTAACTAGCTTGACAAGTGCAGTTTTCTTTTCTGTTAGAATTCTGATTGAAACCGGACATTTTGGTGGGACATGACAAACTATGCTGTGCTACTTGCTTGTTGGTTTCAGGTTGTGTTATGTATTAGAACATTCTTATTCTAGAGAGCATCTGATTGGGCAAAAAACCAGAGCTGGGTATTGACAAATTTCACAATTCGATTAAATTAGATTCATTCAATATTGATTAATTTAGATATATATCATATACAGTAGCCTACATGAAAAATAAACTAATGCTGTAAACTATACATGGAGTCAGTTGTTTGACTTATTAATAAATTCAAAATTAGAATATTGTGAAAAGGTTTTCATAGCTGTAAGCCATAATCAAAATTATAACAAATAAATGCTTGACATATCTAACTTTGCATGTAATGACTCTATATAATATATTAGTTTCACTTTTTAAGTTGAATTACTGAAATAAATTAACTTTTGCACAATATTTAAATTCTTCTAGTTTCACCTGACCTGTTTGTGTATGTATATGTATGTATGTATGTATGTATGTATGTGTGAACTTGCAGCCTTTTTTTACTCTTTCATTTGTGACCCTGGACCACAAAACCAGTCAGATGGGTATTTTTTTTATATAAATGGATAAATAAGCTTTCCATTGATGTATTGTTTGTTATGATAGGGCAATATTTGGCCGAGATGCAACTATTGGAAAATCTGGAATCTGAAGGTGCAAAAAAATCTAAACATTGAGAAAATCGTCTTTAAAGTTGTTCATTTATGTTCGTGATTGTGCTGCATTTACTCACAAAAATAAATGTTGTATATATTTACGGTAGGAAATGTACAATTTATCTTCATGGAACATGATCTTTACTTAATAGCCTATTCTAATGATTTTTTGCATAAAAGAAAAATCTATAATTTTGACCCATACAATGTATTGTTGGCTATTGCCACAAATATACTCGTTCGACATGTGACTGGTCACATTTTAGGTTTCAGAAGGGTCCTCACAAAATTCTGCACACTTTTTTTAGACTCGGCAGCGTGTATCTTAAATCATGGCCTTCCACCTAATGCGCATTTACGTTCTACAAGCAATAAAACAACGTTTTGCCTTTACCAACAAAAATGGAAGAACTTTGCTTCTCCCCTTTAAGTTTTCCACAAGTGCTCTGACGCCTCCCCCTATACTGCCTCTGGTGTCGCATGGGATTCTCTCAATTCTTATATTTATCTACAATTCAGCTGACAAACAAACACATATGTTTTTACATTCTGTCCACATGGATGACCTGAATTACTTTGATGCGTGACTGAACAGACTCTTGCGCAGAGTCTCTTCGGAGAGATAGTGAAGAACACTGGTAAATTATTGAGAGTAGAAATACAGAGCAGCTACACAGTCCCTCCTGCATAATGAAACAAATATAAATGAGGAAAATGGGACAGGCCTTGTAACTGGAGACTGTGCTTGTGTGTGTTTGTTGATGCAGTCAGGTCATGATGCATCTACTTCAGCCACATTATATGTCAGATTTTTACTGAGTGTCTACAATAGTTAAATACACATCACAATGCCATTCATTTTCTCAGAGAGTGCCGACTTTTCGCAGAACACTGGCCTTCGTAAAAGAATGACCTTCACAGGCCTTTCACACATGTGCTTGAGTGTCAGTCGGAGATCATGTTTGCTTTGAGTAGAATATGAACCATAAAGAGATCTCATATTTCATTGTCATTCAGAAACTGCCAATCCGTTTATGCTAATCAGTGTCTACTGTCAACGGTACACACATTTCCAGGCCCTTTGAGCCTTCTCGGCTAAAAAAAATGCCCTAAATTATTTATGAATTTTCTGAAAATTTAAATGATAAAGTAAGATGTCGTGGCCTTTCTGAATCCCTCCGTCTTTAATAAGCTCTGTGGCGTATGACACGGGGTACCACAGAATAACTTTACAAGATTAAAGGCACTGGGTTTCCATATGAAGTGGATTACTGTAATCTGAATTTATTGAGTTTTCTGTTACTGGCTGATGTGGAAAGTCTTTTAAGACTTTGTAATGACATCAATAAAAAAAAGAAAGCGGTTTGAATTACAGTTTTAATTTGAATTAAATGAATAACTAATTGGGTTTTAGGCCAGAATCAGGGCAGTATCAACGCATCGTTTCAATTGCAGTTTTTCAGCTCTGGCACATTTAGAGTAAAAATAAGAGTCATTTAAAAATAATCATTATTTTAAGGTAGTGTAGGAATTTTTTTTATAAACACTTTTGTTAAACTGGTTTTTCTTTTTTTTTAACATATTTTCTGTGGAAGTCTCAGGACCAAAAAATGTCCATACAATCATTGCATTCGGTCCGCAAACAAACAGCAGCCGCTTTTTACGGTTTCTCCTTAACCAAAACAACCAGACTGCGTTTACGCCATGTCATAACCGCAATTACAAGATGGCAACCCGTGACGTTCTACCCCAAGCTGTTCACGTCCTCTGACACGGATTTGTGCGTTTCTATTTGAACGCTATCAATGGCGAAATGAATCTACAGCAGTCAGGGGGTACAAGAGCTCTCTAAGTTGTTTACATTCATTATTATTTTCTTTGAGACAGGAGATAATCTACCCGTCTCTCGTCTAGTGACACTTCAAACTTAAAACCAATTTCTGTGTTTTCAGAAAAGCACCAAAAATGCTTTTTCGATTTTCTGCTGAGTAGTTATGTTTACACCTATTGTCAGAAGCGAGATGCATTGTTTCAGAGATGGAATAAACCAGGGGCAGATTTGTCATTGAAAGAGACCTAGCCCAAAATCAAAGAACATGCAGTGAACTAAGTAAATATGCTGACTGTTGAATCGAGAACAGACTCTATGAATGTAAATTAGCTCAGTGTGTGGCTCAATGTATCTCTTTTCCTGAGGGAAAACCCTGTGAACAGGGCGAGATATGAATTGTTTGAGAGTGAAATCTATAACTGATATGACCGTCCGACTGTTTGCATTCCGACTCCAATGAACACTTCCAAACCATACTCATAATGTTTCCACACACTTCTGTGGCGACTTTGTCTGTGTTTACAAATGGTTCTGTTTGGACCAATACAGATGTAGTGTTTGATCAATAGCATGGGGTTTAAACACTTTTTGATTGTGATCAGGTGTTCGTGAAAAACAGACTCGAGTTATTGTTTAGGCTACTGTCTCAAATATTTGTATAGTAAAGTTAGTAATGTGATGGGCTTTACATCAGCAAAAAAAAAAAAGATCTTAAAGGTTGACGTGAGCTTCTTCAAAGTGACAAAGAGTGGGGAATTCACCAAGAATAAATTGCGCACAGCGATAGCGTTGTTTATTTGCATGTGCTGTCTTTTTTTTTTGATTAATCGACTCACTCAACGGAACTGTGCAAATCGGGTAATGGCACAAACACGGCTAAATATTTAAAGCTGAAAGGAATTTAAACCGCATTTTTAATTCATCATCATTTGATAAATATCTGCTGTCATGATCAATAGAAAATGTAAATAAACATCTACTTTTCTGTTAATTGCGATTTGTTAATTTTGTGAAATAAGGCTTTTATGTACTTTTTTTGTACATGTACTAATGTTAATAACAGCATTTTTTAGGTAAATATAGTAATCCTTTGGTACCATATCAAAGTACTTTTAGCAAGAGTTTTCAGACATGTTTTAAAACCATGAATAATGAGTCACATACTCAACCCACAAAATGCTTCTTGAATAAAGCAGTTCACCTAAAAAGGGTGTATTCGTGCTTAAAGAATCAATCACGGAGTGACACTATTTCAGTTTATTACAGTTTTTCACAATTGCTAAGATACATTTCTTGAAAACCTTTACCCGTTTTCTCACAACATTAACCCCCCCCCCCCCAAAAACAACAACAACAACAACAACTAATCTTCAAACTACATTCACAAAACCCCTGACTCTTCTGGCAAAATCAAACACGGCTTAAAACCACTTCACCTGTTCTCAAACTCATACAAAGCTTTCAGAACGTACACACATCAGTCAATGTATAAACACTACAGATCAAAGAAAAAACTAAATGAAAAGCATGTTACAGTACACCCAAAAAACATTGTGCAACTACAAAATCAAATGTTTTTGTAACTACAAAAATGTAAGCACACATGGTTGATGATTTGCTGAAGATGGTTTGCAAAAGTTTCAGGAAATTCATACTAAACTTTTCTTCTAAAGTAGAAGAAAAGTACAGTAGAATGAAAAAAATCCAGCTTTGGTCACAAATTTGACACACTTTAATTATTCATTGAAATAATGCTGCTACCACCACTACTAAAAGTACTTATGAAAAAGAATAGAGCAAGCTAATTAAAAAGCTGCTAATGTCTTAAGTTTCATACACCATCTAAACTTTGACCTTGAAACAATTACTAATGAAGGTCTAATCCAGATCATTACCATACTAATGACCATAACCATCTCCTCACTTCCCTCAGACATGACATCATCTGGCATGATGGTGTCAGAAGCGTCTGTGGAAACACAGTCCAGAAATGTTCCTCACGCCAAGGGTTTTCAGTCGTTCCGGTCGGTGAAGAATGTCAGATCATCAGAGAAAATTACCACGGTAATTAAACTGATGGATGCTTATATTCCTGGAGTGACTTTCCACTCCCATTTAAATATCAGCTCTTTTAATACAGCCTCTATGCAGAGCTGAAGAGCAGAAGGTTGCTGTTGATTTTTATATGTGGTTTTTCATTGCCCTCTCACTCCGCTTTAAATGAGGTGGAGTTAAAATAGATGAATCCAGCGCTCTTTCATCAAGACGTGTTGATGGCTGTCTTTCAAGTGACTTAGGGTTGCTATTTGGAAGTCAATATTGCAGTACATATATAAAATTGTGAAGCAAAACAAAAATACAGATTTTCCAGCTATCAAAATATGTGCCTATGCAAAAATGTAGAGACTATATCTATTTTGTACATGATAATTTACATGGTGCATTACTTTTCAAACCACTTTGTTCATTATCTGTTGATCTTAATGCGGAATATTAGTTAAAATATTAGTAACAATAATGACATTATTATTATTATGATTTATGTAGGTGATTTTACAGTGACAAATAGATTAATGTGCTTGGCAGATGTAAAAAAAAAAAAAACGTATTTTATCAGTTCATATAATTCATGCATTCTTTAGCAATAACTTATGATTTTGCTTTGCTTTGGCATGCATTTTAAAGTGTTATCAGGTGCTGCTTTTATTCAATATTACACACAGTAAAGAGAGAGCTAGAGCCATTTTTGGACTCAAGTGTCTCACTCTTAAGGGCACACTTGTGAGAATTCATCTCACAGTCTAATTTAATTTAACAAGGAGCGCTGACGTGAAATTAAGAATATGACTTGTGATCTTAACAGCTGTTCTACATAAGCACACCGAAATAATAGTATTGCTCCTACTGTTACTGTAGGCATTTTGTGTAAATAGTTTATTGTTAATGTAATAAGGGCTACTGCATTACTAAGCCAAATCTAATGCTAATTCTGCATTCTAGTTGAAGATTTAAAGCATCACTGATGAAGTCAAGAGCTCTTGATTTTAGAGTACGCTCTCATGTTAATCTCTCATTAATGCTTGGAAATCCATCAAATCTTGACTTGGAAATGATTTGAATGGTTCCTTTGGTCCGCAGTCTTACACGGACATATTTGGGGGCAATTATTCCTTGGGGAGATCTGGAAGACATTATCCCGCCACAGTGAAAACACCACTCTTCTCTCTTCTTCAGCTCACATTTTTAGCTGGAGAGCATTTCGACTGCTTGTTCTCGGAACTGTCTCGCGCTCGGCACATTGTGCATGTTATATTTAGATATTTTATTTATTTTCTATATACAGTCTGAATTACATCCATAAATCAGTTTAACATGACTGAAAAGTAGGAATAGAGTAAGTACCCCTTTTTTAATGTTTATTTAATGTACATGTTTATTCTGATAAATCTTATATATGTTTGATAATGGTTATCTATAACATTAATGAAAATAATGGATTTTTTGGCCTGTCCCACCTCAGGGGTCTTGACTTTCTCAAATTAAATTCTTTCTTTCTTTCTTTCTTTCTTTCTTTCTTTCTTTCTTTCTTTCTTTCTTTCTTTCTTTCTTTCTTTCTTTCTTTCTTTCTTTCTTTCTTTCTTTCTTTCTTTCTTTCTTTCTTTCTTTCTTTCTTTCTTTCTTTCTTTCCAAACTTCCTTTCTTTCCAAACTTCCATCCTTCCAAACTTCCTTCCTTCCAAACTTCCATCCTTCCAAACTTCCTTCCTTCCAAACTTCCTTCCTTCCAAACTTCCTTCCTTCCAAACTTCCTTCCTTCCAAACTTCCTTCCAAACTTCCAAACTGTTTGATTTACATTTCGATAATTTTATAAAACAGAATCTTATAAAAAAATTCTTAAATTCTTAAATTTTTATGTAAGGATTTATACTAACTAGCTAGCATCTCATTCTTGGTAATAATTAGACATTGTTCACAGGTAAACGCATGGGTATTACAGCTATCTCTCGAGTGCTTGTGTTTTTGAAAATGTACACTCTTAATGAACAGATATTTAAACCTCTTGACGAAGAGTGTTTAAGGCTTGACTCTGACACGAGTCGAGAGCATTTGAGTTACAGGCAGTGTGAGTGTGTGTGCACATTACATTAACTCATTTAGTGTGCCTAATGGGCTGATGCAGGGGTCTCGCACACGCCATTACACCCTGCAGACCCAGTGTCAACACACACACATGCATGCGGGGCATATGGTCAGTTTGACTGCGTGAGCTCATGCGATTGACTCAACTCTTCAGAGACCAACTGACAGAAGTCTTGTAATTGCCATAACTTCATTAGCTGCGATTAGAGCACAAACACTTACTCAGGCCGTGAAGACTAGAGAAACTGATCGTGATGTTTTTAATGGTGACTTCACAGGGCAGAGGATGTACAGACATCTGTTTCTTCTCAACATCAGGGACTCCAGAGGAATATGGAATTAGTGACGAAGGCAGTACTGAGGGAGAACAAGCTCATTCTCTGAGCGCTCAGCTGGCTATTTTTGTGTGTGTCTGAACCCCTCCGTGGTCTGACAGGACTAGGGATGTCCCGATCAGGTTTTTTTGCCCGAGTCATTTGATTTTGAGTATCTACCGATACCGAGTCCCGATCCGATACTTCTATAATACATAAAAAAAGAATAAAGAAGAGCGAAAAAACAGATCCAGGATGTTCCTTATTTTTAACAAACAAAAGCACTTATCTGAGGTAGCTTGAACAATCAAGTAATAAATAACATAAATTCTTCACTTTTGGTGATGTCAACAAAGTGATGTCATGAGCACACACTGGCTCTTCTTGGTTCTAAAGACTTGTTTTAAAGGAAGACTCATGTAGAAAGCTTAAGTACTTTAAATTGACCTTCTACATATCTGAGGCAGCATACAAATATAGGGTTGACATCTATAAGTATTTGTGGGAATACATTCTGTGTGTACTGAATTTATTTATTTATCCATGATTATTTGTGAGAATTTATTTACTTTGAATGTGTTCTGAATATAGGAGTCACACTCATAAGGGTCACCATGATAACTGTAACAACAACATTATGGCATATTGTGGCTGTCAACAAGGAACATATAAAGTTTAACCTGTTTGGCTTTTGCTTTTTTTCATCAAAGTAATGTTTAGTGATGTATTATCATCTGGCTGTCGACAGGACATTTTTTTCCCTGATGAGGTAAATGTGCATTCCACAGATTTAATTAGTGATTTAAATTCCAACCAAATCAAACGCATTTGTATTTGTCTCACACATCCTCTGAAATTTTTTTTAACAAATTTGTTTTTCTACTGAAAAATCTACTGTTTTTCATTTAGGAGTTCTCTGAGAAAAACAGTCCTGTCTAGGAATATTGTTTTTAATTTATTTTAATGTTATTCATTTTATTACTAATTTCAGATTTTGCAAACTTTTTTTGGGAGTCTGATATCAGTAGTAGCATCAGCAATGAATTGATACACATCCTTAAAGGTGTAGTTCAGCTAAAAATTAGCTAAAAAATGGCATGGCGTGGTTAGGGAACATTTAATGGTTACTCAATATAACCGTGGTTCACTGCGATAACGGGAACGAGCATTGCATAGCTTGCCGTGCTACTGCGCTGCCTAAAGTGAGCTGTGCTAAACCGCTCCTCAGTTGAAAGATCTGACATTTCTGCACGGCTTTATAGGCAGCCGAGCTCGCACGTTTTGTCGGGCTGAAATGCCATTTGTCTGTAATTCACAGACATGAACCAATCAGGCTTCAGAATTCAGAGAAAACAGGAGTTTTAGATAACTGATGCAATGCGAGCGAACCGTATCGAAAGGGAACCGAACGCTTCCATCGGGACGTTCACGTCATAAAAAAGTATTAGCGGCTGTTTGCTCTGTGATGTTATGGAGGCTTTCAGGAGCTATTAAATCAAAACAGGAACTTAAAAGCTGAATCGGCCACAAAGGGTAAATGAAAAAGGGAAAATGATAGAGTGTGAAAGGGAAATTTCCACACAAAACCTAATCACACATAAAAAGCGGAACATTGCGATAAAATTGCTGCCATTACCGAGCAACTGCAGGAGTCAAATCCACATTATATCTGCCATATATTTTTTTTATACCAATGGCACACACACTCTCTCTCTCTCTCTCTCTCTCTCTCTCTCTCTCTCTCTCTCTCTCTCTCTCTCTCTCAAAATTATATAGAATAATTTTGTGAAGTATACTAACGATTTTTTTTCTACACTCTTGATGACCTCATTTATTACAGAGACAGTTGCTTAATTCTACACACTGAACATTCAACATGGTATGCGTCATGTGACAACTATTCAGCATGCTGGTATTTAATCTTGAACATGGCTCTATCCGTTCATCCATCCGAGAGCTATGCTAAGGTGGCTTATAAAAACATTTTAGCCCATTGTACATTTTTTAATATATCTTTAACTTTATATCAGCACAAGTTCGTCCACAACCATTTTTATGGAAACCCTTCTGAGGTAGATGGTGTAAAATCAATGTTTAATTAGCACAATGGCTTTTACACTTTTTATATAACGGGTACAGCTGGCACATTTTTCTGAAATAACATGAAATAAGTGAAGGGAATGAAGAGAGAAGTGAGAGAAGGAAGGTGTGAGATTTGGCTCGTGTTCTCACAGCTGTTTTTTGAAGTGTTTTTTTTTTTTTTTTTCTGTTCACAACAAAGTTTGATCATGATGAAAATATGCAAGAGATAGTATAAATGGAGAAAGGAAGATGTACCCTAGAGAGCTAAAATATAGAGAAGTGATAATTAGAGAATTAGGTTCATTAGAGAGGAAATATGATCTGTGCTATGGTCAGATGTGTGAAAATGTGCGATCTGTGTGAGACAGAGTGGGCCTCTGAGTGAGTTCACGTAGTGTAACAGCGCAGCACTTCTGGGTTGTACGTCAGAACGTAGACTCACTATTGGCCGACGCTGGTCATGTGTGTGATGCTGGGTTGACGTACAACCCAGAAGCGCTGTGCTGTTACACTAGATGAACTCACTCAGAGGCCCACACAGAAGAAAATTAATAGTTGAATAAAGTCGTTATTTTGGGGGGTTTTTGCGCACAAAAAGTATTCTCTTCGCTTGATAAACTTACAGTTGAGCCACTGTAGTCACTTGGACTACTTTAAGGATGTCTTTACTAACTTTCTGGGCCGAAAAGTTTCAATTACAATAGAAACCATTGGAGGAGTGAGACAGCTCTCAGATTTAATCAAAAATATCTTAACTTGTGTTCCGAAGATGAACAAAAGTCTTACGGGGTTGGAACAACATGAGGGTGAGTAATTACTGACAGAATTTTCATTTTTGGGTGAACTAACCCTTTAAAAATAAAACACGGATACACAAATGTATACACTGTGAAGTTTATTAGTGTTCCTTATGAATAATAATTATGTGACCATGTGCACTAGTGATATATTACAAAATTAAATAATGAATAGAATTATTAATTGTTTTACCAATCGCTATCACTTTTCCGATCAACTGCAAATGGATGCGGATGGTAGAGGCTTCTGCTTTGTCTGGAATCCACCCTTTTACATAGGATACTTTTCCCCCACACAGCTATCAATCAAAACAAAGCCCTTAAAATATAATGACGAAGGTGCACCTAGGTGACATTTGTCCTTAAACTATACACACACATTCAGTGCTTGTGGTACATTTTTAGGATTTTTTGGGACAGGGCATGGGAAAGGAAGAAACAGATACAGACAGCATTCCTGCTAACCGATAAGCAAAAGTGAGAGGTCATTCATTTAACAGAGTGTGTGTGTGTGTGTGTGTGTGTGTGTGCGAGAGATGCATACTGATATCTAAAGCTATGACTCAACCTAGAAAGCATCAGATCAGATCACACAGACACACACACACTGAGACAGAGAGATCAATGCGGCTTGTTATCGCAGCTGCTTTTCCTTTATTTATCCTCTTTTGACAGAAAGAGGGAAAAGATGGCTTGAAAGAATGCGAGAGCGAGAGAGAATGAGGCATCTGAGGATGTGTCTGACTCTGAATACAGGAAGTTATTTTCGAAGATCTGGGCGGTGGAGGAGCGCTTGTCTCGATCTCAACACTGGTAAAGTGAGTGACGTCATCCTCTCTCTTAACAACTTGGATACAGCTGAGATCATTTGCCCATCACCATCAGCACTGTTATTTAAATCATTAGCCCATGTTCATTGTGGTTGCGCTTGTCGTTTTAAACAGTTTGCCAGAATTTTGACTTTTCTGTATAAAATCTCTTCCAGATTGAAGTTTTTGTTCAAGTATGCTTTTTATTGAAAGGCTTATATAAGTATTACATAAAATATTATAAAATAATGATGACTTACTGGTATTAACCAGAATTACACTAATTGTGCCATTCCTGCACCTTGTAAAAATGGCTGGTCTTTTCAAGTTTTATGCTCCGTGTGCATCTATGAATGATTGTGGGTGGTCCTGGTGTGTTGAGTCTGAGACTATTAACACGTGTTCTTATAATTGGTGATATTTTATCATTTTGAAACAGCAATACTCCAGTCTCTAATTAGGAAAACCAGTGCAGTGCAGATCACCATGTTGTTTTATTTTTAAACCAGTTGTCCTTGGCAGCCAATTACAGAGCCCTGAATAGAGTTTATTTGACACACACACACACACACACACACACACACACACACACACACACACACACACACACACTCACACACTCTCACACTCTCACACTCACACACTCTCACACACACACACACACACACACACACACACACACACACACACACACACACACACACACACACACACACACACACACACACACACACACACACACACACACACACACACACACACACACACACACACACACTTATAAATCTTATAATGTGGCCTGGAATCTAATTTCTTCCTCTGAAGTGACCCGTGAAATAGTGTGAGCTCTTTGCTCCCTCGCTCTATGTAAAATCATCAGATTGCCTATTTCAGAATCCAATATGAACCCTCTCCTGTGCTCTTTAAACACACATACACACACTTACAGTAATGGGTATTATGGGCCCCTCCTGACCTGTTAGATTATAGAGGAGAGGGGGAAAATAGATACGAAATGAAAGACCAAAAAACAACTCAAATACTGAGGGGACGAGAGGATAGTGGAGAAAGAGAGAGCACAAAATAAGATTGAGGAAGTTAGTTACAGACAGAACAATCAAAGAAAACAAAGGATTTGTTGAACAAGCAAGAACTGATCTGAGCAGATCAGATAAAGGGAGCATAAAGCTCAAGATAAAGATAATTGGGTAACATTTTACAATAAGGTATTTCTCATTGTTAGTTCATGTTAGTTAATAAAAATACAGTAATTCATTGTTAGATCACAGTGCATTAACTAATGTTAACAATACAACTTGATTTTAATAATGTATTAGTAAATGTTGAAATTAACATTAACAAAGACTAATCAATGCTGTAGAAGTATTGTTCATTCTTAGGTCATGTTAACTAATGACTCCATACAGGATTACTATAATTTATTAACTACAAAAAAATATACAATACTAATTGGTTGATGAGAAAAAACGAAACCATATTTTGCCACATAAAACATCGCCTAATCATGGCTTAAATACATGAATCGCATCATATTATATATAGTTTACTCTGCAGTTTCATTCGTACTAATAGACTTTAGTCAGGGTAGTGCCATATGTCATTTTATGACAGGAATGCAAACGAGGCTGTGAGGGATACAAGTGCAGTGAGTTCAATGGATTTTACTGTGGTTTAACAATATACTGAAACTCAAAAACAGTTTTGTGAGTTGTGAAAATGACATGGTCCAGGTCTAACCCTCACAGTTTCGTTTTTCCTCCGTGTTAAATTCAATACGCCATAACCTGACTAAGGTCTGTGTGGCATCAGAGGAGAAACCGATATCTAGTTGGACATTAGTTGAATTATTGGTGGTATATTTGGTATTGGACATATAATTAAGGTAAATCAGTGCTGTTATTTATTTATTTTAACAGTTGATTTTGTAACCAGACTAAACGAACAGATATGGTCTTTATAGGGAAAGTGAATAATTTGATAATATTCACAGTGGAGTTTAAGAGTAGTAGAGGTCCACACTATTTCACCAAGGTCCACTCACTTGAAGATTTCTGCTCTCTCAACTGCTACACGTGTCCCCCTTACATTATATCTTGAGGATGAACAGGTTGAGGTGATATCATGTTATATCACACAGACATGAGTTAGAATGGAGCTAACTGTGTGTTTTGACATAACCTTTCAGACTCTGTCTTCACTTTAGCTATGCTTGATTTAACAAACAGACACTTTGAGTTATTTTGAAGGTAAACGCACTGCCATACATAATTTAAAAATGGTGCATTGTGAAATGCACACAGCTTTAAAGTTAAATAAAACATACTCTTCGAAAGCACGCTCATCTGACATTGAAAAGTCCAACTAGTTTTAGTCAATTTGTTCGTTTCGACAGTTCATCCAAGTAAACTGGTTCGCTGATTCCAGTCTCTGTGAACATTTTAGCCATTTTTTTAAAGCAATATGCACCACTGTTTATAGTTTAGAATCAGTAAGAATTCTCTCATGCTCACCAAGAGTGCATTTGTTTCGATTAAAAAAAGAAAGAAATGAAAACAGTAATATTACATTTTAGAATGTCTGTTTCCATTTTAATATATTTTATCATTTATTCCTGTGATGGCAAAATGTAGTTAAAATTTTTTAGCCAGAAATCACTCTAATATGCTGATTTCCTGTCATCATGATCAGCCGATACTGATCCCGAAAATTTCGGTATGTAAGCGAGTATAAACTAAAATCACATCTTCGTAAGATACAAGTCAACATTTGATTTTTTTAAAAATGTATATTTTTGTAACATTATAAAGGTCTTTAGTTTCACTTTCGATCAAAATAATACATCCTTGCTGAATAGAAATATGAACTTCTTTAAAAACAATCAAAATGACCCCAAACCGTTGAACGATAGTGTACCGGTATTTGTTTTTTTTTGATCCCCATGAGGAAAACTGCTTTAAATCATGTTAAAATGTAAAAATGCAGAAAGTTTTATGTGATGAGTAGGTTTAAGGGTAGGGTTAGTGTAAGTGGATAGAATATATAGTTTGTACAATATAAAAATCGCTGTCTATGGAATGTCATAAAATATGAAACCACAATGTATGTGTGTGTATTGCTATGACTCTTTTATAAATAAATAAGTTATTTGAATATTACTAAACCAGCTACTTATAATTTAAACTAACCCAAAAATAATACACACCAATTACATTGTAGCTATTTATGGGGGTGAAATCTTTTTAACTATATTTGCTTTTAATGTGGCTTCAACATTTAAATCCACTCAAAAAACACAAATGAATAGCTTTTGCTGACCATGTCAAAATGTGGAGAAATAAGCCTCATAATAGAGCTGTTCATATTTAAGTATTCTGCATTTGTTTTTGTCACTCCACAGGGTAATGCCTCCCATTTTCATTGCAGTCGATGAATCCGATCTCTAATTTAACCTTCCCCCGTGTGTCTTCCTTCATCCCATTAGAGACCAATGTAAATCACAGCGCCTCTCTGCTGCTTGTTATCCATAGAGACATCTCTAAACGGATGCTGAGCGCTTGTAACTGTACAGCAGGTGACGGAGGCTTGACAACAGAGAGCGCCTGTGACCCCAAAAGCCCTGAGCTCCTGTGGAATATTCACAGTCCCGGTCAAAGACAATCCGAGGCAATAAAAGTGGGCAGAAATGATCCAAAATAAATGAATTCATGAATTAGAAATGAGTGATAATTAATGGTTGTGCTTAATGAGCTTCAGAGAGAAGTGGCGACCTAAGGGTCAGATCAGAAAAAAAACTATGGGGGAAAAATGGGAGAGCAGACGGATAATGGATGACAGAACAAGCATAAAATTGTCAAGTGCTTTAAATAAAAAAGAAGAGCAATTGTTTGTCATTCTGATAGTTAGACTAATATTAAACCATATTTAATCTTTATTCTCAACCCCTGCTTCTCAAGCTTTTAAAATATGCAGTTGTCTATCACTCCTCTGGGAAGAGTTTTACATATGGAGGTTTGTAGCCTAAATCATGTTGCAAATGCAGCTGAATATGGATTATAGATGCTTTGTCATTTTTTGGATGTTAGAGTACTTTCTCCTGTCTCTGGTTGATGTACAAGCCATATATTGCGCTTTCAAAAACATTGCTTTGTTTTGAGCAGTCTGATCATCTGTCTCAACCAATGGCGTATTTGATGGGGCCGGCAGAAGGGGCAGTAGGGAAACGGTTTTATTTTTATTAGTCAGTTTCTTGCTAATGGTATGAATTAGTTTCAAATAATCCTTAAAGTGTCACAGTTTTCACAAAAACATTTCGACATTGATAATAAAAGAAATGTTTCTTGAGCATTTGGTGCATATTATAATTATTTCTGAAGGATCAAGTGACACTGATGACTGGAGTGATGAAGCTAAAAACTCAGCTTTGCCATGAAAGGAATAAATTCAATATTTATTAAAATAAAAAAGTGATTTACATTGTAATCTTTCACAATATTACAGGTTTACTGTCTTTTTGATTAAATAAATGCGGCCTTGTGAACATACGAGACTTGTTATGGACCCCAAACTTTAGAATGGTAGTGTACGTTTGGAAATGGCACATACAAAGTGGGGTTTCAGAATCAGCATAAATCATTTTGTGATGACTTTGCATTTATAAGGGACTAGACAATCTAAGAAAAGATGTTATTCAGAATAATTAAAATGTTTTGAAATCTAGGGTGTTTCCAAACTTTTGGAGAGCACTGTATGTCTTGCTCTGTACAGTGTATGTGTTCTCTGTACAGTATTCAACTCTAGAGCACTTTTTACTGGACAGTGAACAGCTGTTTTCTGACTATTTAAAACAGTTGAATGTCTTGGACTGTGCTTCACTGTACTGAGCATTGGAATAGTATGTTATCTGTCTCTGACACGCGTTTCTCAAAGATGTTTAGTCAACACGTTCAGCTCTGCCAGGAGCCCGTCAATATCAGCCGAATAGTCCCGCTCCCTCCAGATTTCAGCAGCACTCATGCCGCTTGTAGGACTGAAATTGACGGTCCATGTTTTTATTTTTCTGCTTCAATGCTCTCAGGAGAAAGCAACAATGGCCATCGACGCAATCCAAAAATGAAATGCCCAATTAAAATGCCTATTGGGCATTATGCCCATAAATAACTATTGCATTAGATATACTGTCATGGCAAAACTGAATTTACAGCATCATTACTCCAGTCTTCAGAGTCACATGATCTTTCAGAAATCATTCTAATATGCTGATTTGCTGCTCCAGAAATATTTCTTATTATTATCAATGTTGAAAACAGTTGTGCTGCTTCATATTTTTTTATGAAAATCATGATGCAGTTTCTTCGGGATTCTTTAATGAATATAAAATAGCACTATTTATTTGAAATTAAAATATTTGGTAACAATTTAGTTTACGTTCCAATTCTCACTATGAAGTTGTTTAATGGCATGCATATTATTAGGATATTGGCTGTTTATTAGTAGTTATAAAGCATGTGTTAATGCCTTATTCTGCATGACCATATTCTTATTGCCTTATTCTACATCTCTTAATCCTAACCCAATACATAAATGTAACTAATACTATTAACAAGCAGTAATTAGGAATTTATTGTTGCAAAAGTCATAGTTAGTTACTTGTGAGAATTGTATTTATAATTAAAAAAAGAAGGGAGAATTCTTTATTGTTCCACATCTAAAATCCCATCCCATATGTGACTATTCTTGATGTATGTTCACATTCTTTGTTTCTCTCTCTCTCTCTCTCTCTCTCCTTCTCGCTCTCTCGCTCTCGCTCTCGCTCTCGCTCTGTGTGTTCGTGTTTTCCATGCCTCTCCCTTTGAACCTTTTGGCTTCGTCATGCACGGAGTTCGCAATTAAGACTCCTCCACCTCGTTAGGAGTGCAGTTCCCTCACTTGCAGCGGTTCTTCTGCCCATCTCTCTCTCTCTCTCTCTCTCTCTCTCTCTCTCTCTCTCTCTCTCTCTAGTCCAGAGCTGAGATTTCTCTGAATGAGACAGCGGATCTGAGATCTGTCAGATGAAAGCATGATGATGTGAAGCTTCTTCTGAAGGCCTCTTGCTTTTGAGGGTTGACGGGTCTGTGTGTGTTTGTAAAGGTTTGTGTGCCGATGAATGTGTCTGTATGTCAGAGCGTGTCCAGAGTAACATGTTATTTCTTCAAGTTTGCTTTTACAGTTAAGTTGCACAGTTAAGTACAAAAACAATTGAGACATTTGTAGATATAAAATAAACAGTATAGAGCTATAAAAACGAATGTGGATAGTGTCTCTGGAAATCTGAGCTCAGTTTGAGATGAGTTGAAATCTCCTCTGAGTCTGGATTATGTTAGATTATGGATTGGGATGTGCTGATACTGAATATCTGAAATTATTTTTGTTATGGCAGATAAGAGTAAAATTCTATACTATATTATCTACATAACTAAAATCAGACATTTAATTTTGTAACAATTTATATGCTATTATTTGTTAGGAATAATGGACGAGGCAGTTGGATTATTGAAAAATAATACACACTCGACATTTTTGAAAACTTAAAATATATAAATAAAGCTAATTCTATATATGAATACAATCTATAATAGTATAAATATAATACTAAAATAACACTGTTATGTGTATCTTATTCTGTGGAGACACACTGGAAAAGCAGGAACTAAAGCAACAAATCTCCATTTAATCACCATGTAATCTCGCAGCTAGTAGAAACAAGAGATCTTTCCTACAGGTCGATCTAAAGTCCACGGCTTATGCTTTTCTGAAAAATGATGTTTATGCGTGATATTTCAGATAAACACGAGACCTGATGGAGAAAATGATGGTATTGTCAGTTTGTAAAGCTCTGTGTCAGAATGATTCTATTTAATTGTGTGACCATTCAATACATTTACATTCATGTAGCGTATGCAGTTCGGGTGTGTGTGTGTGTGTGTGTGTGTGTGTGTGTGTGTGTGTGTGTGTGTAAAACTGGGTGATGTAGAATTAACTGTAGTCGTATACTCTGCATGTGGCCTTGACCCTTTAACACTCACGTTTGTACTGAGAAATCCACTATTGATCCTCCCCTGAGCCCTTACCAGCGATCAATGGATGCTGACTGTGTATGTGTGAGTGTCTCCACTGGCTAAAGTTGGTTTATCCAGGGAATTGAGTGTCTAATCACTGTCCCTACACTATATGATGGAATCAGAGAGAGAGAGAGACGCTTGCCAAGAGTGTTGAGTTATTAATAAAGCCGTCTGTCCCCGTGGAGATGAGACAGCGATGTCATAATGGGTTGTGGTGAGGCAGAGGGCGGCAGTCACAGATGGTCTCGTGGATCATTACGGGCTCTGTGGCGTTCTTCCGAAGGTCGAGTCGCCGTAGCAACGTGGCATTTAATCGCTCTCTTACGCGTTTTGCTGCTCCTTAATGCATGCATATGCGTGTTTGTGCACGTCAGTGTTAAATAGATGGGAAAGACAGATGGGGAATTGAAGCTGAGGTGGTGCGTGTGTTTAGAAAAAAAATGACACAAAGCCTTCGAGGCAGGTGTTGAGTGGAGGGGGCTTTGAGGTGCTGAGACAAGGTAAAACACACACACACACACACACACACACACACACACACACACACACACACACACACACACACACAC